>NC_053398.1:88427951-88735069 GCF_905171765.1 Bufo bufo | reverse complement strand
ACAACATGCATAAAGAGGATGATGTGGTCAAAATACTCATTTGCCTAATAATTCTGCACGCAGTGTATATGACATACAGCTATACCCTACTGCAGCAATGGCTTAGACTAACCAATATCTCTCTTGCACATAGACACAGACGCCTTGGGGGAGGGATATAGTGAAATCCCCTTATTCCAGACCACAAATTAGACAGTACAGTATACTTATACCCAAGATGAACCCTACTTAACCAGGTATACTGCCTGGTAGAGTTGCTCATGCTAAGTAAAATGATAGCCATTTCATGTCTCTGCAGTGGTCCGTAAAGTATGTTTTTATTAATATACAAATTAACCAAAGTCCTGGAAGCGCCAGCTTGTCAACACCTTGGCCATGTCGTCCTGTGCCTGTGCCGTGGTTCTCTGTCTCGGAGCATGCTCAGTGGGTATCTGCAATGCTTAGGTAGCAGCAGCAGATCCATTGCACAGATTGGCAGCACGTCTCACTATTCAGGCCATAGAGGGCAACAATGATTGTTCGTCCCCCCCTTCATTTTATGTCAACTTTCTGAATGGCCCTTTAAATGAGTGTCAGTTAACCTGTATATTGACAATTGACGCTCGCCATTGGGATTCTTAGCTGTAAAAACATTTTTTTCTATGTTACTCCATTGTGATTAGTTGTTGGAAGCAGGTTCTCCTAGGATTCAATATAGCAGGTCTTCACTATTTAGCACCAGACTTAAAATGAGACAGCCTTGAATTCCAGGATTGCTTGATATTTATGTGGAGAGCTCAGTGTGGAAGTCCACACTTCAAAAGTAAATCCTATAACATCACAATGGCAATGTTTTTGTTCTTTTTGGAGTTGCCTGTTATGTACCAGGAAATTCATTGCATTTTTTCTCTTTTGTGCGACTACCGTACTTAGAATTTCCAGATATCGGGCAATTGTCTCCTGTTTGTATTCTTGTAGAAAAAGTACAATATTTGATATGATTTATCTCTGTTAACATACAACAAATGATACAGTATTATTGCACCTGGAAAACATAATGAAATTGAGCTGAGATTAACAAGGTATACACTGATGGGGGTGATTGGTCACTGATCACACAACCTTTATATTGGTTTCTGCGCAGGGTATATGTATGTTGAGATGAGGTCACATTAAGGTAGCATCTCCCCTTGCTGCTCTACAGACTGCCACTCTGGCATGGTAACGGTAATATAGTGTTAGATATCCTTCTGTGGTACGTCATTCCAAGCTCTTTCAATTGGGACCTGTAGTTCAGCCGGAACAGGTGAAGATTATGTCCCCTAGGATTATTTCTTTTATTTCACTAAATTTCTTAATGAAATAAAAAAAAAAAGGAATAAACTATGTACTTTAATTATTAATTAATTGGTATCACTAAAAAATATTGTCAGGAATACATGATCGTATCATGATCTCTTCAGCCACAGTGATTGTTGGCTGCTGTGCATGGGAGATCTCTCACACCATCCAGTCCCAGACATTCTCGCTGGGGGAGGGATCTGGTGATCAAGCTGGCCAGAGAAGCTGATGGATACCTTGAAGAGCCCATTGTAAAGCATGGGCAGGGTATAGGAGGGTGTTATCATGTTGAAACACCACGTCTCTCAAAAAAGGCAGTAGGAATGGCTCCATTATGTCCTGGACGAAGGCGGGTCAATGTTCCCTCCACGAATATCAGACAGGAATGGCAATGGTAACTAATGGCACCCCACACCCTGACACATGGTGTTGGTCCTGTGTGTCTCGACTACGCATGATGGCAGTAGGCACTCTATCTATGCCTATTTTTTTTATACTGCAGTCATTGTTCTGCACAAGATTTCAACACACTTCATCAAGGACTAATGTTTCTGGGCATAAAAAGGTTTTAGTGGGGATGCATCATAGATGAATAAGGCTCCATTGATATCATGTTTTGGTTATAAAGTTGTTTCTGGGCATAAAAAAGTTTTAGTGGGGATGCATCATAGATGAGTAAGGCTCCTTTGACATCATGTTTGGGTTATAAAGTTGCATTCAGTTGACATCTGTATGGGGAAAGTAAAAGGTATAAAACCTTAGAGTGGCCTACAGAAAACTTTGGATATCTGTCACCCAAACACTGATATGCCTGATCCTCATTTATTTCAACATATGCCTTTGAAAGAAGGTCTGAAAGTTTCCATGCATATTAGATGATCAGAAGAGCCTGCCAATTTTGGCTAGATATATGGACCACTTCACTATGTTTGCTTTAAGATAAAGGAAAGATATTATTAAATGAAGTGTTGATTAAAAAAGAAAGGTTCAAGCATTTAGGCTGGAATACAATTATTGCCTAGTTTAATTATCTGATGCAGTGGAGAGGAATCACAGCAGAAATATTGAATGCTTGTTCCATCTACTCTTGGCAGTTGGTAAATGAAAGTCTTAAGGACTTGCTACTATGTACAGTACAGTTGATTTATCTTAATGCATGTGTTAACATTATTGTTTCTAGATTACCTTAAGGTAGTATTACACAAGTCGATGTGGCAGGTGATTGCCAGGAGGGAAGCGTTCCGCCCTGGCAATCACCTGCTCGCTAGCAGAGGAGACGACTGCTATTACATGCCATCGCTCGTCCCCATGCTCTATAGTGGTTTGCCAGCGGCAGATCGTTATTAGACATCACAATCTGCCGCCTGCACACAATAATTTTTTAACATGTCAAAAGATTTGGATTACCCGATGATTGCTTGTGTATTACACTGCCAGATGATCGTTCATGCGAATGCTCGTTAGTGATTACCTGCCGAAAAATCGTGCAGTGTAATAAAGGCTCTACTGTGAGGTTTTTGTCTGTATGACACAGTTATTCTGTAACCTCTTGTTACATCATCACATTATAATAGTTTAACCAGTTTAAAGTAATTTAATGATTATATTGAGGGCATGCATCACCTGTCTACCAAAATACGTGTAAAGCCAAATCTGATACATTCACAGTTGGCTTTACACCTATTTTGGTAGACAGGTGATGCATGCCTAATGTAGTTAAAAAAGACCAGTAAGGGGGTCTAAAACTGTTTCTAAAATGCCACTGGCTGCAAAGTTTTCCATTAGCATGTCTGAGTTAGACCAATAGGGATGAGGAATCGCATTTTAAGACAGCACTGAGTAGGTTCCCATCAGTGGTATATAGCGCAAGAGATGACATAAAAGAGTTACAACATTGGATCAGATGATTCCCTCCTAGCTGTGGATAACTTATACAGGACTATGGATGGGGTACATTTTATTTGCCGGCCCAGTTTGAATTTTTTTTTTAACCAAAGGTGGTGTAAACCTATTTGAGTGTTCTGACAAATACAGTATATTGATCTATAGACAACAGTCGGCTTGGAACATTACGGTAATGCATTCATGAAATACCTTTCAATGGCAGTTTATCAAAATGAACACAAACATTTGAATAGTAGACTCACGGCTTGTAACCTAAATATTCAGAAGGCAGGAATTTCCTGGTATGAATTATTTAAGACTGTGCATTATCTTTTACCAAGTGCATTGATAGGCCTCATTATGGTTAATATTGGTTTAGTCCACAATTAGCTGCTTTCAATGAAATTAAATTAAATATCCATAATAAGGTAAAACAGCACATATAAGAAAGAAAGACTTGTGTCTGTGATCACCCGGGGGAATGTTCTTTTACGTAATGGAATATATGTCACTGGTGTTAGCAGCTTTTGGTTAAAAGATATATAAGGCTAATTTCTACGGTTAAAACCTGTTTCTTAACACTATGAATCCAAAAGCATTTATAAATACAGAATCCAATAAACTGTGAAACTAATAGCAGAAATGTAAGAAATATTTTGTGGCCTCACACACACTAAAAATCTGACAACTGCTCATAACAACTGGGGAAAAAAGCTGAACTATGATGGATTGCTTTTTTTTTATTTGTTATACATATGACCCTGCATGTCTTCCATCTAGATCTTGCTCACCTTATGGTGTATAAATCCTGGTGTCGCCCAGCTCAGAAGCCTCAGCACTAAACACAAATGGAGAACAGTGAACAGTGCCCCAAACGTCCTGGGCAGTTCCTCAAGTTTTGGCCCACTCAGTCTTTACTGTGACTCACTTTTTGGCCTGTTTTTTTGTTTGCTTTTTTAAAATGTTTCAGGGAAGTCTGCTTAACTATTACATACAGAGGCGTTGAGTAAAAAAATAAAAAACATATACTACACAGTATACTACTCCATCCCCCCCACTCTAGTGCTAAAGACATATGTAGAGGGGCACTACATTCAACGCTACCAAACATACGGGAGAATACAGCACTACATACCTATTACATGCAGGGATGTCTCTAGTAGTTACAATGCCCCCTATAGTTACTTGAGTAGTTACAATGCCCCCTATAGTTCCCCCATGAGTTCTAATATAACCTATAGTTCCCCCAGTTGTTATAATGTCCCTGTAGGACCTAATAGTTATAATGCTCTTATAGTGCCCCAGTAATTATAATGCTGCCTTGCAGTGCTCCGGTTAGAATGCCCCTGTAGTACCCCAGTACTCATAATGCCCCCTATAGTGCCTCCAGTAGTTATAATGCCTCCTATAGTGACTTTAGCTGTTATAATGTGCCCCCAGTAGAGTGCCCAGTACTTGTAATTCTCTCAGTAGTAGTGACAAAGAAAAAACAACAACATGCTCACCTGACTCCCGCTCCATGCAGCCATCTGTAATGCAGGTCACGGGCCTCTGACCTAGTAAATTGGATGTAGTGACTTTACCACCATATCGATTGCAGAAGGCATTTCCTCTCTTCTTACAATCGATCTTGTCATTACTAGTTCACCTTTGTCTACTGTTTCCCTCTCTGTGCTATTTCAGTGTGAGTAGATATCTACTAACTGTGACCCAGTATTTAGAGCCTGTTAGTTACAAGTGTCATTTAGGCCTCATGCACACGACCGTTCCGTTTTTTGCGGTCCGCAAATTGCAGATCCGCAAAACACGGAAGCTGCCCGTGTGCCTGCCGCAATTTGCGGAACGGAACAGGTGGCCCATTGTAGAAATGCCTATTCTTGTCCGCAAAACGGACAAGAATAGAACATGTTATATTTATTTTGCGGGGCCATGGAACAGAGCAACGGATGCGGACAGCACACAGAGTGTTGTCCTCATCTATTGCGGCCCCATTGAAGTGAATGGGTCTGCACCCGAGCCGTAAAAACTCGGATGCGGACCAGAACAACAGTTGTGTGCATGAAGCCTTAGTCTGAATTTTTATCTTCTTAGCATTTATTTTTAAATGTGTTAAATAAAATTTATGTTTTACAAATGGCACCAGGCACCAGTGATCTGAGTCTGCGGCCTGAGTTGCCTACGTTTCAGCACAGGCAGTTGCGATGACGTCATTGTGCTCTTTGAGACCCGTGGTGTTCGTGATGATGTCATCACTTTGTGACTGCTTGTGCCACTTTGCTGACTCATAGGTTTCATGCCTGGTGGCCTGTGGCCTATAAAAATGACATCGGCTTCTCTACCTCACAGCAGTATTCAATTGTATTTCTGTTCTGAAGATGCCGTTACAGGTGTAAATGCAGCAGCTACTATGTTCGGGAGTTTGGGCAAAATATCTGGGGTCCAAGCCCAGATATGTTTTGAGCTGGCGACACCCCTCCTGCAGGATGGACACTTTGGAAAGCTATGGGCCCCAAGATGCCTCGGGCCCCAGGCAGCCACCCAAAAAAAACTAATTGTAATCTGCCATTGGCAGTTAATTAAACTTTCCTTGCCTCTGCAGGACAATCTCCAGGAGCTATTATCAGGATCAATGTATCCTCACATACTTCCCTAATATGTAGCCACTCATTTATTCTTGAGGATCCCAAACTTAAAGTCCACTATAATTTAGAAAACCCTGTATGTGTTTTGGTCCATTTGTGATAAATTGAGCCCCAGTCTATATCTCCTCTAAGAAATCCTATAGCAATTCAGCAGCAGATGCATGGAAAAGATTTAGTCAGGTTTCAGGTTAAATAGGGAATAGGACCATCAGAGCCATTGCCCTATCTTCCAAAACTAAGGAGAAATGGAGGAGCAGCAATTTGAATTTAATTTGTGGCAAAAATATCAAGAATAGAGATAAGCAAAGTTTAGAAAACTTCTATTTGGCTGCTTCGCCGAATTTCACAAAGAAATTAGCTTTGTGACGAATGACTTCATCACGAAGTGCATTTCTTTGTGAGTGGCGGGCGCAAAGATGGGGAATGGCGATTGCACCACTCCCGTCATTGAACCCCTCAAATGCCGAATGTAATGACCGGCATCACGCACAGGGAGGGAAAAGGGAAAGCCCTGCCCAAGGGAGAGGGTAAGGTGGTGACCCCTGACTCACCTTGCGGCTGGCACCTGACTGCCCTGACATCCCTAGACGGGTTCCTCACCCGTGCGGCGATCACGTGCCTAAACCCTGGCTTTCCCTAAAATGAGCCCTAGATAGTGAACGGGCCGGTGGGATCGCTAGTCCGCACCACTGACACTAAGAGGGAAACACCAGGGAGAGGACAGACAATACAGACAAACACATACACCCAGGTGGGCGACCACAGCAGACCACAAAGGTCCAACAGGGATCCGGAGGGTAGCGTTCTGGACCAACTACCAGAGAACGCAGCAACACAGCTCCAGAAGGTCAGAATAGATGTCCAGGCAGGAAGCTCTATCTCTGGCAACCAGAGAAGTGTGAGAGGGGAATATAAGGAGGTCGGGAGTGCTGGACAAGGAACAGCTGAGGAGAAGGAGCTACGGATCCCTGAGTGAGCCAAAAGGGTTTGCAAAGCAAACCCAGAAAGCTACCATAAGGAAACAGCCCTATCTTACATAGAGCGCGCAGCCAACCGCTGCGACTTCCTGACCCCGGGTATAACGGAGTCAGGCGTGATTCTTGACACCCTTGTGACACCGAGTTCATCACTGATTGAGGTATCTGGGATGATAAAATTAAGGCTTTTAAGGGTTAATCAGTAAAAAAAAGTTATACATTTAAGCGAGAAAAGGCTGCCGCGGACATCTTGATTAAAGATTCTGCTCGAAATCTTGTGCAGCACGTGAGGATGTCATCACGCTGGCCTGCTTCGTGATGTGATACGTGCACAACATTTCGCGTGGGATCTTCAGTCAAGATGTCCACGGCAGGCTCTTCGCAGTCAAATGGATGAGGTGAGTAGTTTATTGCTGAGTTCAGTGAACAATTTGCTGTTTTGACTAATGGTACTGTCCTGCAGACCAACCATGAACAAACCCTGTTAGAAGGGCTAAATTTCCTGAGCTTAAAAAGCTACCGTACTTTCTTCACAGGTATAATATTAAATAAATAGCATATTACTGAAAAGAAGAAAATATATTGTGCCATGAATAACATGTTCACCACATATTACAGCTTCTTATGATTACAGGGATACCAAATATGGTTTTGTGATTGCAACTTTTTCCAAACAAGAAAAAATTTAATTACAATTCTATTTTTCTGCATTAACTTTTACTATAAAGATTATTTTCAGGTGTCAGTGAGATTTGAACCCCCAACCTTCTATACAGTAGACAGCAGCCTTGCCGACATCTCTACAGAAAAGCTGTATAAAGATGATTTTTTACAAGCACAATACTGAATACTATTTAGTTACACTACAGCTATTTATGCACAGAAAATTGTGTCTTTACAGAGTAGTCCTATAGATTAGTGGTAAGTCTATTGCCTGCTATACAAACTGCTTTTTTCTTTTATGGTAAAAGCTGCATTGTTCTGCAAAGTTAATGTTACTAAAAAAAAGTCATTACAATAATTGAATTTTTTACCATGCTTACTGTTAAAAAATATCACAAAACAGTATTTGGTAGCCCTGTAATTATAATAACCCTTACAATATAATGAACATATTATTTATGGCTTGATTTTTGTTCCCTTCATTTAACCCATAATAAAAGTTGATACAAAGATAGAAATTAAAATCTTATCTCTACAAACTAGTAGATTATAGGTGGATGAAAAGATCAAAATGTAAATAACAGCACAAAAACAAATTTAATTAAGCATATTGTTGCAAGATACTTTAACAAAGATCACAAAACAGTAAATATCATAGACACGTTTGGTAGCCCTGTACAGTGATCAGTAAGTGACATAAATAAAATGTCATTTTATTTTACATTAAGCTCATAAAAAAGCAAAACTTTATTTTTCATTATGTGTATAACAAAACGGTGTCTAAAAGAACTACAGCTCTTTTCACAAGGAACAACCTCATAAAATACAGTAGGGTATGTATAATACATTCAGCTGTTATGACTATGAATGTGGTAAGGCAAAAACAAAAGCAATAGCATTCTTTGACTATCTGAACAAGGGCAGCACAGACATTTTCTAGAAGTTAAAAGGACGAAGTCACAAACTTTGCAGTGAGTCAGTGACATGCTGCTTAGGGGACACATCACCGCTACAGCCAGTCATTTAGGAAGTTGACGAGCAGGAATTTTCTTGAACAACCCAAGGTGTAAGTATTAAGGTACAACCACACGGTGTGGTCATGATCCGGTTGGGTTGTAGTCGTGCTGCGGTCAAGAACCGCGTGTCCAATTAGTGCACAGCTGCCTTTTAGTTTACTAATGAAGACCGCACAGTTTAGTAAAGTTGGTCTTCATTGTTAATGGCCGCTCGGTATTGAAGTTGCTGCATGGCCATTAATAATGAAGACCGACTATATAGTGCAGTCTTCATTAGTTAAATGAAGGCCAGAGGCGGACTTATGGTTCTTGACTGCAGTGCGGCCACAACCCGACCAGATCACAACTGTGCTGTGTGGTCGTACCCTTAAAGGGGTTGTCCGGGTTCAGAGCTGAACCCGAAGATACCTCCATTTTCACCCAGGCAGCCCCCCTGACTTAAGCATCGGAGCAGTTCATGCTCCGATGCTCTTCTTTGCCCTGTGCTAAATCGCGTAGGGCAAAGGCATTTTCAGGAGTTCTGATGATGAACCGGACAACCCCTTTAAATTTTGAAGATAGAGATGTTGATCCAAAGATTTATCCTGATTGCCAGATTTGGAGTCGGGAAGGAATTTTTGTCTCATGTAGGGTAATTGGCATCTGCCTAATAGGGGCTATTTGTATTTTTCTGGTTCAACAGGATTATAGGTTGGATTAGATGGACCTTTGTCTTTTCTCAACCTTATTGATTATGTAAGTATGTGTATAAAATGTGGACTTGGCAATAGCACTGACTGAGAGTTGTGGAAACTTTGCCTCCCTCTGACCCTGAGTTTCCTCACATCTGCTCAGTGAGTACCATTTGGAGATTTCTATTGCAGCTTGAGCAAGACACTGCAAGAAGGCCCTAACACTGCCTGATGTTCGGGCACTGCGAGCCCTGATGGGTAATAGCTAGCAAATTAACTGACTTGGATCTAAATTTCAGGAAAAAATTTGATTTGCCATGAAGTGTGTTTGCCGAGCATGGTGATGTCATCAGTGACGACGTCACCGTGCCCAGCCAGCGTGATATAATGTCACTGTGCAAGATTTTTCATAGTTTCTTCAATCAAGCTGGCTGAAATGGCCTCTCCGAGAGCAAACTGATATGGTAAGTATGTATTTTTTTAACCCTGATTAACCCCTGAGAGGCCTCAATTTTAATGTCAGATGCCATGATCAGCGAAGAACACGGCATCTGAGAGGTTCAATGACTGGGGCCGGTGCAGCTCCGTTCCCCATCATTGCACCCGCTACATAAAATGGAATGCGATTCGTGACAAAGTAATTCGTAATGAATCTAATTTCAAGGCAGCACATCCTTGATTACACAGGGAGATGTATTGCTAATAATCAGACAGGCACCTTCCATCCTGATGAAAGATACCCATCAGCTGACACACGAGTGTTTTCTTCTTCATCGTTGATTGGTTGCTCGATTATATCATCATGAACGAGCGTCCGTATGAAAGCTTGCTCCCGATAATTGGCCCATAAATTGTGCTGTCTAGTAGGACTCTTAGCAAAAGAATTTTACTTTGTCATTAGTAGTAAACTCTTGGTCCTGCAGGTGCTGCATATGGAGTCTGGAGCAGTCAGGTAGAGCCAGGGGCGTACCTAGAGCATTTGGCACCCGGGGCGAACCCTTTGTTTGGCACCCCCCGCCCCCCAAGAAAGTTAAGAAAACATGCACAAACTTTTTTCAATGTTTTCAATAATATTTATAAATAAAAATAAAACCCCTTAATAAAATAAACCTCTGCACACCCCCTTAACGAAATAAACCCATTAACTCCCCTTAATAAAACCCATTAACCACCCCTTAATAGACCCCTTAACCCTTCCTTAATAAAATAAAAACCTGCACCCCCTTAAAAAAATCACTTTCCATCTGCACCAAAAAGAAAAAAAATCCAAATCCCCATCAATAAAATGAACAAATCCTGCACCCCCCCCTTAATTACACCCTCTCTTCTCCCCTTAATTACACCCCCTCCCTTAATAACACCCCCCCTTAATTACACCCCCTCCCTCCCCACCTTAATTACACCCCCCTTAATTACACACACCCCCCCTTAATTACACCCCCTCTCTTCTCCCCTTAATTACACCTCCTCCCTTAATTACACCCCCTCCCTCCCCACCTTAATTACACACCCCCTCCCTTAATTACACCCCCCCCCCTTAATTACACCCCCTCTCTTCTCCCCTTAATTACACCCCCTCCCTTAATTACACGTCACCTTCTCCCTTAATTACACCCCCTCCCTCCCCACCTTAATTACACCCCCTCCCTTAATTACACGTCACCTCCTCCCTTATTTACACCCCCTCCCTCCCCACCTTAATTACACCCCCTCCCTAAATTACACCCCCCCTTAATTACACACTCCCCCCTTAATTACACCCCCTCCCTCCCCACCCTAATTACAAACCCCTCCCTTAATTACACACACACATCCCTTAATTACACCCCCCCCTTAATTACAAACCCCCACTTAATTACACACACACACACCCCTTAATTACACAATTATTTACTAACATTTTGATGATGCCTCAGGCTCCGTCCGACCGCTGGTAATGGATCCTTCCGCTTCCGTCAGCGTCGTGACGTCATGTTGCGCGCCGCCGCAATAATCCTCCCACTGTGGAATGACGGGGGGTGCCATGACGGGGGGGGGGGGGGTGCAACAGTGGATGGAGGGGTGACTCCGTCATGGCACCCCCCTTGTGAGTGGCACCCGGGGCGGGCCGCCCCCCCCCCCCCGCCCCGCCCTTGGTACGCCACTGGGTAGAGCTGAGTTTTAACCCATTATTCTTCAGCTTTTTTTTATGACCTCATTCATGCAAGTTTCATTATATTGGTTCCTCCTTTATTTGTCTCTACGATTTCAGTTCCTCTCTGTTGCTTATGAACCACAAGCTCTTGGTGTTTTCCTCTGTCGCACGCACTTGCCCTTAGTGTGTCTCTTTCTCACATAGCAGACTGGAGTTCAAGGTATTTCATTTCTGTGCTTGTCTTGTCTGATATTACAGTTTTCTTGTGAAATGTTATGCTGTTGTTATAACTAAGCTCTTACTGTGCATGATTGTTTGCTATACTGTAGATATTTTAGGGGTATGAGGTTAGGGCTCACCATTACAATAGGATAGACATTAGACACAAGTTTATTTGCCAACTTTTTCCATTTTCAGTTTACAAATTGATTTTTAAATCAATTTACCACAATTTTACTTCAAATCTTAAACCTACAGATTGACACTTGTTTAAAACATTGCAAGCTAAAACTAGCCATACACATAAGACAATAATCATTTGGCCGGAAGCTATTCTCCCGACAGCAATTCTGCAACTGTGCAGGCAGTGTGTAGTGAATGGGGAAAGAGGAGAAAGTTGCAGCCAGACAGCTCTAGCGATGGCTTATCTCTTAAGAATAAAAGCATTGGGCAGTTGAAAATCCAATGTGCCCAATAAAGATGAGTGAATCAGAAATTTCAGGAAAAATTTAATTTGCACCGAATACAAATTTCCTCTTCATGGTAACAAATCACATTTTTTCCTAAAATGGCTGCTGCACGTGTTAGGACATGGAGCAAGGAACTCTGGGAATGGGGGATCACCCACAATGCCATGCATGCAGCCAATCAGCAGCCAGACAGCCCTGTGATGTCACAGCCCTATATATAGCCTCAGCCATTTTCCAGTGTACTTAGTGCAGGGATAGACGTCAGCAGGCACTAGGGGCAGTGCTAGGAAAGACTTTCAAACTTTTATTTTGCTGTATAGAAGTTCAGGGAAAGGATAGTGAGGAATCATTCCACAGCATTGAAGCAGAACAGGGTTCAGTAGGGGAGTTTACAGCCTGGGTAATAGGAACATTCCTGTTACACCTTGCTGCACTGACTGGGGATCCAAATTGCCATTATACAGCTCTGTAATTCCAGCAAACCGTTCTTGTTATTGGGATGCAAGTGCTATTTGATACAGCCATTAACAGGGTTTATTACAAGGAAATATTTCTATGTCTTATTTGCCCTTGTGCGGTGCAGTTATATGTTCTAAAGCAGCGGTCCCCAACCGTCGGGCCGCAGTCCAGGACCGGGTCCTAGAAGATTGTTTGCAGAGCTGCGGCAATACAGAGGAGCGAAGACGCCAGGCACATGCGCGCCCGACGCGAACATCGCACACAGCGGGCGGTCGTACAGCGGGAAAGAAGGAGAGTGTTCCTTACTTCCAACTGTGATGACGGCCAGCCACCACCACCAATGAGGAGAGAGTAGGTGGAGGAGGGGAGGGACTGTGGCCACTGTGCCACCAATGATAATTAACCAGAGGACCTTTCATGGGTCCGGACTTTATTCAATAAGTAGCAGGACATGTAGAGCAGCGCCCAGGGATTTCCCTGCACTAACTTTCATTCCTGGGCACCACTCCATTCGCCCGCTGTGGCCCCCGTTACCGTCTCCCACGATGTATGCTAATTACTACTATCGGAACACCATGGAGGAGACATCAGCTTCTATCCCTGGGTGTTCCTTCTTCCTGGCTGTAGCGCTGTCCAATCACTGTGCAGAGTGTCACCTTCTCCCTGGCTGTGACGCTCTGTGCTGCGATTGGACAGCGCTACAGCCAGGGAGAAGGAAAGCCCAGGGAGAGAAGCTGATGTCTCCTCCCTGGTGTTCCGATTGTAGAAATTAGCATACAGCGCGAGAGACGGTAATAGGGGCCACAGCGGGCGAACGGAGTGGCACCCAGATATAATAGTAAGTGCAGGGAAATACCTGGGCACTGCTCTACATGTCCTGCTACTTAGTTAATAAAGTATGGACCCATGAAAGGTCCTCTTACAGATACAGGAGGTGTGTGCGGCACCTGAGGGGTTTACTGCCACTGATCACAGTTCTGTGATTCTGCTGCACCCGCCTCCTGTATCTGTATAAAAGGTTAATTATCACTGGTGGCGCAGTGCACCCCCCAGTATTAAAAACATTGATGGCGCAGTGCACCCCCCTAGTAATAAAATCATTGGTGGCAGTGGCCACAGGGTCCCCTCTCCCCTCCTCCTCATTGGTGGCAGTGGTAGCTTCTGATCGGAGCCCCAGCAGTGTAATCCTGGGGCTCTGATCGGTTACCATGGCAGCCAGGACACTACTGAAGCCCTGGCTGCCATGGTAAGCTCCCTGATGCTGTGTGTACTATGCACAGGGCAGCAGGGACAGTGTGAAGTCGTATTTACATTAATAGAGCTCTATCACAGTGAATAGGACAAGGGATGAAAAGATCCCAGGTTCTGGCCCCTAAGGGGGAAATAGTTATTAAATAAAAAGTAAAAAAAAGTTTAAAAAAAACACCAAAATATTAAGTATAAATCACCCCCTTTCCCAATTTTACATATAAAATATATAAACAATAAATAAACATTACATATCGCCACATCTGAAAAGTCCAAATCATTAAAATATTTAAAAAAAATCCTATGTGGTGAGCGCCGTAACAGAAAATAAAAATAAAAAACTAAGTCCGACCCAACCTAAGTTTTGTAGCGTGTATTAGTGGGAAAAAAAGGGCTTTTAGCCATTGTGTGAAGTGAGAAAATTACAGACTTTTTTGGGGTGTTTTAATTTCCTTTTTATTTTTTTATTTGTTCTAACAGTATGTCAGACAGAGAAGTGCCCGACCCTGCACAGGGGAGTGGCAGAGGCCAAAATGTTTCTGGCGCAGGCACAGGTCGCAGCAGAGTAAGTGGGCGTGGCAGCAGGAGTCGCAGCGAGAGGCTCGAGCTCCTGTTGTCATCTAGCCGTTGTGTCTTGACCAGCAACCCAGCGGTTCTTGAATGGTTGACTTGGTCATCCACTTCATCCCAAGTGACATCAGACACCCCTAGCCAAGAGTCGGTGGGTTCGTCAGACACGACCTTTAATTGGCATCACCCGGGAGCAGGCCCTGTACTCTCACCTGTCCTTAACCTGCCTCTGTCCTTTTCTGTTCCCTCAGCCAGAGAAGTATTTTATGCTGTGGGCTCAGCTCCACCATACAGCGAGGACGAGCTACTAGAGTACAGTCAGCAGCTACTGGCCAGCCAAGATGTGGAGGAGACATCCGCCGCTTCCTCTGGTAGGCGGGCAAGTAGTTAGGAGAGTGGCATGGGAGCTGGTGTTGTGAGCGGTCAGGCTCCTGACACAGAGACCATTGAGGAGGACATCAGTGATGTGCAGACAGTACTCGATAATGATGATGGGAGCCGGGTGGATTAGGGGCTTCATCATCATCGGGAGAAGAGGGTGGCAGCTTGCCCGTGAGTCGCTAGCGGGTGGCAGCAGTGGCAGGTCGGCAGCCAATCTTGCCTGAGGTAGACCACCCCCTTCGCAGGAGCCTACCGGCCCGGAAAGTAGTGGTGCAGAGGTTCGCAGCGGTAGCAGTCAGTCAGTGCGGAGTGTTGGGGATAAAATCACCTACTCGGCAGTGTGACAGTTTTTTGTTAAGCCACCAGAGGAGGTGATCATTTGTAGAATCTGTGGGCAGAAGGTGAAGTGTGGCCAGGGTGCCAATGTTGGCACCAGGGCCCTGTGTCAACATATGCAGCGTCCCCATAAAGTGGCCTGGGAGAACCGTGGCTGCAATGTGGTGGTCCAGCCTGCCGCAGCAACCGCTGCATCACCCAGTGGCACGCACCCGATTTCAGGCAGTCAAGGATCCACCACCTCAGCCCAAGGCAGCTGTCTGTCCTTCCCATAATCTGCTGGTCCTGATGCTCCTGCTACTCCTCGTCAGTCATTCCGTCAGCAATCGGTCACCGAAGTAATTGCTAAGAGACAACAGTATGCATTCACTCATCAAATGGCTCAGAAGCTGAATGTACTCCTGGCCAAGTTGCTGGTGCTGCAGTCCCTCCCTTTCTAAGTGGTGGATTCTGCACCTTTCAGAGAACTGATGGCTTGTGCCCAGCCGAGGTGGAGAGCCCTGCAAACGTATGTAGAATAGAAGGTGGGCCAGTCCTTAACGGAACTGAGTCAAACAGGGGAGGAACTGCTCCGTGTCCTTCATCAAGAAATCAAATCCTGGCTTTTTCCACGACTATTTAAAATTGGAACCATGGTGACCGACAATAGGAAGAACATGATGTCGGTGCTGCGTCAAGGATGGCTGAGCCATGTACCCTGCATGGCACACGTGTTCAATCTGGTTGTCAAGCGGCTCCTGAAGTCTTCCACCCATCTGCAAGACATCCTAAAAATGGCCAGTAAACTTAGCATGCACTTCAGCCACTCTTACACCGCAAAGCACACCCTCCTTGAGCTGCAGCGGCGGAACGGCATCCCCAAACATAGGCTGATATGCTACGTTTCCACCCATTGGAATTCCACCTTTCATAAGTTGGACCGACTATACGAACAGAGAAAGGCCATAAACGTTTTCTTGATGATCCAAGCGGACAGGAGTACTCCCCTGTGTAACTTCGATGTCAGCCAGTGGCAGCTCATGCTTTTACCTACCGTTTGCCCCAGCCCTTTGAGGAAGCCACGTTATTTGTCAGTTGCCAGGACTACGGGATAAACAACGTCATTCCACTGCTTCGTGTCCTGGAACAGATACTGGTAAATCTGGTTAGTCAGGGGACTGGAGACATGGCGCCTAGATCTCACGGCAACATGAGCCCTGTGGGGGCTGAACTGGAGGAGGAGGAGGACATTGGAGCACAAGCAATGTGTAGCAAAATGAGTGGTATTTATAGACAGTTGACAGGAAAGGAGGAGCAGGAGCAACCAGAGGAGCTCCAGGGCGATGAGGAAGATGAGGCAGAAGACCCAGAGACACCGTGGCAGTATGCAGTGGAGATGAAGGCAGGGAGTCCCTCTAAGTCACTTGCACAAATGGCCCGATGCATGCTCACTTGCTTGCGTAGTGACAGCCGAATTGTCAGCATTTGGCAGAGGGATGAATTCTGGTTCTCAACCTTGTTGGACCTTTGCTACCGGTCCAAAATGGGGGCCTTTTTTACACCCACTGTGAGGAAGGACAAACTTAACTACTATAGAGACATCCTATGTAGTCAGTTGGCCGCTGCCTATCTGCATCATCGTCCATCCTCTCTGACCGGGGGGTGCCTCTGCGCTCACATTCCTCTGCCATGGCTGCTGTGGCAGGGTGGGGGGTAGGAGCAGTTCCAGCTCCATCAGAAGCAACCTGAGTCTAGTGTCGCTGATGAGCAGCTTTCTTCACCCGCCTAGTGAAGAAACTATTCACCAGCAGCAGCAGCTAGACCTGGAGCAGGACCTGAACCAGCAGGTGGTGGAATACTTGGACAGCACCCTGCTACCCTACATTAAAGATCCGCTGGACTGCTGGGCAACCAAACTGGATTTGTGGCCGCAACTGGCAGAGTTTGCCCTGGAAAAGCTGTCCTGCCCAGCCAGTAGTGTGACATCAGAGCGGGTGTTTAGTGCGGCGGGGGCCATAGTTACCCAAAGAAGAACTCACCTGTCCACCTAAAATATGGAGAGACTGATCTTTGTCAAGATGGATCAGCCAGGATTTCCACCCACCAATGCCTGATGCATCAGACTAGATCATCCATAGTGCCACACCAACACTTTGACAAAAGAGACCGGTTTCTTCTGGCTACCTGCCTCAGCTACTATTCTGATGTTGCCACCCGCCTGATGCCACACATCTGATGCAAAGTGCTCCTTCTTTCACCCACCATCTTCAGCTGGTACTGGTATTGCCACCCACCTACCCACTCTGTCTTCGGGTCACTCTGTGGTCTCCTGATGCTGCTGCCACCTCCACACTATGCCACCTTGCCACTATGTGGCCTCTTCCTGATGCTGCTACTGCTGCCACCTCCACACTCTGTCATTATTGTGCCACTCTGTGGCCTCCTGATGTTGATGCTGCCACCTCCATACTGTCATTGTGCCCCCTGAGGCCTTCACCTGATGCTGCTGCTGCCACCTCCACACTCTGTCATTTGGCCACTCTGTGGCTTCCTGATGCTGCTGCCACCTCGACACTGTCATTATGCCGCCCTGTGGCCTCCTCCTGATGCTGCTGCTGCTGCTGCCACCTCCACACTGTCATTATGCCACTCTGTTGCTTCCTTCTGATGCTACCTCCAGACTTTGTCATTGGGCCACTCTGTGGTCTCCTCATGCTGCTGCCACCTCACCACTATTTCATAGGGCCACTCTGTGGACTTTTCATGCTGTTCCCACTCTCCCCTCTTCATGACTGGGCCACTATTTTGCCTGGCTGACATAATTATTTATTTGACCCTTCTTCTGATCTGTCAGAAGGAAGGAAAAATGAGACGCACAACTTATCCTGTCTATGTAACAGCTGTAAGGCCTCCATGACATGGTCCCTATTTTGCATCAGAATTGGCTTATGATTTGGTAGCCAAAAGCAGGATTGGGTACAAAACACAGAAGACATGCAAATATTCCATTCATGTGTCATCTCTGTTTTGGATCCACTCCTGTTTTTTTGACTTTAGCAATACTGATGGATTACTGACCAAATGCTGACTGAATGAAGGCGGATGCTCCACAGACAGGATCCATTTTTTGTTTTTTTTTGTTCTGACGGAGTGACGTCAACACAAACTTACTGCTGACACCCTCTCCACTCTGTCGGGGGCTCTACTTGTATAAGCGTTTATTAGAACAGGTTCTGTAGACATCTATGTGGAATCAGCTGCCGACGGTGTACAAGGAGTGCGCTTCTTCTTGGCACTAACATCGACCTATAAGGCTGAGTTCACACTTGAGTTATTTGGTCAGTTTTGGCCCCGTAACTGCCCAAATAAGTGATGTGTGCAGTGATTCTAAGAGCGACGTCATCTGCATGTCATACTGACTCACAGTATTATTTCACTACCAAAGCAGACTCCCTATGCTTGTTACTGCAAGGCATAGTGTTCTACACCACTATAAAGGATCTCTGCAGACAGCAAATAGCTGTTTTTTTTATGCGATTCGAAAATCAAATTTTTTAGAAATTCCCTCATCTCTATTGCCCAATCCTTATCTCCCCACAACATCAATCAGCAGAAAAGAGCCAGAAGCCCCCTACACATTCAAATTGGTGGGTTCATCCAACATACTTCTATTTGTATGATTAACTATTGAACTTGGCTTATCAATTTACTCAGTGCTCCAAAAGATGTATAACCTATACCTGCTGTGGGAATCCAGAGGTAATTTAGATACAGAAACAAAATAAATATTCCACTTCATCTGTCTCTTTAAATGTTGCAGTATCCAAATCTGACTGCATACATTATTTTCACACTGCATGTGCAGTTGTATTACAGCAAAATGTTCTGCTCTAACAGAAAACGGAAGGAAATGTGTCATTACGATGTCTCTCTTAAAAATAATGAAAAATCAACAGTAAATAGAAGTTTAAGGTGCAACGCCCCCCTGCACCTAGAGGCTAATTAGCATATTATAAAAGTTATAGTTCTGGAGTAACGGGGGCATAGTTTAATAGGGTTAATTCTGGTGACAGAATATATTGTTAGGGAGAAATCCTCCTCTCCACAACAAATAGCTTTTGATCAGGGGCAGATCAACTTGTAATATCATCAATATATTTATATTTAATCTTGTATAAACAGGCTTGTCTCTGTGTTGTTAATGTTGAGCTTTAAACTTTTTGTTTTTGGTACAGTCCTGATCAAAAGTTTAAGACCACTTGAAAAATGGCAAAAAATCATATTTTACATTGTTGGATCTTAACAAGGTTCCAAGTAGAGCTTCAACATGCAACAAGAATAAATGGGAGTGAGACAAAACATTTTTTGAGCATTTAATTAATTGAAAATAAAGATTAAACTGAAACTGGCTGTTTTTCAGCTGATCCAAATTTTACGACCACATGCCTTTAAAAGGCCAAATCTGTGCAAAGATGTGGATTCATTGTCATTTTCTGTCAGGTAGTCACACGTTGTGATGGCAAAGGCAAAAAAACTCTCCCTTTTAAACGTGGTCGGGTTGTTGAACTGCATAAGCAGGGTCTCTCACAGCGCGCCATCGCTGCTGAGGTGGGACGCAGTAAGACAGTCATTTGGAATTTCTTAAATGATCCTGAGGGTTATGGAACAAAAAAGTCAAGTGAAAGACCCAAAAAAATTTAATCAGCACTGAGCCGGAGGATCCAATTGGCTGTCCGTCAAGACACTGGATGATCATCGACCCAAATTAAGGCCCTTACTGGTGCTGACTGCAGCCCCATAACCATCAGACTGCATCTGAGACTGAAGGGCTTCAAAAACAAAAAACTTCTTCAAAGACCTCGTCTCCTTAAACGCCACAGAACTGCTCGTTTGGACTTTGCAAGAGAGCACCAAACATGGGAAATTCAAAGGTGGAAGAAAGTTTTTTATTCTCTGATGAGAAAAAATTGAACCTTGATGGTCCTGATGGTTTCCAACGTTACTGGCATGACAAGCAGATCCCACCTGAGATGTTTTCAACGTTCCACAGTGGAGGGGGCGCCATAATGATCTGGGGTGCTTTTTCCTTCAGTGGAACAATGGAGCTTCAGGAAGTGCAGGGGCGTCAAACGGCCGCTGGCTATGTCCAGATGTTGCAGAGAGCATTCCTCATGACTGAGGGCCCTTGTCTGTGTGGTAACGACTGGGTTTTTCAACAGGACAACGCTACAGCACACAATGCCCACAGGACAAGGGACTTCTTCCAGGAGAATAACATCACTCTTTTGGCCCATCCTGCGTGTTCCCCTGATCTAAATCCAATTGAGAACCTTTGGGGATGAATGGTAAGGGAAGTTTACAAAAATGGACAACAGTTCCAGACAGTAGATGGCCTTCGTGAAGCCGTCTTCACCACTTGGAGAAATGTTCCCACTCACCTCATGGAAACGCTTGCATCAAGCATGCCGAAATGAATTTTTTAAATGATAAACAATAACGGCGGAGCTACTCATTACTGAGTTCATGTTTGGAAGTTGGATTTCTGTTTTGGGGGCGTTTATTTTTTTTTTGGAAGTGTGGTCCTAAACTTTTGATCAGCTGAAAAACAGCCTGTTTCAGTTTATTCGTTGTTTTCATTAAATTGAATGCTCAAAAAATGTTTTGTCTCACTCCCATTTCTTCTTGTTGCATGTTGAAGCTCTACTTGGAACCTTGTTAAGATCCAGCCATGCTAAATATGATTTTTTGCCATTTTTCAAGTGGTCTTAAACTTTTGATCAGGACTGTATTATGACTTGTAAACATACAGTAAGTAACCCAATGAATCCATGAATCCCACAGCTATCATATGTCATAGTCAATGCAAGATTCAGACAAAATATTCTCCCTGACGCCTGATTTTGACTCCTGACCCTGGTCTCCAACACTGACACGCGACTTTGACATTTAACTTTCACATCAAACTCATCTGACTCTGATGCTGACTCCTGACTCTGAAACGTGACACTGATATCTGAAGTTGATGTGACTAGCCAATTCCCAAACTTCTGTATGTTTATTATTTGCTAATGTTTATTTTTTAATTGCTGCATAAAGCACATACAATTTTTTATTGGCTAACAGATTACATCCAGCCCCCTCTGATAGTCACATCAAATTCAGATAGCAGTGCCAGATGTCAAAGTCAGGTGTCAGAGATCAAAGTCAGGTCTTAGAGTCAGGTGTCAGTGAGAGTATTTTGTTTGAAACTTACATTATTCTGATATTTGACTATGACAACTGAGGATGTCAAAAAAATTAACACTGTACACAGCACTTTGGGTTATTTAACCTGGGTTGATTACAGGTCACATTACCTACCTCGCTATTCTATTTGGTTTTGCACACAAAAGCACATGCACTGTATATAGATATACATAATTTTTTTGCTTATGTGATGTCACATCACTGTTTAGGGATAGCGTTTTACATCTTATCTCTTATAAAGTAGTTTTTATTCATTCATTATTTGGGTGGTTTCATCCATGAAATTTTGGTAGCTCTGTTAGTATAGATTAGTATTGTGCTGCAATTGACATCTTTTATGACAAAATTTAGTTTTTTGGTTTCTTTTCACATGATTGCATTTCAGTTTTGACCTTATGCCTTGTGAAGACAGGCTCCATAGAGAGTCTATGAGTAGTGATGGATGAAAATCGGCCAGAACGATTCGCGAACGTGCGTTCGCGATCAAATGTTCGCGTACCGCACGTTCGCGGCGGGCACTATTCAATTTAATGGCAGGCGAACCTGAAAAACTTTCAGGTCATATTTGCAGCCAGCAAACACTTACTAGAAGTACACAAATAGTCCCACAATATGAACAGTGATATACCACAAAAATATGTATTTTAATCAGGGGACATTTTTATGCGTCTGAAAGGGAAACTCTCAAAAATGTGCCCTGCTGGAGCCTAGATTTTTTTTTTCTATCGGTTTCAAGTATACAAATGTGCAGCACTCCACATTTTTGGATCCTGCGGAGTCTATTTAAAAAAATGCATAAGTTAAAGGGCTTCTGTCACCCCCCCATTTATCAATTTTCATTATCGGACATTAGCTATTTGCTAATGTCAGATGAGTCCATATATATCACTGTTACCTGATTCTGTGCTGTAATTTCAGTAAAAATCTTACTTTTATAATATGCAAATTACTTCACTACCAGCACAGCGATGGTCTTTTCGGGGTGTAGGCTGACATCATCGGCGCAGGCGCACTGAGGAAGGAGCGGGCAAGCGAGCGTTCTTCTCTCAGAGCACCTGCGCCGAATGAGGACCGGTACGGCGCAGGCGCAAAATTTTATTGGCAGAGAGGGCCAGCGAGAGGAGGAGAGCGCTCGCTGGCCCTGTCGATCAAGTGGAGGAGGGGGCGTGTTTATAGTCCTAGGATGCGGCGGCTACCAGCAAGTAACCGCCCAACTTGCTGGTAGTGAAGTAATTTCCATATTATAAAAGTACGATTTTTACTGAAATTACAGCACAGAGACAGGTAACAGTGATATATATGGACTCATCTGACATTAGCAAATAGCTAATGTCCGATAATGAAAATTGCTAAATGGGGGGTGACAGAAGCCCTTTAATGTTAATTTTTTTTCTACCATGGAACTGTATGGTGAACGGACGCCACTGTATGGCATCAGTCTGAGGCATCTGTTGGTATGCATTAAATGGATGGCAAAAATAGGATGTGAACCCAGCCCTAGTGTCAGAATAAGCACCAGTACACAGCGGAGCAGCGTGGCGGAGAGGGAGGCCGCCATGTACTGACAAAGCGCTACCTGGTCTTGGTGGTCAGGGATGAGGACTGTGTTTCCCAAGGATCATTTTCTACTGGGAAATACAGGGCACAGTATAATACACTAGAATCTATATAATATAAAGATATTAGCCCTACCCCCAAATAATAATACAATTAGGGGGTCATTTATTATATAGAAATATGTCTGTTAGGCGTATTTCTGACACAGATTGTGGCGCAAAGGTCCTTAGCACTACAATCTGCATATTTTTCCTGCTCATGCCAGGTCCAAAAAAGGATGGCATGGGCAGAGAACGGGATACAGTTATGGCCATCCAGTTATTGGATAACACCACCATACATTGACCGGATTACACCTCTGTACAGTGACTGGATAATACCGCCATACCGTGACCGGATAAAAGGGTATAAGAGGGCACAGTACAGGAAATGACTAGGGGCACTGCACAGGGTGTGGTAAGAGGGCACAATGCAGGGTATAAAGGGGCACTGTACGGGGTGATGTTCACAGTATGGGGTGGGGGGCACAATCACATCACCCTGTAACATTAGAAGGTCCTTGTGAATGCGGTCATGGTGAATGCGGTCCATACACCACCATAATGAGAGGCAAAGGAGCGAGACAGGGGTGTGATTATGTGGCTAGAGATAAAAAATTTAACTGTCGGCCAATACAGGCCCTAAAAATTAGGCATTCATCTGACAGCAAAGAACTTTGTATTTGTTGATGAAGGCTGTTATAGCCGAAAAGCGTCATAAGACATACTATTAAGACTGAATAAAAAGAATATCCTTATTCACAATTGATGACTGCTGGGATTTCCATTTGAATTAGACGTGGAGTTTCGCTCCTTCCCGCTGCAGCACATATACAAGGTCAAGTGCTGGCTGATTTATAAATCAGACATCTGACGGGCAAATGGTGTCGCCGTTGAACGTCTGCAAGGCGAGCCATGGCTGTGTAAGATCTTCTAAAATGGCCAGAGATTTTCCTGGCCTGCCGCAAGACGTCCTGGATCCCGGGGTATTTGGCGAATCGCTGCACGACTAAGTTCAGGATGTGTGCCATGCACGGCACGTGTGTCATTTTCCCCTGTTTCAGCGTGCTCAGCAGATTGGCACCGTTGTCGCACACCACTTTACCAACTGTCAAATGGAGTGGGGTTAGCCACTGATCGGCCTGTGACCGAAGAGCTGAAAGCAGTGCAGGACCAGTGTGGCTCTTGGCTTCCAGGCACAACAGCCGCAGCACAGCATGGCAACGTCTCTTCTGGCACGTCAAATAGGTTCTGGGGAGCTGCGGGGGTGCAGCGGAAAAGGCGGTAGCAGTGGAAAAGGAGGAGTCAGCCGAGGAGGAAACAGAGGATGGAGTAGGAGGAGAAGAAGAGGCAGACCTGCATGCAATCCATGGCGGTAACACCAAATCCACACGGGTGACACGGGTTACATGCCTGACAGCCGTCAGAAGGTTCACCCAGTGGGCAGTAAAAGTTATGTACCTTCCCTGCTCGTGTTTGCTAGACCACGTGTCTGTGGTCAGATGTATCTTGGCACCAACACTGTGTGCCAGAGATACATTCACTTGCCATTGAACATGGCCATATAGCTCTGGGATGCCCTTCTGGGAGAAATATTTCCTTCCGGGGACCTTCCATTGCGGTGAGCCAATGGCCAGAAATTTTCTAAAGGCCTCCGAATCCACCAGTTTATATGGCAGTAGTTGGCGGGCTAGCAGTTCCGACAAGCTGGCGGTCAGCCGTTGGGCTAGAGGGTTATCCGGCATCATCAACTTTTTACGTTCGAACATTTGGGCCACAGAAGCCTTCCTTTTGCGAGATGAACGCGACAACGGCGCGGTGGAAGGTGGAGTGGAGAACAAATGGGAGGAGAGAGGAGAAGGAGAAGAGGCAGGATGTGGAGTGTCGGGAGTGTGGCTTTGTGGGTTCTGACGGTGTTGCTCCCACTGGGCTCGGTGATGGGAGGCCAGGTGCCTTCTTAAGGCGGTCATCCCTAGGTGAGTGTTGGGCTTACCGCGATTTATACGTTGACAGCACAGGCTGCAGACGGCAACACTATTGTCAGCAGCTGACACATTAAAAAAAGCCCACACTGCGGAGCCATGTGCCGGCATCCTGGGAGCATCAGATGTGATCGTGCATGGTGGATGGCTCGCTCCAGATACATTTGCAGCCTGCTTTTTGCCTCCTGTGCACTGCGAGTTCTGCCTGCTTCTCCTCCTTCTACCCCCTATCTGCTGCTCCGTCTCTCCCTCTGAACTCCCCTCCTCTTCCTCGCTTGTGGGCACCCATGTGACGTCCATAGACACGTCATCATCGTCACCTTCACCACCACTAACATTAGAGATCTCGGAGTAGGCAGCAACCGCGGGAACCACCATCCTTGGGCTTATCTGGGTACTGTCGTCAGCCTCATCCGATGCCAAGAATGGCTGTGCATCGGTAAGGTCTGGGAATGGATGGGAAAATAATTCCTCTGACTCGAGTGGAGGGGCTATGGTGATGGTCGTGGTTGTGTCTTTGGGGGTGCACACAGTAGAGAGTGAAGAGGGTGCAGATACAGAGGATGAGGAGGGTGCAGAAGCGGAAGGCTGAGTGAACCACTCGGTGTATCTCCCCGACCCCTACCATCCCTGCGGAACGGTCTGCCTCTTCCTCTGCTTGTCATTTTCTAAATGACCCTCTGTCTAAGTCCGTAGAGAAGAGCAGTATTTCTGGAAGAAGGTATATCTCAGCCCTCAATCAGTATTTGGTGGAAAAAGGTATATAGCAATAGCACCCCTCAATCAGTATTTTGTGGAAGAAGGTATATGGCACCCCTCAATCAGTATTTGGCGGAAACAGGTATATAGCTCCCCTCAATTAGTATTTGGCGGAAACAGGTATATGTCACCCCTCAATCAGTATTTGGCGGAAACAGGTATATGGCATCCCTTAATCAGTATTTGTGGAATAAGGTATATCGCAGCCCTCAATCAGTATTTGGTGGAAAAAGGTATATAGCAATAGCACCCCTCAATCAGTATTTGGCGGAAACTGGTATATAGCACCCCTCAATCAGTATTTGGCAGAAACTGGTATATAGCACCCCTCAATCAGTATTTGGCGGAGACAGGTATAGAGCACCCCTCAATCAGTATTTAGTAGAAGGAGGTATATATCACCCCTCAATCAGTATTTGGCGGAAACAGGTATATGGCACTCCTCAATCAGTATTTTGTGGAAGCAGGTGTATCGCAGCCCTCAATCAGTAGTCGGTGGAAGAAGGTATATAGCAATAGCACCCCTCAATCAGTATTTGGCGGAAACTGGTATAAAGCACCCCTCAATCAGTATTTGGTGGAAACTGGTATATAGCACCCCTCAATCAGTATTTGGCGGAGACAGGTATAGAGCACCTCTCAATTAGTATTTTGTGGAAGAAGGTATATGGTACCCCTCAATCAGTATTTGTCAGAAACAGGTATATAGCACCCCTCAATCAGTATTTGGCGGTAACAGCTATATAGCACCCCTTAATCATGATTTTGTGGAAGAAGTTATATCGCAGCCCTCAAGCAGTTTTTTGGGGGGCAACAGGTAACAGGTATATCACACCTGTTGCAATTAGGTACTCCAATCGTGTTTGTCCCTCTATCTAGCTGCGGTATCTCAGCAGAACTGCACACAACTGCTGCACAATACAAATATTCTATAATATAATTTCTGTGTTAGAAAGTATATTATAAGTATATCACACCCCTCTATATCACACCTATCGATAGCACACCTATACCAGTCTTTAAAAGGACTTTTGTGGCCCTATTAGCTAGCGTTTGGTGTCCCTAACTGTCCCTGCTCCAAAATGCAACCACTCCCTACACTGGCAAAACACATAATGTAAAATGACTGCCAGATCGGGTTCTGTTATAGGGTAGGGCGTGTGTCCATGTGCTGAAACGTCTCAATTGGCTGTCCTGCCCCACCTGATGGATGTGTCATGGGTCAAAGTTTGGCGCTATGAATAAAAATATGGCGCGTGTGAATGTTCACCGAATCTCGAACGAGCAAAGTTCGCCGCGAAACGACCGTCGGGTGAACCGCAAGGCCATCTCTATCTATGAGGCTGTTTTCAGAAGCGAGGAGAGACAGTGCTCATTTTAGCAGTCATTTGGGGTCTCGGTGCTCAGACCCTCACAATCAAAACATTTTTTATTTGTTACTTTGACACATCAAAAGATTTTGTAAACTGTAGTTACTCTCTAAATTTCCTAATTTTCTGATAATACAATTGCAAGACTGCAGGGAACATCAAATTCTCTGGCATTACCTGCACATTCACACCTTGCATTGTATCAATTGCAACTGTGTCTAAAGCCTGCAATGCACTGCCTGATTTTTCGGCAAATAATCGCTAATGAATGAGCGTTTTCATGAACCCTCGTTAGTCATCTGGAAATATAATACTGCCGCCGATTGCCCGTTGAACGAGCAAACACTCGATCATTGGGCCATCCAAATTTTTTGACATGTTAGAAAATCATTGTTTGCAGGCGGCAGATCATGGTGTCTAATAATGGTCTGCCGTCATCAAACCACTATACAGCATGGGGACCAGTGATGGCATTGTGATCACTCCTCCCCATGCTGCAGTTGAGATCACTGCATGTATTAGCCACGGGCTCTTCTGCTAGTGAGCAGGCCTGCCACCTGACAATCGTCTGCCACATCAGGCTGTGTAATACAGCCTTAGGCCTCTTGCACACAAACGTTTTTTTTTCCATTTACTGTACGTTCCGGTTTTTGCGTTCCATATGCGGACCATATACGGAACCATTCATTTCAATGGATCTGCAAAAAAAACTGAAGGTATTCCGTTTCCGTATTTCCGTTCAAAGATATCCTATTATTGTCCACATAACGGACAAGGATAGTACTGTTCTATCAGTGGCCAGCTGTTCCGTTCCGCAAAAAACAGAATGCACACGGACATCATCTGTATTTTTTCCAGACCCGTTTTTTGCGGACCGCAAAATACCGAAAAAGCCATACGGTTGTGTGCAAGAAGCTTTAAAGGAAATCTGTCACATGGATTATAACTATCAAAGTATTCCCATGTAGAACATAATACCTCCTTCCCCAAAGTACCTTCCAGTGCTTGGAGTCTGCTGGAGGATGGCTTGGACACTGGATGCGGGCATTCCTGGGAACCATTGAAAGAAAATAACGCCCCTCTGGGCACATTACTGTCTAATTTGCATATTACACAAAGATGATTTTCACAAAATAGAAAACAAGAAACGCTGAATGGAAGGTACATCAGGGAAGGCAGTGTTACGTTCTACATGGGAATAGTTTTACTTTATTAGTGATAATCCATGCGACAGATTTCCTTTAAGTAATAACAGTACAATATGGAATTGCTGGCTGAGCAATCAGCTCATATATTCTCCTAGGTTCACTAAGTGGGCCTTACATTTAAACCTAGCAATGTTTGTTCTCCTTTTTAACACCACAGTTGCGTAAAAATGTATAATGCGACAGGAAACAATTTCATAAATTCATAAGAATTTCATGTATTTTTCTCAGAGTTTGCTAAGTTCTGTTTCCACTTTCAGAACAATAAGTGTGATTTACAGAACAATATTATTTTGCATAGTTTCCCTCTGTGTAACAAAGTGCAAAAAGCAGATTGCATTGCCTCTACTGAGGAAGCCTTTAGCGCACCTTCTCTCCCATCTGGTTGGGAAAGTGCAGAGATGACTGTCCCTCTTTCACAGTCAGGGTGCAGCCTGAGGCAAAATATTCTCCTTACCTCATGGAAGTTTACAGTGATGAAAATTGCAGATCCTTTGGTTGCTATTCATTTACCACTTTTGATGTAAATTTTAAATCAATATATAATGTGCATAGTTAATCTTAACCTTTTAGTGACCAACAGATGCGTTTGCACATCATTGTTTGTTAAATAATATAAGGATCGGGCTAACAAGCCTAACCCGTTCCATGAGTGGTATGTGTCGGTTGTATTACACAGTTGACACTGGCCGGCAGCAGCCAGGATTAGAGCTAGCTCTGATCCTGGCTGTTTATCCCCTCAGATGCCACAGTCATTAGTGACCATGGCATCTAAGCAGGTAGACTCTCTTTGTCCTCCGATTGTAATAATGAGGTGCCGATCAGTTGCTTTGGCAGTCAGGGCCTTCTGAAGATCCCTAGTCCTGCCATGTTATGGCTTCTATTACACCCTGCCTCTGTCAAGGTGTAAAAGAATACTGGTAAAATTGCTACTTACAGCAATATAGAAGTAATACTGTAAATAGTACAAGTGATCAAATGATTGCAGATTAAAGTCTAGAAAAAAAAGGACAAAAAAAGGTTAAAGAGGACCTTTCACCGATTATTACCCTATGAACTAACTATACAGACATGTAGAGCGGCGCCCGGGGATCTCGCTGCACTTACTATTATCCCTGGGCGCCGCTCCGTTCTGCCGCTATGCCCTCCGGTATCTCTGCTCACTAAGTTATAGTAGGTGGAGATACCAGTCCCTAAGTTATGGTAGGCGGAGTCTGCCCTTGTTCTTCTGAAGCGCTGGCCAATCACATTGCAGAGCTCACAGCCTGGGAGAAAATAACCTCCCAGGCTGTGAGCTCTGCGCTGCGATTGGCCAGCGCTAGAGCAGAACAAGGGCAGACTCCGCCTACCATAACTTAGTGACTGGAATCTCCGCCTACTATAACTTAGTGAGCGGAGATACCGGAGGACATAGCGGCAGAACGGAGCGGCGCCCAGGGATAATAGTAAGTGCAGCGAGATCCCCGGGCGCCGCTCTACATGTCTGTATAGTTAGTTCATAGGGTAAGAATCGGTGAAAGGTCCTCTTTAAAAAAGGTAAAAATCTAAAGAAGCTTTTTACAAATATAAAAAAATATACAAATATGAAAAATGAAATAAAAAACTTTTCCAAATTGTTATATAAAACTTTCAGCTTGTAATATGTACAGCCGCCATTTTAGGGGGAACAAAATATTTGTTACCATGAAGCACGAGGAAAATCAGATTCATGGAAAATCAAATTTTTCCTAAACTTCAGATCAAATTCCACTTCGGATGCTTCGATTCGTTCAACGCTAATTATGATGCATCTCATTGCCGCCAGCAGGAAGCTAGATATTGCAATTTTTATGCACTTTAGGCCTCATGCATACGACCGTTGTGCATCCGCGTCCGTTCTGTCATTTTTCACAGTTTAGCGGAGGTCCCATTCATTTCTATGGCGCTGTGAAAAAAACTGATAGTCCTCCATTTTTTCTCCGCGTTCGTGATCCGTGATTCCAGTCCGTCAACAAAAATATAACCTGTAATATTCTTGTCAGGGGAAAACGGAGGACAACTGGTATGTCATCCGTGTCCGCGTCCGTGACTGTTTTTTTCTACAAGACCTTGGTGCAATAAAATTACACTTTTCATTAACCTTCCTTTTTTCCCCCCTGTCAGACAAAAAAAAAGGAAGACACAAGGAAACACAACTGAAGCAAAATCGGACACGGCCACTGAAGCCAAATCACTGACAGTGAAAAAACACTGTCGTGTGCATGAGGCCTTATTGTGAACAGATTTATTTAAGAGGAATCTGTCACCCTAATCAAAACGCTGGGTCACTTACGGGAATTGACTCAATAGGTTTGCTGAAATCTGTATTGTATCCTTGCAAACAGTTCATCCAGCACTGAAGGGTAAAAGGTATTTCCAGATTTATTGAGAATACAGATTCCAGGGCATACCGCTTTGCCATAATTAACTGGAGCGGAGTCCTGTGTACAGAGGTTTCACACGGCTTTAGAAGCTGGCGTGAGTCTTCTCTTGTGTCCATTGTATCCCCGCCCCTGCACACCTGATTGCTATAGGAAGAGATCTGTCAATCACCGGCGGCTGGTGTGGAGAGACAGGAGCTCAGGAATAACAGGACTCCCTAGCATTCAGTCTGCTCGGCGCAAGAGTCAATTCAAGTACGTGACCCAGCATTTTGCTCAAGGTCTCTATCCCCAATTTAGGCTTAGTTCACATCACCATTCAGCCTTTCCGTTCCGAAAACGGAAAGTACGGATTCAACACATAACGGAGCCGAACGGAGCCCGCGGGCCCCATAGACTATAATAGGGTCCGTTAGGTTTCCGTTCAGAAGAAGATTTTGGAGCGGAGACAAAAGTTATGCATGCAGGACTTTTGTCTCCGCTTTAAAAATCTTCTTCGGAGCGGAAACTTAACAGACCCCATTATAGTCTATGGGGCCCATGGGCTCCGTTCAGCTCCGTTATGTGCCAAATCCGTCCTTTCTGGAACAGCTGAACGGTGATGTGAACGAAGCCTTATGCTGCATACAGATAGCAACTAGTGACAGATTACCTTTAATATGCAGAGGACTGTAAATAGTATTTCTTTGTTTCACCATGTACTGCTGTGTATGGCTTGCCGTGCTCTCCGAGAGGAGGCGTATCCTCTTCCAGGGATCTTAAAGGTTATGTAACGTCAGTAAGTGCCATTTATCATGTAGAGAAAGTTAATACAAGGCACTTACTAATGTGTTGTGGTCATTTGCTGGTTTAATAAATTTTTCCACCACATTATACACTGCTTATTTCCATGGTTATGACCACCCTGTAATCCAGCAGTGGTGGTCGTGCTTGCACATTATAGGAAAAAGTTGCTACCAGTTACCAGAGAGGCCAGCGCTTTTTCCAATAGTGTGCAGGCACGACCACTATTTTTGGATTGCAATACGGTCGTAACGATGGAAACAAGCAGTGTATAATTAATGGAAAAATGAATTAAGTCAGCAAAAGAGGGAACATGGACACTCACAATACATTAGGAAGTGCCTTCTATTACCTTTCTCTACATGATAAATGGCATTTCCTGAAGTGACATAACCCCTTTATTAAGGATATGGAATCTTTTTTGGTTACAGGAAAGGGTGTATGTTCCTCCAGTATGGGCGGCTCTTGGATAGAAGGCATTGTTATTGGTGATTATGCTGAATTTGCTACATCTTTCTAACTACTGCTAACTACATCTTTCTCAGTGCTCATATATTGTAATTACAAGCAATAAAAAAAAAAAAAGAAACCTTTATTCTTTGGTATATGTACTTGTAAGTCATATCACACTTGTACCTCTCCCTGAAATACTTAAAGGGCTTGTACATTAATCTAAAATTATATAGACGAGATTATGTTTCCATAAAATCAGTCACTTACAAATAATGAAGGGTTTTAAGTTTGGGCTCCAACTCCAGTTTCTGACTCGTGGTCACATCATCCTGACTATCTGAGGTACAATAATGCGACATAATATTCTGTCTGCTGATCATGTGACTTCCTTCACTGATTGCCCCTCGCCCATGGACAGCGTGTGCCAGGGTGATCAAGATCATCTTTACTAAGAGCAGCAATGCAGTGCTCAGGGAATTCTGTGTGTTTGCACTGAAAACTAGGAGGGCTCATTTACTAAGCTGAAATACGCCTAAATTAGTCGCTATCTGTGACTTCACCCCGCTCACGCCAGTTCTAAAATTATGGGCGTGGGGTGGGCGGGGACTGCAGTTTTAGGCATAGAAAATGGTTTAAATGTAAGACAGCTTGGAAGCTGTCGTACATTTAGACCGGCGCTGGATGTGCCGGCATTATGGAGAGGCTGGCGTCCATTAATAATTCCGGCGGTCACATGATTGGCAGGTGGAACGTTCTGCCGCATTATTGTACTTCAGAAAATCTGTGTCACATGGCCACAGGTCTGAAAGGGGAGTTGGAACCCAAACTTAAAACACATTTAAGCTTAAAATCTAAACTTAAAAAGATCTTGCACACTAACTGTACTCTATTGTTCTATTTTCTTCTTTTAGGCGTAAACTGCTCTTGAAGACATTAGATCTGGATGTGAAAAAAAATGCACCTTTACTCCCATTAACATTTAGATAATAAAGCACATGCTGTGGATATATTTAATAAAACTGCAAAAAAGAGAGGATGAAAGAAGAAAGTGGCCAAAAGCAAGAAAGCAGTAAAAGAAACAAAGTACAATAGGAACATAAAGTAAAGACATCTACAGTATGTGAATGTATAAAGAAAGAAACACAAAAGGAGCAAGAACATAAACAAACAAGCTGTTTCATTCAAGAAAAGTAAAATCATGAAAAATCAAAGTTAAAAACTTATAATAAAGGACAGCACATACCAAGAAACTTAAATAAAAAGCACATTAAAGGGGAACAGGCGGAAAAGCAAATAAACAATCCCAAAAAAACTGAGGCACCTGCAAGTTTATTCAATTATTCCAAACAGTTAAATACCTGAACCAATTCAGATATCATAAATGAGTTCTTCCTCATGAGATGCAGTCCGATGATCTCTTTGTGCGTAAGCTCCGCCAACCTCCATCTCGTTCTTCCCCTCACAAAACCCCTCGTGAAGCTAAGTCATTGATAGCCACTAGTAACAGCAAACATAACGGTGGAGCACGTTCCCTTTCAGAGTCAGAGTTTGATCCTCGTGATAAAGGATCTGGAAGCCCATCTGCTCCACGATTTAAAGATCCATTCATATTGCTTGGGCTGGCTGGTAACAGCCAAGGGCCATCGGCCCATGAAGTGAAAGAGAAGCCTCCTGAAGGGGATCCTGTAGCACCTCGACCAAAGAGTTTTGCTCACCATGACATCCAGAGTATACTGTTTGATCCTTTTCGAAGGAGAGAATCAGAGGTTAGAAAAAATGTGAGAAGTGGGGCATCTGCTGCCTCCCATATCAGGACTAATTCTTCACCCAGAAGATCTTTGTCATCCCCAGAAGATCCAGGTGACCCTGGAGATGGAAAAGACAATGAGCTCCTGCTCAGCTGTCCATATTTTCGTAATGAGGTAGGAGGAGAAGAAGCAGAAGGCCAAAAAGATCAAGGATGGGATTTTTGTTCTGTTTCATTCCTCCATGCACCACTTATCAGTTTTCCAGTTCGAGGGCCTAATGCCTCTGTATCAGTATTAGAGGAAGCTAGAGAGAGGATAAGAGATAGCAGCTATTTTGTGGAATATCAAGACCTGGGTGCACTATATTACCGAAAGTATTTTTATGGAAAAGGTCAGTAACAGCTTTTATTTGTTAAACACTTTAATGTTTTATTAACATGTTACATAAAGTGGTGTCTTTTTTTCTTCTTCCAGAACATCAGAATTTTTTTGGAGTTGATGAAAGACTGGGCCCTGTGGCGATAAGCTTACGGAGGGATGAGAGAGAAGGTGCCAATGGTGTTCAGTATAACTACAGATTAATATTCCGAACTACTGAGGTAATAGAACAGCTAAAAATCACATTAACTGGGGAATGAACTGAACACTTACCTGGTACCCCCATTTTCATCTTTTTAGTTGCAGATCCGTTAATTCTCGGTCTCCTCTTTTGCCATTCAAGATGGCCACACTAATTCTTAGACTTGTCCAGTCCTGCTCTTTGATTGGCCAGTGCTGTTTACATGGGCAGTGCTGGCCACTCCAAGGGCAGCAGGAAGTGTCCTGGGATACCAGATACACAGCATGCATCAGGCAATCTGGTGCTGCCATCTTGGATGGTAGAAAAGGAAACTCAAAAATGGTGGATCTGCAGCTAAAAAAAAAATGAAAAGGAGGACACCATGTAAGTGGTCTGTCCTTTCCTCAGTTTTTTTCTTGAACCGGAGGGTCACTTTGACTTCCTTTTAATTCTCACTTACTTACCTACACCCAGGGGCCGACAGAGAATTTTAAGTGGCCCCCCCCAAAAAAAAACTTAGAAGTGGCCCTGTGTTGTAGGCGAATCCAAATTGACAGAAAGCCAGGCAACACAAGTAGACAGGGAGAACAGAAGTAGACGGGGCCAGCATTACTGAAGTGCAGCACAAAACACCACCCCAGCAAGACCAAACACCACAGTGCAGCACAAAATACAGTCGTATCACCAATCTGAGGACGGTGACACAGTTGAATTCAGGAGGGCACCTGCGGCTGCTGGCCAGGTACATAAATCTCTGATGTTCCTAGCATTAATTAATGCTGGTAGCATCAGATCATTAGGTACCTGGCCAGCTGCCGTGAGGAGAGCTCGGGCGGCCCCATGGGCATCAGCCCATCAGGAAAATTCCCTGTAGGGTCTATGGCCAGTCAGCCCCTGCCTAGGTAATAGTAATGATGTTTCTACATTAAAGGAGTATTCCTATCTTATAAAGTGATGGCTTTTTACTGGGAAAAATTTAGAAGGGGATGCAGCAGTAAATCCCAGATGTCGTACCCTCACTGATCATAAAATGATGGCATATTATAGCAATATGGCGCCACTTTATTAGATAGGAATTCCTCTTTAATTGGAATACTGTTGGAATACTGGAACATGGGAAAGATCATGATATAATAGCTGGCTTATATGTAGATTTTTTCCCATGAACTTCTAGAAGGTATTTTTTGCACTTTTTAAACATAATGACTAAACTTGAGAAAGCATGAACTGTAGTTAAGCTAAGAAACTATTTAATCATATGCTGAATTTTCTGTTTACAGTTGAAGACTCTTCGAGGGTCCATTTTAGAGGAAGCCTTTCCTTCATCCATACGCCCCAATTCTTCCAGGGCAATTTCACCTAAAAAGCTTCTTGAAAACATCGTACCAGAAGTGTCTACGCAGTGTCTACGTCTAGCATCTAACTCTCCTAAAGTACCGGAGACTCTCCTAAAGTTGGATGAGCAGGGGGTGAGTGTGTTTTAACCTTTTCAATTGAATATACAATGCTGAGTTTCTTCTTTATGTAACGGTAGTCACTTTAGAATTATTTTATGCAGACGTTATCTTCCATTAATTAAAGACATGGGGTATTTTCTATTGTGCTGGTAAGGAAATAAAGGGCAGATTGATTATCCTTGCACTTTCTGCTTCTCTGTATACAGTGCCAAAATGTTCTGCAGCATTATTCAGCAGGATCTTTATTCAAGCACATCTGTTCCTAACACAGCAAAGCTTTCAGGAAGCTAATTAACCTGCCAGAGAGGAAACCAGATCATCTAGCGGAAATTCACATAGACAGAAGGGGAAATGCAAACTACACAGAACTTACATTTCACTAAGAACCAAGCCAAGTGCTTTGTACTGTACTTTTGTATGCCTCTTATTTCATATAGATTGCAGAGGCATATATTCTGTATAAAAATTAATAGAAAATAAATTGAGTACCTCAGTTCAGCCCTACACAAAAGCTCTAATCATAAATTACAGTAACATAATACATGCAGGGCCATAACTATAGAGGTCACAGCACTCACATCTGTGACCAGGCCCCATAGTCCAGGAGGCCCATTGTTCCCCCTGCCCATATGTTCCCCTTGAGAGCAAGCAAGTGTCAAGAAAAATAGTAAGCTCTAATCCTCTATCAGTAAAAAGCACAGCATTTGGAATTTGGACACTGTTGGAACCGTTTGGATTTTTATATTTCTAAAGGTTTTTATTGATTTTCTTCCCCGCCCCAACAAACAATTAAAGACTTTACAGTTTGATTAGTTACATTACTGAGCAGATTCTTCATTGTAGTTAAGTAGCAGTGAGAAAACGTAATCTTTCTTTAAGATAAAATCGTATAAGCATTAAGCTTTGTCCGTTTTGTTTATCCGACCGTGTTCCCTATCAGACTGAATTCAATCGTCCATTGTGCTAATTCTAATGGTCTGCTTCCTCAAAGAAGTAGTAGATATGTAAAGTGTGAAAAAGAAAATAATATGAAAGATAGAGATTAAATAAACAAAAAGATAGATAGCTGAGAGGTAACCTATTTAGGCCCATTAACCTGAAAATGTATTGCAACCTAGTTTAAGTATCTACCAATGAGATATGTCTCAATGAGGTCCATGGTGCCCAATTTTTTATGTACTTATCAGTTGTATTATTACTGGCATTCATCTTCTCAAAGCTACAACTGATGTTCACCGTACTTTATATTTGAGATATAAAGGGAATTAAAGGAGATTTCCAGTTTTGCGCTATGCTATAGAGAGAGGCCGTTAAACTATGACATAAAACAGTGGACTCGTCTTCTACAGGGAGTGCAGAATTATTAGGCAAGTTGTATTTTTGAGGATTAATTTTATTATTGAACAACAACCATGTTCTCAATGAACCCAAAAAACTCATTAATATCAAAGCTGAATATTTTTGGAAGTAGTTTTTAGTTTGTTTTTAGTTTTAGCTATTTTAGGGGGATATCTGTGTGTGCAGGTGACTATTACTGTGCATAATTATTAGGCAACTTAACAAAAAACAAATATATACCCATTTCAATTATTTATTTTTACCAGTGAAACCAATATAACATCTCAACATTCACAAATATACATTTCTGACATTCAAAAACAAAACAAAAACAAATCAGTGACCAATATAGCCACCTTTCTTTGCAAGGACACTCAAAAGCCTGCCATCCATGGATTCTGTCAGTGTTTTGATCTGTTCACCATCAACATTGCGTGCAGCAGCAACCACAGCCTCCCAGACACTGTTCAGAGAGGTGTACTGTTTTCCCTCCTTGTAAATCTCACATTTGATGATGGACCACAGGTTCTCAATGGGGTTCAGATCAGGTGAACAAGGAGGCCATGTCATTAGATTTTCTTCTTTTATACCCTTTCTTGCCAGCCACGCTGTGGAGTATTGGGCGCGTGTGATGGAGCATTGTCCTGCATGAAAATCATGTTTTTCTTGAAGGATGCAGACTTCTTCCTGTACCACTGCTTGAAGAAGGTGTCTTCCAGAAACTGGCAGTAGGACTGGGAGTTGAGCTTGACTCCATCCTCAACCCGAAAAGGCCCCACAAGCTCATCTTTGATGATACCAGCCCAAACCAGTACTCCACCTCCACCTTGCTGGCGTCTGAGTCGGACTAGAGCTCTCTGCACTTTACCAATCCAGCCACGGGCCCATCCATCTGGCCCATCATGACTCACTCTCATTTCATCAGTCCATAAAACCTTCGAAAAATCAGTCTTGAGATATTTCTTGGCCCAGTCTTGACGTTTCAGCTTGTGTGTCTTGTTCAGTGGTGGTCGTCTTTCAGACTTTCTTACCTTGGCCATGTCTCTGAGTATTGCACACCTTGTGCTTTTGGGCACTCCAGTGATGTTGCAGCTCTGAAATATGGCCAAACTGGTGGCAAGTGGCATCTTGGCACCTGCACGCTTGACTTTTCTCAGTTCATGGGCAGTTATTTTGCGCCTTGGTTTTTCCACACGCTTCTTGCGACCCTGTTGACTATTTTGAATGAAACGCTTGATTGTTCGATGATCACGCTTCAGAAGCTTTGCAATTTTAAGAGTGCTGCATCCCTCTGCAAGATATCTCACTATTTTTGACTTTTCTGAGACTGTCAAGTCCTTCTTTTGACCCATTTTGCCAAAGGAAAGGAAGTTGCCTAATAATTATGCACACCTAATATAGGGTGTTGATGTCATTAGACCACACCCCTTCTCATTACAGAGATGCACATCACCTAATATGCTTAATTGGTAGTAGGCTTTCGAGCCTATACAGCTTGGAGTAAGACAACATGCATAAAGAGGATGATGTGGTCAAAATACTCATTTGCCTAATAATTCTGCACGCAGTGTATAATGCAGTCATCATGACTACCTTGTACTACATTCAGTTTAGCCAATTTTCTTCAACAACAACATAAACTGAGTACATACATATTGTGCCTGCTTACTTAGATTTGATATTACTATACTCAGAATAGCAATAGCACCCTTGTGTTATCTCTCCCTCTATTTTGTCTGAACTGGGCTATTTGGAGTCATGCCATATTGAACTGCAGTGTACAGTTTATAGTCTGCACAACATATGCAGATATACTTAAAGAGGGTTGCTGGATTAGGAAGAAACACAGCTAAGTAACTCCACAATTGTCCATGGGTTGTGTTTGGTATTGCAGCTTAGCTCCACTGACTTGACAAAAGGAATAAATTGCAGAGGACCCAATGCAGACTGGTATCACCTTACTTGGCGATGTCCCAAACTTTGTAGATTTTCTATTTTCCTGAACCTAAGGCTGATGATTCATTATTACCTACGACAAGGAAATATAGTATATTGTGAGTCGGAGCTATATATCTCCTGAGAAAGAAATGTCCATTGATTAAAAGATGAGGAGGAGATATTTATTCATTATTGTAAAACTTGGCTGGATTCTAGGCTATGGCCCACCCAAGCAAATTCCTTCTCTTTTCTCCCTTTTTTATCTCACTCCTAGGAACTAGTGGGCGGTTGGGTAGGAATTTTAGTTTCTATATACTGAAAACAAGTGATGTAAATACTGAATATTGTTTTTTATAATATTTAATAATAAAGACGAGCAGCAAAAAACATAGACAAATGTAACAGAATTTTTTGGAAGAAATCAACTATACAATACCTTTAAAAGGGTAGGCTCCTGAAAACCACTCATGTCCATATACCATTTTAGGGCATATGGATGTAATAGTGGGGACAGTATTGCCTGTTGTTAATTACGGTATATATTGGCAACATTTTGAATCTAATTACTAGTGATGAGCGGCAGGAGCTATATTCGACTTCGCAATATTTCATGAATATTTGGGTGAATATTCGTCATAAATTCGCAAATTTTAGATTATTTTCTTGAGTGCGGAAAATCGGCAATGTAATATTCGCGTAATGTGTGCAAAATACAGGCGTGGGGCACTTTTGCTCCATTTTCCAAGCTGCTAGAAGATTCCTGAGACTGGAGAAAATAGTTGGCACAGCAGAACATAAAAAAATGGCTTTATATGCAGTTAGAGTGCTCCAATATATTCGCGATTGCGCTAATCAGCACTAATGATGCGAAAATGTTGGCGCAATAAGTGAAACTTCACATTTTTGCAGGTCTGCAACATCTACACTATATCAGGATATAACCTGACTATCTCCCACTAACTATCTGTATTATATATAAAAGGATCTAACTATCTACCGTATATAATGTAGTGTGGAAAGCACAGAGCACAGCAATGACACTGCTGTCTCTCTCAGAACTCCATAAAACTACAGAAAATGGCTGTTGGGGAGGTTCTTATATAGTGAGAGGTAGGCAACTTTCCTATTGGTTACTAGGGATGTTGCTAAGCTCAGACAAAGACATTGCAGCCTTCTCATTGGCCCACAAGCAAGAAGGGAGGATACTGCTGAAAAAAAAAACTAGAATATTCGAAATTACGAATATATATCACTATATTCTAAATATTCGCAAATTCTCGAAGTGCCTATATTCGCGATTAATATTTGTGATTTGAATATTCACGGCCAACACTAGTAATTACTGCCCTGATAAATTTAAAATAGAAGTCTGCATGGTGTAGATTTCTATTCTTAAATTAATCCTTTCCCACAATTTCCTCTGGGTAAGCTAAGAGCTTTAGCAGTTATTAGTCTGCGGCAAAATTTGCAAAGTAAGAAATTGCTGGTTTCTCAATCAATTTGTAATTTGCAAATGATGATGAGCTGAAGGTGATACCTAATAATATTGTTTGACTAAGGGCTAATGCACACAAATGTTTTTTGCGTTCCGTATACGGGCCGTATTTTGATTCCGTATACGGACTGTATACGGAACCATTCATTTCAATGGGTCCGCAAAAGATGCGGACAGCACTCTGTGTGCTGTCCGCATCCATTCCTCCGTTTCGTGGCCCCGCAAAAATTATGAGGCATATCCTATTCTTGTCTGCATAAGAGCATTTCTATAATGGGCCTCCATTTCCGTTCCGCAAATTGCGGAAGGCACACGGGCGGCATCCGTTTTTTGTGGATCCGCAATTTGCGGACCGCAAAAAACGTCACGTTCGTGTGCATGAGCCCTAAGTGCTGGGGTTGGCCAGCATTGTCCAGCTACTGTTAATCAATGTGTTTGTAAGATGATTATATGACACTTACTAATATAGTCCTTGTCGAAATTCTGCACCGTTTTCTATATTTGATAAGTTATTCCCCTTTGGTGGCCAAGTCTTTTGTGCTCTCCACAGAGGTCCTGTACACAAAATGGCTGCTGATGGAGGGTCATGTGACCAGGCAAATCACTCAGTCTCCTTCATTTAAATACACTGCACCAGCACTAACCTCTCAACATTGCAAGTGCAGATACCAAATGTGGTATATTTGAGTGGAGAAGGTGGAGTGATGTGTCTGGAGTTATTTTTGCCTGGTCACATGATCCTCCATCAGTGGCCATCTTATAGACAGGTCTCCTGTGTGGGCAGCACAAAAGATTTGATTAACAAGGGGCCATGGATTATAAAATATAGCAAACGGCAAAGAATATCAACCAAATCGATATTACTGTCACATAGTGCTCTTACATACACATTGGTCGAAAGTAACTAGAAAGGCCAACTCCTTTAAGTACAGTGAAATTATTTTAATCTGGCATTCAGTAATATAGAATATCTCAGAATCAGTGGCGTGCAATGGAGGGGGGCATGGGGGCCCACTCTCAGGGGGGTGCCAAAGCTCAGAAGCAATAAGCGCTTACATCAATACAGATGGAAGCTGCGGTCCTGTCACTCAGCTGCCCGCACTTTGTCTCTCCTGCACTGAATGAGGAAGCAGGAAGACTTATCATGGCTCCACCATTCAGCCTGCAGGCACAGATCGCTCTGCCAGCATGTGTGGGAGAAGCCTGCAGCCCAGGAATCGGCCTAAGCTCCTCCCACATGGTGCTGCAGAGTGATTTGTGCCTGGAGGGGAGAGCTGGATCTGATCACCAGGAATGGGGCAAGGTGAGTAATTAGTGTGTTTTTGTTTTTAACACAGAGTGGGCACAGATGGCATTACTAATATGAAGGGGGCACAATGGGCATTACTACTGTGGAGGAGGCACAATGGGCAATACTACTGTGGAGGGGGCACAATGGGCATTACTACTATGGAGGGGGCACAATGGGCATTACTACTATGAAGGGGGCACAATGGGCATTACTACTGTGGAGGAGGCACAATGGGCAATACTACTGTGGAGGGGGAACAATGGGCATTACTACTATGGAGGGGGCACAATGGGCATTACTACTGTGGAGGGGGCACAATAGGCATTACTACTGTGGAGGGGGCACAATGGGTAGTACTACTATGGAGGGGGCATAATGGGAATTACTACTATGAAGGGGGCACAATGGGCATTACTACTGTGAAGGGGGCTCAGAGGGCATTACTACTGTGAAAGGGGCACAGAGAGGGTATTACTGTGAGGGGGCACAAAGAGGGCATTACAACTGTGAAGGGGACACAAACAGGGCATTACTACTGTGGAAGGGGCACAGAGAGGGCATAACTACTGTGAGGGGGCACAACTAGGGCATACTACTGTGAAGGGGCACAATGAAGGGATAAGTACTTTAAGGGGGCACAATGTGGGAATAACTACTGTGAAAGTTGTACAGTGAGGGCATAAATACTTTGAGAGGATACAGTCTGGACAAAACTACTGTGAAGGTTGTACAATGAGGGCAATATTACTGTGAGGGGGTACCATTTTATTTTATTTTTTTAAGTATTTAAGAGGTGCTAGAGAAAGGACCCACCCCAGATGCCACAAACCCTAGGCACGCCACTGCTCAGAATGCAGCACTTTACTGCACAAAAGTACAATATAACATGAAATTTCACAACATTAGAGAGTACTCTGATTAATATACAAAGTTTTCTTGCATTTGTTTGTTACCTTGCAAAGTTATGGTAACATACAGATTCAAGAAAAAGTAAGTGACGTGAACCATTTGGAATCACCTGGATTTCTGTATGACACACAATTGTACCGCTCATGTCTTTTATTGAGCACATTGAGTAAACATCTACAGTGTAGGGAGAAGAGTGAACCTTTGAATTAAATGACCTGTAGATCCTCATTAGAGGTGAGGGAATTATTGGAAAATTCTATTCCGCTGCTTCGCGAAATTTTACAAAATAATTTGCTCCGTGAGTACATTGCGTTGTAAGTAGTTCAATGACAGGGACCGGCGATGCCTCACATGATTGCAGCATCTGATGTAAATAACAGTGTTAAATAAAAAATAAAAAATGTATTAAAAATCATACTTACCTGATCCATTTGCTAATGACGGGGCGGCTGCCGCCTTCTTGCTTGAAGATCTGGCGCAAAATCTTGCCCAGACCAAGATGTCAAAATGCTGAAAAAAGGACTTCCAGTTTGGGAGTGGGCAGTTAATTTCGCAAAGTTATATAGAACCTTATAAACCTTGTAGATCATATTGTATCTATTTCATATGAATGTTATTTTTCATATTACTATCTTTCATGTTCCAGCTCAGTTTTCAGCGAAAGATTGGTATTCTGTATTGCCGTAGCGGGCAGTCTTCAGAGGAGGAGATGTATAATAATGAGACAGCAGGACCAGCTTTCCAAGAGTTTCTGAGTTTACTCGGAGATGAAGTCAGACTAAAGGGGTTTGACAAGTACAGAGCGCAGCTGGACAATAAAAGTAAGCTTTCTCTTTTCAGACATATTGTCATAGAAATTCCCACTTCAGTTATTTGGTCAGTGATTTCCATCAGTTATTGTGGGCCAAAACCTGTAGTGAAGCCTACGCGGAGATGAGGTGTAATGGAAAGATCTGCACCTGTTCTGTGTTTTTGACCCACACCTACTTTTGGCTCACAATAAGGGCTCATGCACACAAACGTATTTTCTTTCTGCGTCCGTTCCGTTTTTTTGGCAGACTGTATGCGGAACCATTCATTTCAATGGGTCCACAAAAAAACTGAAGTTACTCCACGTGCATTCCTTTTCCGTATGTCCGTATGTCCATTCCGCAAAAAGTAGAACATGTCCTATTATTGCCCACATTACGGACAAGGACAGGACTGTTCTATTAGGGGCCAGTTGTTCCGTTCCACAAAATACAGAATGCACACGGACGTCATCCGTATTTTTTGCGGATCTGTGTTTTGCTGACCAAAGAATACATACGGTGTATAATATTTGAAATAACTGATCATATAAGTGAAGTGTGAAGGCAGCCTAAATGTCCACCTTTTGCACTAATTCCATTTTATTTGTTGACAGCTGACAGTACTGGCATGCACTCTCTGTATACCCGCTACCAAGACTATGAGATCATGTTCCACGTTTCAACAATGCTTCCATTTACAGCAAGCAATAGTCAGCAGGTAGGCGGAAATAAGTGACAGCCTTTGTGGAATAATGTTTTGAAATACAATAGCATTTTCAGTTTGTTCTTTAATAATGTAAGGAGTATAGCTGCTACCTGTTTCTGTCCTCAGTATTAGGCCTCAAGTACACTAATGTATTTTCTTTCCGTGTACGTTCCGTTTTTTTTACGGACCATATGCAGAACCAGTCACTTTAACCACCTCCCGACCGCCTAACGCACGGATGCGTCCGGAAGGTGGTTGATTCATTCCTCCTGGACGCATCCGTGCGTCATCTCGCGAGACGCGAGATTTCCTGTGAACGCGCGCACACAGGCGCGCGCGCTCACAGGAACGGAAGGTAAGAGAGTTGATCTCCAGCCTGCCAGCGGCGATCGTTCGCTGGCAGGCTGGAGATGTGATTTTTTTTTTAACCCCTAACAGGTATATTAGACGCTGTTATGATAACAGCGTCTAATATACCTGCTACCTGGTCCTCTGGTGGTCCCCTTTGTTTGGATCGACCACCAGAGGACACAGGTAGCTCAGTAAAGTAGCACCAACCACCACTACACTACACTACACCCCCCCGTCACTTATTAACCCCTTATTCACCCCTGATCACCCCAGATCACCCCATATAGACTCCCTGATCACCCCCCTGTCATTGATCACCCCCCTGTCATTGATCACCCCCCTGTCATTGATAACCCCCTGTAAGGCTCCATTCAGAGGTCCGTATGAATTTTACGGATCCACTGATAGATGGATCGGATCCGCAAAACACATACGGACGTCTGAATGCAGCCTTACAGGGGAGTGATCAATGACGGAGGTGATCACCCCATATAGACTCCCTGATCACCCCCCTGTCATTGATCACCCCCCTGTCATTGATCACCCCCCTGTCATTGATCACCCCTCTGTAAGGCTGCATTCAGATGTCCGTATGATTTTTACGGATCCACTGATACATGGATCGGATCCGCAAAACACATACGGACATCTGAATGGAGCCTTACAGGGGGGTGATCACCCCATATAGACTCCCTGATCACCCCCCTGTCATTGATCACCCCCCCCTGTCATTGATCACCCCCCCCTGTCATTGATCACCCCCCTGTCATTGATCACCCTCCTGTAAGGCTCCATTCAGACATTTTTTTGGCCCAAGTTAGCGGAAATTTTTTTTTTTTTTCTTAGAAAGTCTCATATTCCACTAACTTGTGTCAAAAAAATAAAATCTCACATGAACTCACCATACCCCTCACGGAATCCAAATGCGTAAAATTTTTTAGACATTTATATTCCAGACTTCTTCTCACGCTTTAGGGCCCCTAGAATGCCAGGGCAGTATAAATACACCACATGTTACCCCATTTCGGAAAGAAGACACCCCAAGGTATTCCGTGAGGGGCATATTGAGTCCATGAAAGATTGACATTTTTGTCCCAAGTTAGCGGAAAGGGAGACTTTGTGAGAAAAAAATAAAAAATATCAATTTCCGCTAACTTGTGCCAAAAAAAAAAAATTCTATGAACTCGCCATGCCCCTCATTGAATATTCTGGGGCCCCTAGAATGCCAGGGTATTTATACTGCCCTGGCATTCTAGGGGCCCCAAAGCGTGAGAAGAAGTCTGGTATCCAAATGTCTAAAAATGCCCTCCTAAAAGGAATTTGGGCACCTTTGCGCATCTAGGCTGCAAAAAAGTGTCACACATCTGGTATCGCCGTACTCAGGAGAAGTTGGGGAATGTGTTTTGGGGTGTAATTTTACATATACCCATGCTGGGTGAGAGAAATATCTTGGTCAAATGCCAACTTTGTATAAAAAAAATGGGAAAAGTTGTCTTTTGCCAAGATATTTCTCTCACCCAGCATGGGTATATGTAAAATGACACCCCAAAACACATTCCCCAACTTCTCCTGAATACGGAGATACCAGATGTGTGACACTTTTTTGCAGCCTAGGTGGGCAAAGGGGCCCACATTCCAAAGAGCACCTTTAGGATTTCACAGGTCATTTACCTACTTACCACACATTAGGGCCCCTGGAAAATGCCAGGGCAGTATAACTACCCAACAAGTGACCCCATTTTGGAAAGAAGAAACCCCAAGGTATTCCGTGAGGGGCATGGCGAGTTCCTAGAATTTTTTATTTTTTGTCACAAGTTAGTGGAAAATGATGATTTTTTTTTTCTTACAAAGTCTCATATTCCACTAACTTGTGACAAAAAATAAAAACTTCCATGAACTCACTATGCCCATCAGCGAATACCTTGGGGTGTCTTCTTTCCAAAATGGGGTCACTTGTGGGGTAGTTAGACTGCCCTAGCATTCTAGGGGCCCAAATGTGTGGTAAGGAGTTTGAAATCAAAATCTGTAAAAAATGACCAGTGAAATCCGAAAGGTGCTCTTTGGAATATGGGCCCCTTTGCCCACCTAGGCTGCAAAAAAGTGTCACACATCTGGTATCTCCGTATTCAGGAGAAGTTGGGGAATGTGTTTTGGGGTTTCATTTTACATATACCCATGCTGGGTGAGAGAAATATCTTGGCAAAAGACAACTTTTACCATTTTTGTATACAAAGTTGTCTTTTGCCAAGATATTTCTCTCACCCAGCATGGGTATATGTAAAATGACACCCCAAAACACATTCCCCAACTTCTCCTGAGTACGGAGATACCACATGTGTGACACTTTTTTGCAGCCTAGGTGGGCAAAGGGGCCCACATTCCAAAGAGCACCTTTCGGATTTCACCAGCCATTTTTTACAGAATTTGATTTCAAACTCCTTACCACACATTTGGGCCCCTAGAATGCCAGGGCAGTATAACTACCCCACAAGTGACCCCATTTTGGAAAGAAGACATCCCAAGGTATTCGCTGATGGGCATAGTGAGTTCATGGAAGTTTTTATTTTTTGTCACAAGTTAGTGGAATATGAGACTTTGTAAGAAAAAAAATAAATAAATCATCATTTTCCGCTTACTTGTGACAAAAAATAAAAAGTTCTATGAACTCACTATGCCCATCAGCGAATACCTTAGGGTGTCTACTTTCCAAAATGGGGTCATTTGTGGGGTGTTTGTACTGTCTGGCCATTGTAGAACCTCAGGAAACATGACAGGTGCTCAGAAAGTCAGAGCTGCTTAAAAAAGAGGAAATTCACATTTTTGTACCATAGTTTGTAAACGCTATAACTTTTACCCAAACCATTTTTTTTTTACCCAAACATTTCTTTTTTAACAAAGACATGTAGAACAATAAATTTAGAGCAAAATTTATATATGGATGTCGTTTTTTTTTGCAAAATTTTACAACTGAAAGTGAAAAATGTCATTTTTTTTGCAAAAAAATCGTTAAATTTCGATTAATAACAAAAAAAGTAAAAATGTCAGCAGCAATAAAATACCACCAAATGAAAGCTCTATTAGTGAGAAGAAAAGGAGGTAAAATTCATTTGGGTGGTAAGTTGCATGACCGAGCAATAAACGGTGAAAGTAGGGTAGGTCAGAAGTGTAAAAAGTGGCCTGGTCATTAAGGGTGTTTAAGCCATGGGGGCTGAGGTGGTTAATGGGTCCACAAAAAAAACGGAAGTTACTCCGTCTGTATTCCGTTTCCGTATGTCCGTATTTCCGTTCCGCAAAAAAAGTAGAACATGTCCTATTATTGTCCGCTTTACTGACAAGCATAGTACTGTTCTATGAAGGGCCAGCTGTTCTGTTCCCGCAAAATACGGAATGCAGACGGATGTCATCCGTATTTTTGGCGGATCCATTTTTTGCGGACGGCAAAATACATACGGTCGTGTGCAAGAGCCCTTACTCTTAATTTTAACTATGCATGGCAGGTTTTAGACTAAGGCCTCATATACACGACAGTATTCTTTTGTGGTCCGCAAAAAGCTGTTCCGTTGTTCCGTGATCCGTTTCCGTTTTTGTTTCCGTGTGTCTTCCTTGATTTTTGGAGGATCACCAGACATGAAAAGTGAAAAAAAAATCTAAGTCAAGTTTGCCTTGCAAATGATAGGAAAAAAACGGACGCGGACGCGGATGACAATCTTGTGTGCCTCCATGTTTTTTTACGGACCCATTGACTTGAATGGGTCCGCGAACCGTTGTCCGTGAAAAAAATAGGACAGGTCCTATTTTTTTGACGGACTGGAAACACGGATCATGGACGCGGATGACAAACGGTGCATTATCTGAGTTTTCAACGGACCTATTGAAAGTCAATGGGTCCGCAGAAAATCACGAAAAACGGAACAACGGACACGGAACACAACAACGGTCGTGTGCATGAGGTCTAAGTGTGACCAAAATTAAAAGCGGGGTTCCTCAAATGTTGAGATCTAGTATCAACAATACAGTCACATTCACTGAACTAAATTTATAACATTTCCAAAGGAATTGTTAGGCCTCTTTCACACAAATGATATGGATTGGCTCCGGATGCGTTCCAGGTGCGTTCAGTGAAACTGAAGCGAGTTCAGTCAGTTTTGTCTGCGATTGCGTTCAGTTATTCAGTTTTTTCTGCGCGGGTGCAAAGTGTTTTGATGCGTTTTTCACACGCGTGATAAAAAACTGAAGGTTTACAAACAACATCTCTTAGCAACCATCAGTGAAAAACGCATTTCATCCGTACTTGCTTGCAGATGCAATGCGTTTTTCACTGGAGACCCATTCACTTCTATGGGGCCAGAGCTCCTTGAAAAACTCAATATGGACTCATTCACACGAACATGTGCTGCCCGTTGCCATATTGCGGACCGCATTTGCGGATCCTCAATACACTGGCACCATTCCGTGTGCATTCCGCATCACGGATACGGACCCACTCACTTCAATGGGTTCGCAAATCCAGGGAGGCGGAACGGAAGCACGGAACACTACGGAAGCACTACGGAGTGCTTTCTGGGGTTCCGTTCCATGCCTCTGCACCGCAAAAAGATAGAACTTGCTCTATCTTTTTGCGGAACGGACGGATGGCGGACCCATTCAAGTGAATGGGTCTGCGATCCCAGTGCGGCTGCCCCACGGACGGTGCCCATGCATTGCGGACCACAATTTGTGGTCCACAGCACGGGCTTCACACGGTCGTGTGAACAAGCCCTATAGAACATGCTGCGTTTTTCACGCAACACAGAACTGATACGTGAAAAAAAACGCTCATGTACACAGACCTATTGAAATCAATGGGTAAGGATTCAGTGCGGGTGCTATGCATTTACTATTGCACCCTCCTGGAAAACTCACTCGTGTGAAAGGGGTCTTAGGGTTTTAAAAGCTCAGGGGCGAAAGCCCCAAGGATTATGCCCACATCTAGAAAATTATATATATGCATAATACTGCTGTATCTGGACCAAATATTTCCTCCATCCACAGATAAAATGTTGCCTTCATACTGTTACTGAAAAAAAATGCACTATACAAAGACCTATATTATCAATTATACTGTAGTACTGTGCAAATCTCATCTAGTATTGTCATACAACGACCACCATGTTGTTACTGAATAAAAACCAATATACAAAGACCAGTATTATAATTAGATATGAGTGAATCGGCTTCGGATGAAACATCCAAAGTCAATTCGCGTAAAACTTTGTTCTAATACTGTACGGAGCAGGAGCTCAGTACAGTATTAGAATGTGTTGGCTCTGATGAGCCAAAGTTATTACTTTGCAAAGTCTCGCAAGACTTTGCATAATAACTTCAGAAATTAATTGATACTGTAAAAAAACATTTCCCGAACTCGGGTTCGGCTCCAAGTGGTACCTTGGAACCGAACCCGAGTTCGGGAAATGTTTTTTTTAGTGGCCTATGTCTATAACAGAAGCCTTAAAAAAGATTGTTCAGCTTCCTGTTTCCTCCCTTCACTGATCATAGAGGGAGATGATAGAGAGGATTGTGCAGCTGTAACTGAGCAGCTGTGTAGTTCTCTCTATGATCAGGCAGAGAGTATCATCAGTGCTCTGCCAGATCATTAATAGATGGAGTCTTTAAACTCACTTTAAAGGGAACAGTGCGGGTGGGGCCTCTTTGAGGACCAGTGCCCTGAGCTGTTGCCTAGTTTGCCCCTCCAAACATCAGCCCTGAATCTATGCGTTGTACATATTTCTATTTAAATTATTCTACAATATATATTTTAATGGTACCACGCCATGTTCAGATAAAGTAGTTAGCAATTTATTTTTAATAACACAATTTAATTAGTTGTGGCAAAACTATTAGGCTCATAAAGCAACCTACGATCAATAATCATTAGCCTCGTCACAAAAATAAAAACTGTCTGGTGTCCCATATCACAGTGCAACTGAAATCAAGCTTTACTCATATTGGAGGTCATTATGTGTCATGCACATATGGTGAAGGCATGCACTCTTACTCCTCACTGTGGCTCACTTGCAGGGAGGCTCCATCGTCCACCCACCTCTCTGTCTGTCAGCTTTTTCGTGGTTTGCTACATAGCTTCAGCAACAAGACGCAATCTCTGATAGTCCCTCTTTCGGCTTTTTTAACCTTGCCTTTCGGGGGCCCATGTTCTGGTGGTCACATCTTGAGCTCACCATTGTGCACACAGAGGCTGTACTGCCTCATTTATCAGCAGCTTGTCTTTAAGACGCCAGACCTGCTGATGGCTCTACAGTGGCACATTTTAATCTACATTGCAGCAGAACTAGTTCCAGAAAAATAGGCAAAACTTTCACTTTTTATTGGGTCACTAGTTTCTCCTCCTGAACACTTTGGTGCTTGTACAGCACCACCACTACTTACATGATGCATCACTACAAAGTTCCCTACTTTTGAAGATTTTGCATTGCAGCCTCCAGCCATTAGCTGCATGGGGTGACCTCTCCCCGTCACAATGATGCATGTGTCACAAAGGCTAACATCCACTGTTTCCAACTAGCAACCACTACCAGACCTAGTGAATGGTTTAACAACAATAAATACTTATATGCTTAGTAAATTAGGAAGTCCTAGTCTTGTACAATGTATTCAGATTTGCATGCTCTGCAACGGCACAAGCTCTAACTCTCTGTATTATCAGTAGTGCCAGGAAGAACAGTAACAGAAGGGTCACGTGTTCAGAGTCTATTTAGCAAGTATAGCAGGCACATAATGTAGTCAAGTCATAGGCTGAATACTGCTGAGGGTGGACCTTCTGGTAACATTGAAATGTCTAAAGAAACAGTGACTTCTTATACTAATAACATACTAATAACTGACAGTAAATACTAGTGCAAAGGTCTACAAGCTGCATAATTGTAACAGAGAGAGAGTGTAGACCCACTGTGCCAACTAGGCCTATTCCTAAAGGTCCCCTAGTTTTCACCCTTTAACCATTATACAGGAATCTGGTCTCGCTACAGGGGAGCCACCAGGCCACTTCCTCTTGAGATAGGCCCAATGTAGTTGGCAGCTGCTGGATCAATACAGCAGTCAACCTATAGTTAGGACAAGTAGCGGATTACCAAAGTCAATGAATATGCAGAGGTATGATACACGGGCAGACAGATAAGCATTGGAACACTAGCAAGCTAGGAACCTAAAGCTCAGGCACCATGCCCTAGGGGATGGCACCTTAAATACCCAAAAGTGACCTGCAATAGGATGGGGAAAATTAAGGGTGCGCGGGCACTGCAGAGGACCTGGAAGGAGAGCACAAACAGAGGAGCAAGGCAGCAGTGGGCACATGGAATTTCGGAAGCCGGACCTGCTGCAGAAGGCAGAGGAGAGCACACAGGTCCAGACCACATATAAAGCAAGATGCAGAGGGGGTGCAGAGCAAGTTGCAGATGCAGACAGGGTGCCTGTGCCTGCCAAGAAGAGCAGGACAGTGGCGGGAATGGGCTTCCATTGTTACAATAATGGTATTCCATCAGTTTATTTTGTTCATTTATATAGATCTTACATAATTCATAACTCTATACAGAGATTACCATCACTCATATCGATCCCTCTTCCCACTGAGACTCACAATCTTAATTTCTGTTTTTGTTCTTCATATTTCAATAATTATGTATCTGTATACATTTTAGTTCTGTGTTTTTTATTTGTTATTTCCCTATTTGGTATTTAAAACAACCTGTGAATGAAATGTGACTTTTGGATGACAGATTAACGGAATTTAATTGTATTCACCTATTTTCTGTTTTTGCAGTTACTTCGGAAGAGGCATATTGGTAATGATATTGTGACGATTGTCTTCCAAGAACCTGGTGCCCTCCCCTTTACTCCACAGACTATTCGTTCTCATTTCCAACATGTATTCGTTGTGGTTCATGTTCACAATCCATGTACTAATCATACCAGCTACAGTGTTGCCGTTACCCGCACTGCCGACACACCACTGTTTGGACCTCCTCTACCCACAACTTTATTCCGACGTTCTCCTGAATTTAGAGACTTTTTGCTGTCCAAAGCTGTGAATGGTGAGAATGCAGCTGAACGTGGAGGCAAATTTTTAGCCATGGCTACGAGAACCAGGGAAGAATACTTAAGAGACTTGGCTCAAGATCATGTAACTACTACTACTCTGGAGTCATGTTCATCTAAACTAGCCATTTTGAGTCTTTCCAAGAAAAGGGATCGAGCAGGTAGCACTGGCACTGGAGACAAAGGGGGGAAAGGAACTCGTTGGGCATACAGTGTTCCTCCAGAATTCCATAGCTCTGGTGCCTTGGTGTGGACAGTTAAAGCTGTGAACATCTCCATTCCAGAAAGTATTTACATGCTGGGGATATCTTCTGAGATGCTGGTGTTAGTTGACCCTAAAAAGGAGCATGAAGGAGCAGTCAGTTTTCACTGCTCATGCAGGGATGTACTTGGATGGACCTACTCTTCTAAAGGGGGATTGGATCTTTACTATGGTCGGGCAGGAAAGTTAGCACTTTGCCCAATTGCAAGCAATGAGACAGAAGTGGAAAATGAAATCAACCACATTGTCAAGAGACTGCAGGTAAGAACACACATGGATAGAAAGCAGAACATTGAAACAAGAGCCAGGGTTCTGGGCAGTATTTGAGGGTTAGAATCATACTGTAAGAAATGATTATATATAAATATACCTTATATATAATATACCCTCTTACTGGGTCTGGGTTCTTTAAGTTGGGTGTAATAAATGAGACACAAGAGTGAAATTAAACAATATGGATATTGTACAGTGTAGAAATATTAATATTACAATTATTGTTATCGAGTATATATAAGGAAGTAAAATTGAACAATAAAAAAAATATCACAAACAGAAAGACTTTTACACAATAATAGTTACAATAGCTTAAACTACAAAATTACAATATAAAGTTACTCCCAAAACCATTTGCTAACTAAACAACAAATTGCTCTCCCTCTACAGTAGTTACCATATAAAGGTCCGTCTAGGTCTCTAAAGTCCTTCCTTTGGCCCCTCTGGGTTTCTCTGGCACAAATATTTAGAATATAGTTATATATATTCGTAATTTAGAATATTCTAGATTTGTTTTTCATCAGTAACCTCCCTTCTTGCTTGTGGGCCAATGAGAAGGCTGCAATGTCTTTGTCTGAGCTTAGCAACATCCCTAGAAACCAACAGGAAAGTTGCCTACCCCTCACTATATAAGAACCTCCCCAGCAGCCCTTTTCTGTAGTTTTATGGAGTTCTGAGGGAGAGAGCAGTGTTATTGCTGTAACAAGTGAGGGAGGGGGCGGCACCAAAGCTCCGGCTGAATGCACAAGGATCAAGACGCTGTATGTGGCTGGAGAGGACACACACGATCGGCGGTGCTCAGCTGGAGGAATAAGATACAAGGGTCGAGGTACTGTAGAACGGAATAAGACAGCGGCACTCACCCGTGTGTAGTAAATTCAGCAACTTTATTAATCCGGTGCTACTGTACATCAGGCAGGGGGCGGACAATTCAAAACACACGCATTGATCAGCGGCGGCCGTTTCGCGCCAAATGCGCTTCTTCTGGCTGTGCGTCAATGCGTGTCCACACATCACTCCTCTTAAATACTGGCGCAGGCAGCTGTCACGGAAATCGACAGATCAGACTGCGTCAGCATCCAGGTGATGTGCTAATACAGAAATACATATAAACACAATATAAAAACAATGTACGTGCAAGAGACAAGGGAACATATACAAGCCGCACAACAAAAAGGCTTGGCGTATTGAGATATTACAAAAATGGACTTAGGTCATTCCTATCATTAAGTCCCAATTCCCCTAGGGCTTGTGTTCGCAATATCCATTTAGCCTCTCTCTGCAGGAGGAGGCGATGTCTATCTCCTCCCTGCACAGGGGCAGATACGGTTTCCAGGCCAGAAAAGGAGACACAACTCGTATCACTATCATGGGCACTTCTAATATGCTCTATAAACCTGGGACAACCTTTTCCTGTCTTAATAGAGTTAAATTGTTCTCTAACTCGTTCGAACAGGCATCTGATGGTTTTTCCGATGTGCCCCAGTCAATGGGTCTGCAATCCGGAAGGTCCGGTGTGGAACGGAGGCACGGAACTATGGAGTGCTCCCATCGGGTTTCTGTCAGTGCCTCCGCACCGCAAAAAAATACATGTTCTATTTTTTTTGCGGTGCGGACAGATCACAGACCCATTCAAGTTGAGTTGCGGGGGGGGGGGCCATGCAGAAATTTTCTGTGGGGCCCAGTCACTTCTAGTTATGCCCCTGTTAGTGGACACAGTATAGAGGCAATCACAAAGTCTTTAACTTAAATAGTTCAATGTTTATTCACACAGAAGGAAAAACAAAATAACAGATTGCAGTCTTGGTTCACACCATAGAAAGTCCACAGAACACAAACATTCACCTTGTTAGCAGTTTTTCATCAGCGGTTCTCAGTCCTTTTGCCCGGCACTCATCTTCAGATCCCAAACCACAGAGACTCCACAGCTTCACTGTGAGATAGAGGATAATCCACCACACCTGACAGTGCTTACTGCTTTTTATAAGCCTCCCAAGACCCGGCCTGGAACGTGGGGAGTAGCCACCCACCTAGCACTTTGGCTACTCCCAGTAAGAGCTGTCCCGGATCAGCTTTACAGCCATACTAACAACAAACAGTGTCAGACTGCAATCTGCAATACTGACACTTCAGTGAAAAAAAACGGCTCTTACCACACGGAGACCAGGAACCTCAGTGACACCTACCGACTATCAATGATGGCCCCTTGTTCCTTCCTACACCTGATATAGTGTAGCTGTTGCAGTGCAGGGTGTTAGGTAGTGTGATAGGCTCTGCTGTCCATACATACATGCTACAGACATAGTGCTGTGATGTCACAACAATACATAGTGCACCAATCAGTAATACATAGTCAGACCTTCTAAAATGTGAAGTTTCACGTATTGCGCCAAAATATATGCATCATTAATTGCCAATTAGCGCAATCGCAAACATATTGGAGCACTCTATCTGCATATAAAACCATTTTTAATGTTCTGTCGTGCCAATCATTTTATCCAGTCTCAGGAAACTTCTAGCAGCTTGGAAAATTTAGCAAAAAAAATTGCCGATTTTCGCAATCAAGAAAATAATAGCGAATTCGCGAATATATGACTAATATTCTACAAAATATTAGCGAAATATCACGAATTTGAATATTGCCCCTGCTGCTCATCACTAAAAATTAATAAAAATCTGTATTTTTTACAAAACTGTTCAAAGGGTATTTGTCCCAACGCACTCTGACCATTATCTGCAGTAGTATATGAGAAGTTCTGCAAAATAAAGAGTCCAGATTGCATTTTTTATATTTCTACTGCTCCCAGTTCCCCCACTGTCAGTTTTTATTGAAATACACAGTCCACACTGCTGTGCCACACTAAAAAACGGAGAGGACTCCTGTACACATGCACAGCAGTCCCAACAATGTATTTCAGTGCAACTTTCACTGACAGTGGGGGAATGGGGTGCTGTAGAAAAATAAAAAATAGCGATTTCTAAACGTCTTATGTGCAATACTACTCATGTACTACTGCAGATAATACTCCAAAATTGTGGTGACAGATTCCCCTTAACACTATATTGGTGTTAATAGTTTTAAGCAATAAGCAATTCAAACAAATGCTATCAAATGAAAAGGCATTATGTCGGATTCATAGTTAAACTCGCAATAATAGTATGCCTATAAAATACATAAAAGTATATGTAGACTTAAGCCTCATGCATATGGTTGTATCATGCAACTGTGTTATAAAGATACATAAGCCAGTACACATAGTCTGCTATGAACCCACACTGCACTTTTGAGTGCCGTCAGTTTTATATCTAGGCACCGAGATTTTGTTTCCTTTTTGTCTCATGCATGCTATGAGAATTTCATGTACAAATTCAGTGCTTTATTCCAAATAATCAAATATTATGGCAAAAAGTTTGGATAATTGTGCTGCATGTTTAATGAGGTGAGCACTTGTGAGATCCTCAAATGGCCAAGACAGATATTCATCCTCTAGAAGTAGAACTAGAAACCAGTCTGTCTCAGATTACTTCAGCGTCAGGTCTCCAACTCAGTATTGAAGTGCCCATGAGCCAGGAGACGCAGATTGAACCAGGAAGGACTTGAAACTGCTTATGCCATATTTGTCTCCGAAGCTCTATTCACATTATGTTTCAGTCATGTATACACCACAAAAAAAACTGAGTATGCATCAAAAATATGGTTTAAAGGGGTTGTCCCATCTCACTTTTCCATGGCGAGGTGGGACTAAGCTCCGGCCCCATGTGGCAGAGCTTATAGAAATAGCCAAACGGGCCAGCCGTCAACTGTTTCTCTAACTCCCATTGTAGTGAACTGGAGCTGAGCAAACAGCATAGCAGAACAAGCTACTGTTCTGCGACCCTCTGGCTGTAATTCTCCCAATGGTTGCCAAAAGGGCTTCCTTTCTGCATCTGCCAAGGTAGGATGCCTTTTCTTTTTTCGCTGTATAGAATAGTGTAGCAGACTAGGCTCTATCTTATGCAGAAGCATCCATCAATGTATCATATAACTTTGATGGTTCAACAGAGCTTATATGCTATATTACTAGATAATTCTTTAAATATGTTTAAGTAGAAAGACCAGGGGCAAGCTAAGATCTTGAAAGCTCATGGGCACGGGCCCAGAACCCAGATTTATTATAATAATGGCAATCAGATATACCCAGATGGTCATAGTGCCAAATTTAGTGCTCTGCTTATTGCCCTGCACAGTATAGTACCTCCCACTAATACTGCCACCGTAGTGCCCCCACACTGTTATAAAGTCCTCAAACTGTAATAGTGCTCCCCACACTCTAAAAATTGCCCTTTAATAGCACATAGTACTAGTACCCCACAGCCATAGTGCCCCTGTGTGCCCCCATACAGTAATGCAGCCTTTTAGTTCCTCCAACAGAATTTAGAGTGCCTCTTAGTTGCCCACAGTAATAGTGCCCCTACACTGTAATAATGTCCTCCACAAAGTAATAGTGCCACAGTTGTTCCCTACACAGTAACACTGTCCCCTTTGTTCCCTTCTTACAGAAATGATGTCCCTTTTTGTAGTTCCATTGTATTGTGCCTCTTAGTTTAGCATTGATGCCCGCCTAGTGCCCCACACATAGTAGTAGTTCCCCCACGCTGTGTCGGCACCCCCAGATAGTAATGATGTCACTTTATTGTCTCCCACAGAGTATATTAGTATAGTATTAGTATTAGTATAGTAGTGCCCCATCATGGTTTTGGTGCTCCACCAGTACTGGTTTCCTCTGAAAATAATAAAATGGATACTCACCTTAGGTCACCTAGTCCTGTTCTCATCATATGGAGCAGAGCAGTCTACAGGCCTCTTCCAGCCTGCAGACTATGAGACACCAAAACGGAAACGCAGAGCATTGTTCCTTCCTGTGCCGAGCCGCAGACACCTAATGGCTGAGCAGGGAGCCCACACCTCCACCATAGCAATACCAGTTCAACTGTATCTGCTTCCTGAGGCTAGCTCGGGGATCTGTGGCACCAGGCCAATAATTCTGTGCTTCTCAGCCAGATTTTGATGCTGGTGACACCCCTGACAGCCTCTAACACAACATTACATTGACCAATGATGCAATAGCATTCTTCTGTGCTAGGGTCTACTCACACGGCTTTTACAGCATATGTTGGAGATATATGGAAGGATTTCACATATTTCTCCGATGTCACTGTATATACAGTGGCCTACTTCACCCATAGGCTCCCATGTTACAGAGCAATGTCTATGTATAGAATAGTGCAGCGGACTTTGGTGAATAAAAGGTGTACAAACATCTACCAGCCTGACAGTGGCCAAAAAGACACTCTCTTGAATGAGTATGGCTACATTTGAAATCCCCACTGTATTTGTACCACTTTATTGTACCTTACGGACACTGCAAACAAAGGATAAATTCAAATTTACATGACCTCAGATTATAATAATGAGCAAACGTATTCCTTATCCCCTGCATGTACATTATAGGAAAGAATCAGCTTGTTTTTGTTTTTTTCTAGAAAACAACTCCTTTACAAATGTAGAAATCAGGAAGTTTGTATAATAAAAACAGGAAATAGATTTCAGGAAGTAAGCCTGTTCTAATGGAGGGCAGTCATTGTAAAAGGGATGGACTATGGAACCAAATCATTCTAAAAGTGCAGCAGTAATCAATTCGGACATACTGCTGTAGCCTATGCAGTTCTACAATGCAGACACTTTATCAGGAATGTGTCAAATGTAATAAATACTGTATTTTCCTAATTAATGGACTTTAGACTAGGATCATAATCCCGTCATAACTGTAAAACCTGATGGTACCCAAGAAAATAAGCCACAGGATATTGACAGCAGTACACCACCCAAAATTGTTTATTATCCCAAGTGGTTCCCAACAACATCCCAGCGATAAAGATCAAAGTGATGAATTATAGTAGCCTTGATTACATGACCAATCACAATGCAAGCTCAGTATAATGCGACTTCAGATCTATAATCCGAAGCCTGCTTCGCTTATCTCTAATAATGACCTAACTAGTCTTAAATGACCTGTTATTGACCAACCAGTCACAATGAGTGGTTCAATCAGTGTCAAACTTGAATGCGATTTTGTGGGTTCAGAATTACATAGTAACATAGCTTGTACTGCTGAGAAAGCCATATGCTCATCTAGTTATGGCTACTTTCACACTAGCGTTTTTTCCTTTACAATAATACAACTGCATGCATCCATCATGAACGGATCCGGTTGTATTATATGTTCTATAGCCATGACGCATCCGTCTTGAACACCATTGAAAGTCAATGGAGGACGGATCCGTTTTCTATTGTGCCAGATTGTGTCAGAAAAGACGGATCCGTCCCCATTGACTTACATTGTGTGCCAGGACGGATCTGTTTGGCTCCGCTTCGACAGGCTGATAGCAAAACGCTGCAGGCAGTGTTCTGGTGTCCGCCTCCAGAGCGGAATGGTGACTGATCGGAGGCAAACTGATGCATTCTGAACGGATCCTTTAACATTCAGAATGCATAAGGGCAAAACTGATCCGTTTTGGACCGCTTGTGAGAGCCCTGAACGAATCTGACAAACGGAAAGCCAAAACGCTAGTGTGAAAGTATCCCAAGGCCTCTTGCACACGACCGTATGGCTTTTTCAGTATTTTGCGGTCTGCAAAAAACTGACCCTCGAAAAAAAAAAACGGGTCACGTCCGTGGGCATTCCGTTTTTTGAGGAACGGAACAGCTAGCCCCTGAAAGAACAGTACTATCCTTGTCCGTTATGCGGACAATAATAGGACAATTTCTATCTTTGAACGGAGTGGAAAAATGGAACTACAGAAACGGAAGGCATACGGAGTACCTTCAGTTTTTTTTTGCAGATCCATTGAAATGAATGGTTCCGTATACGGTCCGTATACAGAACGCAAAAAACGGAACGTAAACAGAACAAAAAACGTTTGTGTGTAAGAGGCCTAAGGCGGGCCGCAAAATGCGGGCCGCAATGCACAAACACCGTCCGTGGGGCAGCCGCAGAGGATCGTGGACCCATTCACTTTAATGGGTCCGCGATCCGGCCGTTCCAGAAAAAGATAGGACATGTTCTATCTTTTTGCGGAACGGAAGTACAGGATGAAACCCCACGGAAGCACTCCGTAGTGCTTCCGTAGGGTTCCATTCCATGCTTTCGTTCAGCACCATTCTGCATCTCGGGATTTGCAGACCCATTGAAGTGAAAGGGTCCGCATCCGTGATGCAAAATGCACACGGAACGGTGCCCGTGTATTGCGGATACGCAAATGCGGACCGCAATACGGCAACGGGACAACTACGGTCGTTTGCAGGAGGCCTAAGCCTGTTATCCTGCAAAGTTGATCCAGAGGAAGGCAAAAAAACACATTAGGGTAGAAGCCAATTTTCCTAGTTTTAGGCTACATGCACACGAACGTAAGGGCTCCGTGCCCGTGCTGCGGACCGTAAATTACAGTCCCCAATGCACGGGCACAGACTGTGGGCCAGCCACATGCGGATCGCAGACCCATTCACTTGAATGGGGTCCGCGATCCGCATCTGACAGTCCGCACCGCAAAAAAGTAGTGCATGCGCTACTTTTTAGCTGTGCGGAGGCGCGGCCAGAAACCCACGGAAGCACTTCGTAGTGCTTCCATGGGTTTACGATCCGTGCCTCCGTTCCGCATCTCCGTGATCGTGGACCCATTCAAGTGATGCGGAATGCACACGGCCGGTGCCCGTGAATTGCGGAACCACTGTATGCGTGCCGCAATACGGCCACTGGGGGCACACGGTCGTGTGCATGTAGCCTTATCTAGTAATCTATTAAATATAATCTGTTACATTACATTCATCAAATACATCCAGGCCCCTCTTGAACTCTTTTAGGCCTCCTGCACACAAACGTCTTTTATTTCCGTTTACGGGCCGTTTTTTGCGTTCCGTATACGGTCCGCATACAGAACCATTCATTTCAATGGTTCCGCAAAAAAAACTGAATGTACTCCGTATGCATTCCGTGTCCGTATTTCCGTTCCAATAAAAATAGAACATGTCCTATTATTGCCCGCAAATCACGTTCCGTGGCTCCATTCAAGTCAATGGGTCCGCAAAAAAAGGAACACATACGGAATGCATCCGTATGTCTTCCGTATCCATTCTGTTTTTGCGGAAACATCTATTGAAAATGTTATGCCCAGCCCAATTTTTTCTATGTAATTACTGTATACTGTACTACAACGGAAACAAAAAACGGAACAACGGATCTGTAAAAAACGGACCGCAAAACACTGAAAAAGCCATACGGTCGTGTGCAGGAGGCCTTGAACTCACCATCATGACCGTCTCTGGCAGAGAGTTCCATAGTCTCACTGCTCTTACAGCAAAGAATCCTCTTCTGTGTTGGTATACACACCTTTCCTCCAGACGTAGAGGATGTCTCCTTAATCTCATGCAAGAGATCTCTCTATTGACCAGTGATGTATTTATACATAGTTATTTGATCTACCTTCAGCTGTCTTTTTTATAAACGAAATAAATGTCATTTTGATAACTTTTTTGGGAACTGTAGCCCACCTGTTCCATTTATTGCTCGTGTGGGCTGCCTTTGAACCCGCTAAACCATTACTATATGTCTTTCTTAATTCTTCACTGCTTAATTTCTAACTCCAGGTAGTAGCTTTATCTTTGTGACTCTGTCCTCTGACTAGACATAGATTAAGAGTTGAAATGTTGGTTTCCTTAAGCCACCACTAGAGGGAGCTTAAGAGCTTACTGCATACTGTGCTATTATCAACTTCACTGTAATAATTGTGAAATCTCTATATAGCGCTTTGTAATATGCTGTCACTATACAAGCAACAGGAATTAATATACCACCGATAAATATTCAGTCACTAAACTCTCTGTAGTGTGACAAGAAGTCAGCATGTTGTCTTCAAATTATGTCTATGCAGAGTATTTGGAGCTCTGCATCAGGGAAACAAAGCTCTGACCACTGGGAATATATTAAGAACACATTGGCGGACCTTAATTTTATAAGGTCATTATAATCCAAATAATCTAGAAAATGCACATTGAATCTATAATTCCCATCATATTACTTTCCCTTTTTCCCCTTTTACAGTTTTTACTATTTTACAATATTTTTGGGATGGTTATAAAGCTAAGAAAATGAGAATAAGAAGGGAAATATAGGAGAGGAGGCCAACCTGACATAGTAATCTGGAGTACATGGTTTAGCATATGAGTACAAACTAGAGGATAAAAGCAAAATATCAGAGTAGACTTTATCTCATGATGTATATAACTGTATGGGCACCATGTCTGTGACAGGACTCCGCATATGACATGCCAAATGGACATAGGAAATGTGGTTAAATGTCCATATATGATAAATTATTTGATCTGTTTGTATCTGCATCAGAAATTCCAGATGCATTTCTCTCTGTAGGTTGTCTCCGGTGGGTGTGAGACCCGTGAGATCCCTCTTTTAAGGAATGGTCTTGGGCAGCTTGGATTTAATGCCGATTCTGGTGGGTTTGTGATAGAAGTGGAAAGATTCAGCATGGCAGAGACTGTAGGACTGTGTCCTGGTGCAAGGCTTGTTGCAATCTGTGGTCAGCCTTTCTGTTCATTGACCCCTGAGGATGTCCGCAACCTTTTCCTTCGTGCAAAAAAAGTGACAGTAACCACTCTGCCTCCTGATGAAGCAGGGAAGCCCCGCAGGTAATATCAGAGCTAGAGTCAACTCCATCAAGTCATGGTTACAAGTGTGTCATGGGTCCTAACCTTTACTGTACTTGGTCCTTAGGAGCTTCTCTGAGCTATATGTAAAGTCGCTGCAAGAACAAAGAATTATGAGACGCTCAGAAGGGGACATAGAGAAGGATGATGTGACAGCAAGAAAGGCAGAAACTGCTCCAGAGACTAGGAACATCCTGCGCACCTTATCTGTTCAGGAAGAGAGGACAGAGTTCAGGTAACACAATGGGGCAGGTTTATTAATATTGTCCTGAAAAATAGCTCGTCAATATCTGATTGATGGAAATCCAACTCATCAGCTGTGTATGAGGGCTGGCACCGGAATAGAACGGCTCTATACATTGTGTAGTTATTGCAGCACTGCTCTCATTGTGGTTTTCTTAAAATTCTCAAAAAGTGAGTATCCTGACCCCCCTGTGCTGCCTGATCACTAATACCATATTGGCCATATGTTGTCATCAAGCAATGCTTGCATAGCAGTGTTGTAGACTGAATTTGCAGTTTAAGGTGCCTTCACATGTGGTTAATGCATTGGTGGAAAAATCCACATCATAAGGGCACACAAACGTATTTTCTTTCCGTGTCCGTTCCATTTTTTTTTGCGGACCGTATACGCAACCATTCATTTCATTGGGTCTGCAAAAAAAACGAAAGGTACTGTGTGTGCATTCCGTTTTCGTATGTCCGTTTTTCCGTTCCTCAAAAAGATTGAACATGTCCTATTATTGTCTGCATTACGGACAAGGATAGTACTGTTCTATCAGGGGCCAGCTGCTCCGTTCTGCAAAATGCGGAATGCACACAGACGTCATCCATATTTTTTGCGGATCCGTTTTTTGCAGACAGCAAAATACATACGGTTGTGTGCCTAAATAGTTTTCCATATATCCCTGTGGAGTTTAAATTTGTGTTGTGAAGTCCAATTTCTCCCTAAATTTCAATAGGGAATTACAATCTGCAATAAAATTCACAATAAAATATGCTCCAAAATCTGCATGAACCTAATGATACACAAACGCGGATTTCAGTGCGGAATTTTCTGCCACGTCTGAAGGCACTTTTACATCAGAGGTATATTTCAAGAGGATCTCCTGATGGATGTCTATGACGTATGTCAATGTGTAGCTATATAGTGCCAAATGTCACCCAAAGGCTCTCATGATCAAAAATTAAGGGTTCATTTATCAAATTGGTGTAAAGTAGAACTGGCATAGTTGCCCACAAAGGAGCTGTGAAAAATGAAAGGTGGAATCTGATTGGTTTCTACGGGCAACTAAACCAGTTCTACTTTACCCTACTTTGATAAATCTGCCCTTATATACTGTATATATACATATACAGTATATGTACGTATATTGATATTGCCCAGTATACTTTCTCATGGAATGCCTCTGCATCGCTTAGCGCAGTCTTAGGCTACTTTCACACTTGCAGCAGGACGGATCCGACAGGCTGTTCACCCTGTCGGATCCGTCCTTCCGCTATTTCGCCGTGCCGCCGGACCGCCGATCCGTCCCCATTGACTATAATAGGGAGGGGACGGGGGTGGAGCTCTGGCGCAGCACGGCAGTGCACGGCAAAAGGCCACCTGACTAAAAGTCCTGCATGTCCGACTTTTTAGTCCGGCGGCCTCTCACCGCGAACTGCCGTGCTGCGCCGGAGCTCCGCCCCGTCCCCATTATAGTCAATGGGGACGGAGTGGCAACACAGCGAAATAGCGGAAGGACGGATCCGACAGGGTAAACAGCCTGTCGGATCCGTCCTGCCGCAAGTGTGAAAGTAGCCTAAAAAAAGTAAACTAATATACGTACCAGCCCCACAGAGACCAAAGGCAAATTGTTTTGGACTCCATCAGGTGAACTGGGCCGATATATGGCATATGTGCCAGGAGCTTTCTGGCATCAGCTGTAAGGCCTCATGCCCACGACCGTTGTTTGGGTCCACATTGGATGCGGACCCATTCATTTCAATGGGGCCGCAAAAGATGCGGACAGCACTCCGTGTGCTGTCCGCATCCGTGGCTCCGTTCCGCAGCCCTGCTAAAAAAATATAATATGTCCTATTCTTGTCCGCGCTTTGCGGACAAGAATAGGCATTTATATGGCCGCAAATTGCAGAAGGCAACACAGGCGGCTTCCGTTTTTTGCGGATCCGCGGTTTGCGGACCGCCAAAAACGGCACGGCCGTGTGCATGAGGCCTAAAGGAGAAATACTTGCTGACAAAATGTAGGAAGACTAAGGAAAATGACTGAAATGTCATGTTATGAAAAAGAAATCCGATCTGCCACAGGATAAAGATCCTTACACCTTGCAGCCTCCACCCGCTGGTTCATTGTCTGTATAGCGCACATACTGTCATCGTGCTCAGATATATTGTGGTAAATGTAGATTTCTTTATAATTTGAGTGATTTTTTTTTTCTAAGATTCAACAAAGCTGATTTGGCTCCCCCTGATATTATTCCTCAACCAGATCCATCTAAAGATGAAGAGGTGAGATCCATTTCTTGTCTAGGAACGACGCGTCTATTTCCATAGGCGTTCGCTTCTTCGTAATTTATCTATTTATGACAATAATGCTGGAAATATTCAGCTTTGTAATGCGGATTTCTATAATAGTCATTCATTACACAAAGTCTCAATGTCATAGTGCTATGTACTGCACACTGAACTGATTATTATTTCCCAGATTATGGATGACACATTTGAGGAGCCTCCGGCAGAAATGACTGATTCAGATGTTCCTGTACGTGAAGAGTCCTTCTCTCCTGCGCCCTCTACTCAGGAACACCACAAAAACAGTAAAGTCCATTTATATTACTGTCATTATGTGCATTTATGTAAAAATGAAAAAAATAAATAAAAAAAGAACAAAGTCATGATATACATATGTATAACAGTTTTGTTATTTTAATTGATTCTTTTTTATTTATGAAATAGGGACCCATGCAGATTTATAATATATATTAAGAGAAAATGCTGCTCACATGTATGAGATAGAACATATGTATCTATGAACTCGCTGAATAGGACTAGACCTTTGACACGTTACCTGGCACAGATCTTCATATAACTTTGTTGCTGAGTCTTATGAACAGTGGATAGCGCCACTTCAGTTGTAGATGACATATTATACGACTGTGGAGAGACAGGGTCTTCTGTGTTGCTATGGAATGTGAGAAGAATTTTTAGGTATATTAGACAGTTTTATGATTCACATAAATTTTTGAAATGATTGCACAAATTAAAAACTTTCTGAAAACAAAGATACAAATAAAAATATTGACATTTCCAGGTACTGAAGCACAGGATTAGCTGTAAAGAAGCATGCTACAGGCAGCCAGTAAATCCTTGACAAATTTTTAGTTCTTCTGGGAATATTTGTACTTTCTGATTTTGGGCTCTAATATTTCTTAATACGTCTTAATATTTCATAAGGGTTATATCAAAGGGGAACTCCACTAGTCACAAGAATGGGGACCTAGTGTTCCCCCTTTGAAAGAAGCAACAGTCTGGCATGCACATTGCCACTCCATTCATCTCTATGGGGACTACCGGAGATAGCCAAGTAGAAACGCCATTGAGTTGAATCGAGCATGAATGTGTAACTGCCACTCCATTCAAACAGAGTGCCCTTTCTTGTGATTGGCGGGGCCCCAGTGGTCGGAACCATGTGAAAATGGGGTCATTTATTAAGACCAGTTAGTTGATGCCGGTCTTAATTCCCCTGTGCTGGAGGTGAATGCGCCAACATTTTGTAGAGGTACAGGCCTCTACATAACTTTGGCACTTTGTGCTGCCAGGTGTGTGACATGCTTTAACTTATGCCAGCTCTCCTTTGCTGGCATAGTTTAAGACCATTTTCAACACCATAAACTGGCATGGAAAATGATGAATGAGACAGGCCGAGTGCAATTATGTAATTTGTATCTGCATGCTCACTTGCATTCTGACTGAGCTCCTACAAAGCAGCAGAATAATACATTGAGAAGACTCCTTTTTTGAGTCCTCTCCATTATGTGCGTGAGCACGATAGTCCTCTCAATGCTTTTTACTGCTGGTTTGTCAGAGTACAACGTCGGAATGTAAGTGAGCATGAGGATAAAAATTACATTACCGGACTTGGTGTCACTTATACTATATACCTCTTACTCTAGTTTGGTGGGTGTTTCAGAACTGACAGATTCCCCTTAATGTGCAGAGCACCATACAACAGCACATGAGGGGCTATTCTCCTATAGTATGGAGATGCTGGGTCTCCTATGGCCTCTGTACAGCTTATAAGGGATCACTCGCTCTCAGGCGGTCACAATCACAGACTTCTTCGCAGACCACATGATTTAATGTCCAAACTGGTGCTTTATTTTGGCACTTCAGCACCCGCACAAACATAAAGCATCAAATAAACACCTGCCCGCCTGGGCTCTAACTAATAAACAGTAGTTTTCCCTGACTTACCTCTAAGCACAGGGTCTCAGGCTCCAAGCCTTAGCAGGTCTGCTCATCAGATACAAGTCCATACAGGGAAGAGATCCGGCTACACATCCTCGTGGTCCCTCATGGCCGAGACCACCCAGAGCCTCCCTAGGCCTCTGTTTCCAAGTCCTTCTCTCCCACGACTGACACACAGAGGGTGGGTTTTATTCCTCCTTGATTACAGCAGGCTTCACCTGCGATGACCTCAGGCTAGGGGAAAACCCCTGTCGTGGAATGGGCAGTGGACTGGGAAGGTCCCACTGCAAAACCTATCTTCCCAGTCCAAATAAAATCCAGCCCTTGTACTCCAACAAAAAAAATAGCCCCAACAACTATGTTTGCTGAAGCCAGCGCCATCCTCCTGGATTTTACATATCTCACCTAGTTGAGGAACCTGGGTGAGATATACACCCCTTCCAGGACTTTTACTGTACACATCGCCACAAGCCTCTTATATGGGGATTTGCCATGTGCATGAGGCCTAAAGGTGTTTCTCTGACATATGCTTGCATATCAATGTAGATATATCAGAATGTAGAAGTTTGTCATGTAATTAATGTATTGATTTTAAATTCTATAGCAGAAAATCCTTTTTGAAAATTAATAAATATTTTAGGACTGTAGTAGGATTATTGAATCATGGCTAAACTACCTGTCAGGACACTCACTATATCTACCGTAATTCTAGACAATACAGGCTATGGACACTTACATTACATATCCCTGGGCTTAGTTCTAAGGCTACTTTCACACTCGCATTTGGTGCGGATCCATCATGGATCTGCAGAGACGGATCCACACCGATAATACAACTGCATGCATCCTTTCAGAACGGATCAGTTTGTATTATCTTTAACATTGCCAAAACGGATCCGTCTTGAACACCATTGAAAGTCAATTCGGGGCGAATCTGTTTTCTATTGTGCCATATTGTGTCAGTGAAAACGGATCTGTCCCCAGGGCTGTCTTTAATATTGTTTGGACCCTGGGCAAAAATTTACTTGGGCCCCCTGGATCCCGCCTTCTCACACCCTTGCATGCAATCACGCCCTCCACCACAACACACACACAAAAAATCCACACATCTGGTAGAGTACAGTGAATGACTGTAAATACTTCCAGTTCTGAAGACTCCAGCAGCTCAGGATCAGTGCTCTGGGCAGCTGGGCTCAGGCTGGAAGTGGGCACCGCTCTGTAAGAAGGAGACCAGGACTCGGCTCACCCTAGTGTTACAGTGCACCCCACAGTATGCAGTATAGCACCCTATAGTATACAGCAACCCACAGTATGCAGTATAGCACCCTATAGTATTCAGCACCACACAGTATGCAGTATAGCACCCCACACTATACAGTACCCCACAGTATATAGTAGAGCAGTATAGCAGCCCACAGTATACAGCACCCCACAGTATACAACACCTCACAGTATACAGTAGAGCAGTATAGCACCTCACCGTATACAGCACCCCAAACTATACACGATACAGCACCCCACACTATACAGCCCCCCACAGTATACAGTACAGCAGTATAGCACTCCACAATATACAGCACCCACAGTATACAGCCCTTCACACTATACAGCCCCCACAGTATACAGTACAACAGTATAGCACTCCACAATATACAGCACCCACAGTATAGAGTATACAGCCCCCCACACTATACAGTACAGCAGTATAGCACTCCACAATATACAGCACCCACAGTATACAGCCCCCCACAGTATACAGCCCTCCACAGTATACAGTACAGCAGTATAGCACTCCACAATATACAGCACCCACAGTATACAGTATACAGCCCCCCACATTATACAGTACAGCAGTATAGCACTCCACAATATACTGCACCCACAGTATAAAGCCCCCCACAGTATACAGCCCCCACAGTATACAGGCCCCCTCAGTATACAGGCCCCCACAGTATACAGGCCCCCACAATATACAGCCCCCCACAGTATACAGCACCCCACTATACAGTAGTTTACAGTATATTAGCATAACAGCCCCTGTCACCTTTTTCTGATGTAATCTTCACAAAAAAAGCTCCACAGTTAAAGAGGACCTTTCACTTGTATACAAACTAAAAACCATCTATATCAGTGGGCAGAGCGGCGCCCAGGGGTCCCCCTGCACTTACTAGTATGTCTGGGCGTCGCTCCGTTCGCCCGGTATAGGCTCCGGTGTCTGCGCTCACTGGACTGATTTTTTGTATGAGGCGTGTCCCTTGCTGCAGCGCTGGCCAATCGCAGCGTACAGCTCATAGCCTGGCTAGTACTTTGTCTAGCATTTGCCCCAATGAAGACAATCAGCATGTATGGGTGTATGTGATCTGCAAGGATGGATTCTTACTGAAATCCATTGACAGTGCCTTCCACATAGATGAGTGGACCCAGAGAATGCCGCCAAAAAATTCCCCAGACCATACCGCTGCCACCACCAGCTTGTGTTCTTCCAGCAATTCTTACAGGGTATTTGTTCTCTGATGTCTCTCCCTGACACTCCAACATCCATCTATTTTATGAAGCAGAAAACATGACGGATCTGCAACCCTTTGCCAATCAGCGAAGATCCAATTCCGCTACTGCTGGGAAAATTGAAGATATTTATTTTTCTAGAAGCAACTTCATTAGCAGAGCTGCAGTGATTATTTGTCTGCTTCTGAGCTCCATATGCAGAAGGGTTCGCTGAACAGTTGTTTTAGACATGTCTTGTAGGCCCCTGATCCATTGTCAGTGAGCTGTTTCACTGTAGCATGTCTATCTGCCCTCATGCACCTTCGTAGCTGATTTTGACCTCTCACATCAATGGCATGTGTTGCTCCGCAGTTTCCACGCTGCTTATTCACAATGCTGCCCAGGGGCAGATAAGGAAATAAAAGTAGCCCTGGAAAAAAAAACTGAAAAGTGGTCCCATGTTGTAGGTAGGTTCAAACTGATAGAAGGCAACATAATTAGGTAATAATATACCGCCGCAGCTGAACCAAATACCACAGGAAGACACCTGTGGCTGCTGCCCAGGTGCGTAGGACAGAATCAGATCATTATGTACTGTACACAGCTGGCAGCCGTGAGAAGGGCTTGGGTGAACATGTCTGAACTACCAACAAATTCCTATTACAATGCACTTTTTTTTTTAACGGGAATCTGTCACCCCAGTTTTGGACAATTATCTACAGCAGGGCTGCACAACCTTTTATGGTTGAGGGCCACATTGTCAGACTGAAGGAATTCCTGGGGCCGAAAATAAAAGTTAAAGGGGTATTCCCAACTAAATTACTGTATTTATGGCTTATTGTACATACAGTGTATACTATAAATGTCTGGTTTCATCTCCAGGATTCCCATCTAATGGGAAATACATGAAAATGCATATGAAAGACATAGACATACATGTCTGTCACCAGATAGTTGGGGGCCACACAGAATTATATCAAGGGCCGCATGTGGCCCTCGGGACGCAGGTTGTGCACCCCTGATCTACAGTAATACATGCTTAGTACTGCATATAAGGAGTCCAGATCACTATTATTAATTTTCCTACTGCCCCTGGTTCCCCCACTGTCAGCGCTCAGAGCTGCACTGAAATACATTGTCGGTACTGCTGTGCTGTGCAAACATAATGGAGATGACTCGTGTGCACAGCAGTCCTGACAATGTATTTCAGTGCAGCTCTGAGCACTGACAGCAGGGGAATGCGGGCAGTAGAAAAATAAAAATAGCGACCTGGACTCCATACCAGCAGCACTACTCATGTATTACTGTAGATAATGGTCCAAATTCTGGGTGACAAATTCCATTTAAAGTTACAAGCACAGCATATCAAATACAATTTTAAAAAATACAGATAAACCATATTAATCCTTCCCTGCAATTATTGTCTGCCTTGAATGTAAGGAAGGATAAATGGAACACATATTAACTTAGTAAACAAGACACAGGCAGCCACAATATTTGGTCAGGTAAGTTCTGCCAACCCCCTACACACCCCCATGCTTAAGAAGGATATTCCCTGTACTCAAAGTTGATAAACTTGAAGACGTTCAGGATGCCGGCGCCTATCGGGATACCTGGACACACTGTAGTCTATTTCTTTCTCCATCCGCTCACTTGTGCTCCATGCTGGTTTTCAACCATCATCTTTCAAAGCCATCATCCACCAATTCTTGTATTGGTTCTGATTGGCCGCTTAAAGGGAATCTGTCACTAGCAATTTACCTTCTTTTTTTTTTCATGAATCCCTGTTTAACAGAGTACCTTTTTTCCATCTGTCTGATTCTTTTGATTGTCAGTCTTGTCATTTCTTCAAAAAATTGATTCTTATGATATGTAAATGACGCTGTAAGGAGCCCAGAGGGGCGTTCTTCTTTCTCCACGGTGCCCAGGAACGCCCCTCTGAAGTGCCGTGCCCGGCAAAATTTGAAAACTAATAACGCCTCCAAGTTCATCTAAATCCCCTCCCAGAGGCGCGGCTAAGTTCTCAACACCCCCCCCCCTCCTCAGCGCCGCGCTCTGCGGCAAACACCCCGATCCTCCTCTCGCCGGCATCCCAAATCCCACGCAGGCGCAGTGCCGTCACTCATCTCATCATAGCGCAGGCAATCGCCGGCACTGCGCCTGCGCGGGATTTGGGATGCCGGCGAGAGGAGGATCGGGGTGTTTGCCGCAGAGCGCGGTGCTGAGGAGGGGGGGTGTTGAGAACTTAGCCGCGCCTCTGGGAGGGGATTTAGATGAACTTGGAGGCGTTATTAGTTTTCAAATTTTGCCGGGCACGGCACTTCAGAGGGGCGTTCCTGGGCACTGTGGAGAAAGAAGAACGCCCCTCTGGGCTCCTTACAGCATCATTTACATATCATAAGAATCGATTTTTTGAAGAAATGACAAGACTGACAATCAAAAGAATCAGACAGATGGAAAAAAGGTACTCTGTTAAACGTGGATTCATGAAAAAAAAAAATTGGTAAATTGCTAGTGACAGATTCCCTTTAAGTTCACCCTTGATTTTCATGGGGGAAGGAGCTTGTGGTAGGGGAAAGTTCAAAAAGTTACAATGGAGTCTTTGACTAGGTCCCTCTTACCTTTCAGGCCATTCTTCATATACCGGTGACCCTGGTTCTAATCAGCATACCACCACACATGGTTCCAATTTTTATCCTTTTTAAGCCCACTTGTGAAAAAAAAAATTATTCCCTGGAAGAATTGGTGCTGGTGTAACGGCTGCATTGGCCTCAAATCACACTATTCCAGGTGTCTTTAATGTTCAATCAAACAAGTTTGATTCTCTGTTTTCTCCTCCATATGGCAGCTGAGTGGCTCAACCAAACAAGAGTTGGTAGGGCATATAGCCTGTGCCTTAATGTGCAGTATAGTTTTATGCATATATCACTATATCAAAGTGTTCATGCCACAGTTGTTGGTACTCCTCTCCCAGTGTGTGCAACTTTCCCAGCAGGGTCTAATCGAGCTGTTTGCATTCTCCATTTCTCCATGGATCATAGGGGGTCATTCTCAATTTACTAAATATCATGAAACTGGCATAACTCCTTCACTAATTTAGCTTCTAAGTTTGGGCCTTGGTCTGTCAGTATTCATTTGGTAAAATGTAGAAATACAAAAAGAGGATTACGGTACAATTTGAACTTCCTGGTTTTCGAAACAGACCAGGAGTCACAAAATAGGTACCTAGAGTAGAGGCTATCAGAGGCGCCAGGGGGCGGAGGTGAGTTCTATATAGAACAATATATATATATATAAACATACATGTGTACATATATATATATATGTGTACATATGGAGTTATGCTCGTCTGCAATTAAGGAACAAGATAGGCTGCTCAAGTGTTTCCGTGGGTCAAGGATTACCCTTGTCCACTTTAGAAGAGATACAGGCGGTGTGGAGAGGAGAGAGAAGAAAAAACCTTTCACACCCGTGGAGGAAAAAGTTTGAAACACGTACCAGGCGCCAAATCCCTCGGTTATTAGCCGTGAAGAGGATGCAGGTTAATTCTTATTTGTGTATAGAATATAAAGGATAAAAGAGACCTTCACCTAGGTCTATTTAAAAAGCTCAGAGTTTAAGAAAAAAACACCTCAACTCTATAGTGATGGTGTTTTAGGATCATATATTAATGATAATAATAATAACAAATGCACTCACTTCACAGGGGGGGCAGTCACCAGGATAAACTCAAGACACCTGAGACTATTTTCCCCCCCGGCCAGGATCGCATGTAGAGATGTAAATAATTGAACGCCGCCTACACACGTGGCTTCTGGTCAATCATTTTAATAAATATAAGGCTCAACGCGTTTCGAGGGTCTGAGGCCCTCTTCTTCAGGAGAAATAAATAAATAGATACATAAAGTTGGTTACAACGGTATACATAAAGAGTTATTGTGTAGATACATTCAATCATACACATATACACACACATACACACATATAAAAATTGTGCATATGTATGTGCAAGTGCACACATACACAACCACACAGCAGCACTCATGTGGAGGGTATTTTACCTCACTTTCTTCGCTAGGTACACAGAGATAATCATAAAGATATGCATATGGAAAATAAATAATTGATTAATAAATAATATGTATCAAGTTCATTCATAGTATGTAAGTGCATAGGCCCAATAAAATGGAAAAAAAAACAATAGAACCTTGATAAACAATAATAAATATATAAAAAAATATATATATGTATATATATTAGATAATAGATAATAATATATATAAATATTCATATGTAAAATGGTGAACATACATATGCTGTCCAACCAGGATACAGATATACATGCACATAAAATCTATATAAAAATAACCTGAAATAGGAATAGAAATAAGTCCAGATAAAATTAAGGTGATCTCTACCTTCAGGAGTGCTTTAGCAGATTCAGAGACCAGTCTGGAATCATTGGGATGAGTTACTGCAGTGGAGTATTTATAGTTTGCACGTGTATTTTTGCTGTGGTCTCTGGAGCCTCCTACTTCCTGTTTGTGTGAATCGAATTAAATCTTTTTCTGAGGTTTTTTATTTTATATCTAGTCTGTAGTCTTTTATTTTCTTGTATTCCAATTGTATAGCAGTCCCTATTTTTCTTATTTTGGATCTAAAAACATTATTTTGGGAGGCCAACTAAACGTTTCTAATTGCGATGCGTTCCACTGTGGAACGCACCGCCATTCACTTCCGGTTGTTCGATATGGGTATGGAAGCTAGATTTAGGAGGTTAATATATATATAAGATTCTTTTTCTAGGGTGGAAAAGGAGGGAGAAGGAAGGGCCAGCTTCACTCCAGTTGAGTGGCTCGAGTTGTCCCCACCGTTAGTGTGTCAGCATCTTCTGTAGTTGCGATGCGTTCCACTGTGGCACGCACCGCCATCTTCTTCCAGTTACAGGAGGAAGTGAGAGAAGGAGAGGCCGGCTTCCGTATGATGGGTGAATGCATATGCAATGCGTTTCACCCTGGAACGCAAAACCCTTTCCTGGATCACTATGTAGTGTGGGTATCTACTTTGTAAGGGGATGTGTCTTGGTAGGATTTTAAAAAAATTGGATCATAGGATATCTAGAATGAAACATTGAATAAAGAAATTGTGGGGTCCCACTATGGAAGAATATTATGAATGGAGGTATGATTCACTTGGGAATTAAGGGGGGGGGAAGCAAAAGGAGGGATTAGACAGCAGGGATGCTGATGATCATATGTATGGACACATTGAGGAATATATATCTCTATATGTGCAGTATAGCCCCATGTGGAACGCAGATGCATGAACTGTATACACCAAGGGAAGTTGTGCTACATGTGGAATATATGAAACCGGATGTTTACTATATTTCACTAGTTCACATATTCAAGGGATTCGTTTAAACCAAATGGTGTTAGAGTGTTAAGACAGAAGATCCAATACATCTCCCTGCGACACAGAGATTGGTAGGATTTCATGTCCTTTTCTAATAGTGTAACTGTTAGGCCTGATGGGTCACCCTCATGGAACATCGCAAAATGCCTGGAAACACTATGGGTTGTGACCTTCCTTGTAATATTCGACCGGTGTTCGTTCATCCTTTCACGTGCTGTTTGGATGGTGCGTCCCACATAGAGAAGATTGCAGGGACAGCGTAGAAGGTAGATGACATTAGTTGACCCACAATCTAACCTGTATTTGATGTTAAAGACTTCATTGTTGGGGGGAATGGTTACTTCTTTTTTACCGTCTGTTAGCATGTTGCAGCATTTGCATCTTATGTTATTGCATTTGAAGTTTCCCAAAGGTTTCCTTGCAGTTTTTTCAATAGTCTTACTGCATTGGGAGGGGCTTCTTTCTATTTTAGGGCAAGAAGGGGCTAATAGATTCTTCAGGGTTTTTGCCCTTCTAAATATAAGAATAGGTTTCGGGGGAATCAGTTTACCCAATATAGGGTCTTTTAGTAGGATTGGCCAATTTTTTGATAGGGTCTGCCTAATAAGAGAATGTTGTGAATTGTAACGAGTAATTAGACTCGAACCTTGAAACTTATCATTACTCTTTATTTTTTCTAGTGTGGAGAATTTGGGTTTGGGTTTAAGACTCTCCTTTTGTGAAATTTGATATATTCTCTTGCTAGAGTCCATCAGCAGTTTTTTTGGGTAGCCTTTTTGTTTGAACCTTTCCTTTAGTTCCTTAACCTGGGTCTTCATAGTCCGGTCATCTGTGCAATTTCTTCTAATTCTTTTCATTTGACTATATGGGATGTTGCGCTTCCATTTGGAATGGTGACAGCTCCTATAGTCAAGAAAACTGTTTGCGTCTACACTTTTGAAATGGGTCTTACTGATGATTTTTTTATTTTTTATACTAAGGTGTAGATCCAAAAAGACCACCTCAAATGTATTATGTTCCATAGTAAAGGAAAGATTCCAATGGTTGGAATTAATATGTTCAGTAAATTGGACTAAGTCATTACTGTCACCTTGCCAGATAAAGATGATGTCGTCTATGAATCGACGATAGAACTTGATTTGTGGATGTGTCAGTAAACCGAATTTCTGTTCGAACGCTCCCATAAAAAGATTCGCACAAGATGGGGCAAACTTAGTGCCCATCGCTGTTCCCTGCGTTTGGATGTAAAATTTATCATTGAATGTGAAATTGTTGTGTTGAAGTATAAATTCAATTGATCTAAGAAGGAATTCTTTTTGATGGTCTGGCATGTGGGAATCCTGAAGTAAGATCTGAGAGATGGCAGCAATACCTAGAGTGTGTTGGATGTTGCTATACAGGGCTGAGACATCCAGGGTAACCCAGATATAATTCTCCTCCCACTGAAAGGATTCCAAAGAGTCTATAAGATGTGATGTGTCTCTTATATACGGTGGGAGCAAGGGTACATACTTCTGTAGATAACTATCTACATAGGCAGAAAGATTAGCTGTCAGGCAGTCTTCCAGGTGGGTTTTGAAGATTTTTATGGATTTTGGGCAGAAAATAAAACCTAGATATTGATGGATGTGCAGTTTTTAAAAAAGATCTTAGTTTTTTGTCAATAATTCCACCAGAATATCCTACGTCTATTAGATCAAATAAAGATTTCTTGAAGGGTTTTGTTGGGTCTTCTTTTAATGGTTTATAGTATTCAGAATCTGATAAGATTCTTAGCGATTCTGTTAGATAATAATCAGTATTCATTTGGGGCATCCATACTGTTGATTCAAATGTGTCTATGAGGCCGGGAAGGTGGTGGTGGTGGCTGACTGAACTTAGAGAAGTGATCCACACACTAATGCATATTTATGCCCATTTGAGTATGTGGTGTTGGGAACAAGGCGCCTAAGGGGGACATTATTAGCCTATATACAGTAAATTTAGAAATGGACCATACAAAATATATGGTGAAAAAATGCTGTTCCATCTAGAATCCCTTCAAAAGACATGGGGCACTGCCTCCATCTGAGAAGAAAAAGTTTAGTTTCCAGAGGTGGCTAGGCTTCTTCACCATTAGAGCTGTGAATCTGTTGGATCGTCTACCTCAGAATGTGAACACAGCAGAAACAGTTGACGACAATAAAAAAAAAAATTATATAACATTACATAAAAGTGTAGAAGTCTGGTTCTCACTCCCTTTCCTTTCAATCACACCTGTATCCATCTCCTGGTTGATCTTGATTGACATGTGTCTTTTTTAAACCGTACTACGTCGTTTCAAGCATTGTCATGAAATCTGTGGTGAGCAGTTCCAGTGGTCCATTGGTCACATTAGTCAATGGGTCAGTCAAGTGTGTTGGTGTATACAGTGCCGTAGCTAGAAATGACTGGGCCCCAAAGAAAATTTTTGAATGGGGCCCCCCTCCCACCAGTAATTTTTTCGCAACCCCATTCCTGGGGCTAGTAAAGATCGCTCTCTCAGACCAGGCCCGGCAGCTGTTCCATCCGTTTCTTACACTGTCTATACTGTCACTGTATATAATTTTATTGTGTAATACTGTTGAGGGGGCCCTGACAAAATCTTTTAGTCCTCCTCCACCTGGATGGGCCCCTTCTGGGTCAGGGCTCCAAAGCAGCCTCTTCCCCTGCTTCCCCTATAGCTATGCCCCTGGGTGTTGATCATTTGATGTATCTGTCACTGATGTAAATACTGTTCTGCCCCTGTGATTGAGCAGAATAATGGAAATGACAACATATATGGGAAAAAAAAGCTTCTAAATACTTCTACGTAGATGCCAAGTCGTAATTAGATACTACCATGAGCAAGTTAACAGAATAATTTTATTAGGTAAAATACACAGAGCCTAAAGGAGGCCCAGAGGAAGTATGACATTACATGAAACGGCTGTAAACCTGTCACTACCAGAGCTTTGGGACGTTCTCACAGCTCTGTTTCTCCACCCCTGTGATGATGTCACTACTAGAGCTGGGAGGAGTTCTCACTGCTCTGTTTACTTTTGGTTTCCTTCCTCCCAGCTGTTCCTCATGCGTTTGATTTCCCTCTCTTTATATCACCCCTCCTCTTATTGTAGGGCGTGGATTATAGTTCTCATTTCAGTTGTAGCTCTTGCTTTAGTATCTTCACTTGTAGCTATCAGTTCACTGGACCTGTGTTCTGCTGCAGCAAGCACTCCGGATATTGCCAGCTGTCCTTGGATCCGTCTTCTCTGCGGCTGCAGCCCCTTCAGCTAAGTGTGCAGACATTGTTGTGTACCTGATTATTTTCTGACTGGATCTGAGGTGGCCACGGTTCCCTCCATATACTGAGTAGGGCACCGGTGGCCGTGCCCCTTCCACTATTGTAGGGGTTACAGTGGTCATCAGTCTTAGGCACGTGGGCATGCCTTGTTCCGCCATTTGGATCCGGGCATGTGCTTTAGCAGCATAGGGAGAGCTTTGAGGGTCTGACAGGGGTCACCCTTTATCCTCCCTAGTTTGGGTCCGGTCAGTAGCTCTTTTACTGTGTATACTATTGTTGCTCACATACAGCCGTGACAAAACCAAGGATTTTTTTGTCCTCCCTTGTTTATCTGTAATTTGGCATGGATCGAATAAATTTGAAACAGGACCAGTGAGTGCCACTTTATGTATCCTATGGAAGATAAATGTTTGGAATTGATTTTGAAAGCGAGCAAACCCCTTTAAGGGTAATGCTGTTGCAGAGAAGTGGACTGGTGCAGTGTTGGTTCTATGAAGGTGCAGAGCCTAAGCTGATGGCCTGATTCTTATATAAAGAGAAATGTCAGTGCTGCTTTTGGATTCTCAGAATCATGTCTTATGTGGCTCCATTTGAATGACTCAAAGCATGTTGGAATATGTACGGTAGTATTGTAAGTGCTTTATACTGTGAGTATAAAGACATACACTGGTGCGATTATCAAGCCGGTTTCTCCACTATTTCTCCGTCATGAGTATTGCCCTTTCATCTACATGGTATTATTATTATCATCATCGTAATACAGACAGCATTTTCTATTCCATCCAATAATTAGAGTTTATAGTTTTAATAAAATAATGTTAACATGATTACTATCCTATAAAGATGTGTTGGTATGACTCCCAGTTACAGGGTCTAAGAATCTGACCAATTTTCACATTTACATACTAGGAGTAATTTAATATAAAATATACACCAGTTTTCTGGCATATATCTGTTGCAGATTGCAGCGCAAATGTTATTTGGGCCGCAATCTGCGACTTTTCCCCGCCCAGAGCAGGTCTAACAAAGGGGATATGATGTGGGCGGGGAAGGGGACGGGCCGGTAGGCTGGCACCTCTACATAACTCCAGCGAATCCACCGCCAGCTATAGGGGGTTTTTAAGATTGGCGTATATAAAACGCTGGTCTTAATAAATGACCCCCTATAATTTCTTCCCCCATGTTTCATCTAAAATGTTTATGAAGAGATCTACTGGTGTTATTGGTGTGTTATATAATATGCTGCAGGAGACATCATTTATTAAAGGTGTTGTCCCATCATTTATCTGCTATCTACAGCATATGGGACAAATATCTGATTGTGGGAGTCTGACCACCTTCAAATCTATGGGACTCGTCGCAGTACCATAGATATTGGTACAGCACCAGTCCCGTAGAGTTGAATGGACCAAAAGTGCACATGTATGACCACCATTCCATTAACTCAGGAGACTCTGGTGCCTCATTTTTGCTATCATTGGGGGTTCCAGCAGTCAGGCCCCCACGAGCGCATATCTCAATCTTCTTAGGCCTGTTCCTAGTCTTGTGGAATATGCTGCATACTTTTGGCTGGTAAATTCAAGTCAGGAATAGTGATATGTGGTAGTAGACTGAGGCCGAGTTCACACGAACGTGTGTGACCCGTGCCTGTCACACACGTTCGTGCACGATCGCCGGCCGTAGGTCAGCCGCATCGGATCGCGGACCCATTCACTTTAATGGGTCCGCGATCCGCCCGTTCCGCTAAAAGATAAGACATGTTCTATCTTTTTGCGGAACGGAAGTACGGGACGTAACCCCACGGAAGCACTCCGTAGTGCTTCCAAGGGGTCCCGTCCCGTGCGGACATTCCGCGATTCCGGATTTGCGGACCCATTGAAGTGAATGGGTCCGCATCCGTGATGTGTAATGCACACGGAACTGTGGCCGTGTATTGCGGCCCGCGATTTGCGGGCCGCAATACGGCCACGGGTCACACACGTTCGTTTGAACTAGGCCTGACAGAGAGGATTGGTTGATGGATGGTTTCTCAAGAATGAAGATGCCAGTGGTTAGCGTTAGTTTGAAGATATGAGTTAGGGTATAAGTATAGAAGTAAATTAAAGGGGTAAGGCATTGAGTCAAATATATCGGTGGTGTGCTGTGATATGTAAAGTAGGGTGAAAAGATTTTTTTATCAGTAATGGCGGTTAACCAGGTTATGCAGAAAGGGGACTGAGCAGTTGAGAGGTAGTTGGTGTTATCTCAGCTGAGAAAAGACTTGTGCTCGAGGCAGTCGGAGGCAGAGTAAATAAAAACAGAAACTCAACATTCTCAATGCAAGTCAAATTGATCCATGAAGATCTGATAAGCTAGGTTCACACCTGTAGCGTAGGTTCAGCCTTTATCACAGATTCTGGTTAAAATGACCAATACTGCAACATTAGGCAGTATTTTGTCCGGGATAATGCTGGAATCCATACTGGAAGCCCGACAGACCCCATTACACCAATGGGATCAGCAAGGCACCAGTAGTGTCTGACCTATTCCGGATTCAGCTATTCCATTTTTCTGTTCCTATACTGGAACAAAAATAGAATTTCATCAGCAATGTGAGAACCTAACTTAGCCTTATGTGCACCCAGATGTACAAAAAGAAAAAAATGCTATGCAGATGATATAGGGTCAACTGCTATGATGGGATCTAGTTCTGCTTTTGGCAAGAAATATAAGAACTGAAAAATGCACACACAAAATGGTTTTAATAACATTTTCTAATAGTAAAATACTGTACATTTGTAATGCTCTTTCACCAGCTCCACAGTCGCTTGAAGATGAATGGCAGAGTATATCTGACCTCACTTTGGCCTGTAATAGCATACTGGAGGCCATGTCTAAAGAAGGTACGTTGCCATTTAAAATGAATAAACAGCCCTTAAAAGTTTTTGAGACTTAGCGGTAGTACAAAGGATTACGCACATATGGGGTCATTTATCAAACTGCTGTAAAGTAGAACTGGCTTAGTTGCCCTTAGCAACCAATCGGATCCCACCTTTTATTCTCCAAAGGAGCTGTCAAAAATGAAAGGTGGAATATGATTGGTTGCTATTGGCAACACGGTTGCCAACCGTCCAGAAATTTCTGGACAGTCTGTTCTGTATGCATGAAAGAAAATTGATGTCTGTGATTTTTTTGAGGCTGGTGGTACTTGACTAGATTATCTTTGTGGTAGTTATTATCATTTTACAGCTTACAGTAAATTGAGCCATAGACAAGTATTACTTATAATCTTTAGAATTCATTATTGTTTTCCAATTTGTCTGTAAAAAATGTTGGCTGTCTATGATTTTGGGATAGGTTGTCCAGAAAAAAAGAAAAATTCTGGTTGGCAACCCTGATCGGCAATTAAGCCAGTTCTACTTTACAACTGTGTGAAAAATAAATGACCCCAATTGTACTTAGAGGTCCTTACATGTACCTTACATGAAGGTAAGCAATGAGTGTACAATCATAGAGATTCTGTTAGCCCCTGAGATGTTACTAAATTGCAACAGATTTCAGATAGAGCCAGTGGGGGAGGTGCTTAGTTTCCCATAGCAACCAATCAGATTGATCCTTTCATTATTCAAAGGAGCTCTGAACAATGAAAGGTGGAATCTGATTGGTTACTATGGGCAACTAAGCTAAATTTCCGTTACACTAATTTTGATAAATTGCCCCCAGTAGTGTTTTTATTGTGCCTGACAAATGAGAAAACTAGAATGGGGCCCGACTCCTCCTTTACCTCGCTCATCAACAGTACAGTTTACAATCGGTTCTGTCTCTCTCTTCGTTGATCTCACAGCATGCTGTTTTCCATTATTCACTGCGTCTTCCATTTTTCAATCTCCACCTACAGCATTCCAACCAGATTTGCAAGTTTTATTAACACTCTAATCACTGACTATGCCTCACCTCCTTTAACAGTGAAGGTTGGCCCTTTAGCTGCTGGGTCCCATAACAACTGCTATGCCTGCTACCCTAATAGCTATGCCCTTAGTATCTGAATTCCTTCATGTCAATCTACCCGAAATCTATATAGTAGTAGTCTACTAGGTACAGTCTTCCATGGTGAGACAATGCACACTACTGTGATAAAGTATCCAGCCCTTCCAACATGACCCCTGTTCTTGTATATTTATCACACTAATTGTTTCCTTCCTGGCCCATGACTAGAATGTACATCCGGTGTGATGCTGGTTCCCGCTCTGTGACGTACGTTTTCTCCATGAGGATTTCGCTGGTGCCGTGAGTGCACCTGCAAAATCAGTGACAGGAATAATTTTTATAATATTAATATTTTTTAAAAGGTTTATTATGTCATACAATAAAAAGTAGACATAATTGGTATTGCTGCATCAGTAACAATCTGAAATATAATATGATCATGTTATTTTATCCCCTTTCTGACCAGATCCATTTTCCGTTTTTTTTTATTTTATTATGTGTCTTGGAAAGCCATTTGTGTCTTTTTTTGAGTGATACGTGCGACTTTTTATGTCATTTTTATTTTAGTATTTTCTTTGCTTTTACTTTTTATACCTGAGAATATGCTGACAATATGCTTTTCTATTTAGTACCACAACATGCAACTAAAATATTTTTTAAATGATGTCCCCTTTCCATTACAGTCTTTTTTATATAGGGGATATATGTGTTATGGTCACCGGGGGCAGAGCTTTTTCTTTTGTTTTTGTATATACATATTGTGCCCCCCCTTAAGGCCATACAAGACATTTGGATGGAAATACAGCCTGAGGATGTTTCAGCAAGACTTTTGAGTCTCACTAAAGAGGTTATTTGGTCTCCAAAAACCAAGCAGCCTCTGCAGTTAGGCTGTTTTCACATCAAACTTGCATAGTGCAGATTCTTACAGATGCGGTGAGACCAAATATGTGGAGGAGATTTTACTTTTGAATTTTCTTCCATTGAAAAGCATTTTTTCAATGAAAAAAATATGTATTTTTGGGATTTTTTTTAGCTAATATATTTTTATAACTTTTTTTTAACCATTTAACAGTCCCACAAGGAGACTATAATAGATGATCTTTTGATTGCTTCTATAATACATTGCATTATTCCTGTAGTGCAATGTATTTTAATGTCAGTGCTATGCTGACATTCACCAGCAGGCTGCGGCAGAGAGTAAATGCTGGAGGCAGGCCTGGGATCTTCACTGGGTCCCAGACTGCACTGATATTGGCACTCTCTGATCTCATACGTGGGGTGCCAATGGGAGACAGAGGGAGTCTGGTCTCTCTGTAACCACTTACATGCTGCAGGCAGATTGTAATAAGATTAATTAAAACAGTTCCGCCCAAAAGTGCTCCACATGTCTTCAATATTGATGTTAAACACTGGTTGAAAACTTCAACTTATCCTGCAGTTACTGCTGCTGAAGGTGGTACGTACAGTTAGTAAAAGTGTTGTCTCCTGGAGAATATTGTGAACAATTTTGTATTTGGGGCTGAATTTAACTATAAACAATGGTCCAGATTTATTAATGTGTCTATGCCAAGAATCTGTAAAAAGTGGCGCAACTACATCAAAATCAGACATTTTTCAGTGTGACAAATATGCAATAATGGGGGACATCTTGAAGAGGGGGTAAAAAAACTTCTTTACATCACTAAGTAAGTCCTCACAAGGTTTCTAAAGTCAAAATATCAAGTACAGGTAGCTTAGATAATGTGGCTGAGCTAATCATCACACTGTTACTCCATAGAGAAGAGTATTGTATGTGTGCATATGTCCGCACCAGTGTGATGTTACATAATAAAATACAGCCAGCAGTGCTACATTTCACGACTTATTGTGTGAGCATGTAACCACGAGATTATTACTTGTTCTTAAACTTTGTGTGTTCTTACAGAACAGGTACAAGCTTTTAAAAATGATATGGGAGCTCAAAGCTCTCTCCCAGCAGCATCAGGGTAAGCGGCAAACACCTTAATTGTCAGGTCCATGCATTTCACACACTTAGATGTGAATGTGACAATTGCCATACTAAAAAATGTCATCTGATTCCTAGAAATCTTAATGACAAAGTTACAGAGCTGGAAATGAAGCTGAAGAAACTCCAGGAAGACCTTAGAAGGGTAAGGAAAAGGCCAATTATTATTAAAATCCTTTCCTGACATAGTACAAACCGGATTCCAAAAAAGTTGGGACACTAAACAAATTGTGAATAAAAACTGAACACAATGATGTGGAGATGGCAAATGTCAATATTTTATTTGTAATAGAACGTAGATGACAGATCAAACGTTTAATCCGAGTAAATGTATCATTTTAAAGGAAAAATACGTTGATTCCAATTTTCACAGTGTCAACAAATCCCCAAAAAGTTGGGACAAGTAGCAATAAGAGGCTGGAAAAAGTAAATTTGAGCATAACGAAAAGCTGGAAGACCAATTAACACTAATTAGGTCAATTGGCAACATGATTGGGTATAAAAAGAGCTTCTCAGAGTGGCAGTGTTTCTCAGAAGCCAAGATGGGTAGAGGATCACCAATTCCCACAATGTTGCGCAGAAAGATAGTGGAGCAATATCAGAAAGGTGTTACCCAGCGAAAAATTGCAAAGACTTTCCATCTATCATCATCAACTGTGCATAACATCATCCGAAGATTCAGAGAATCTGGAACAATCTCTGTGTGTAAGGGTCAAGGCCGAAAAACCATACTGGATGCCCGTGATCTCCGGGCCCTTAAACGACACTGCACCACAAACAGGAATGCTACTGTAAAGGAAATCACAGAATGGGCTCAGGAATACTTCCAGAAACCATTGTCAGTGAACACAATCCACCGTGCCATCCGCCTTTGCCAGCTGAAACTTTACAGTGCAAAGAAGAAGCCATTTCTAATCAAAATCCACAAGCTCAGGCGTTTTCACTGGGCCAGGGATCATTTAAAATGGAGTGTGGCAAAATGGAAGACTGTTCTGTGGTCAGACGAGTCACGATTCGAAGTTCTTTTTGAAAATCTGGGACGCCATGTCATCCGGACCAAAGAGGACAAGGACAACCCAAGTTGTTATCAACGCTCAGTTCAGAAGCCTGCATCTCTGATGGTATGGGGTTGCATGAGTGCGTGTGGCATGGGCAGCTTGCATGTCTGGAAAGGCACCATCAATGCAGAAAAATATATTCAGGTTCTAGAACAACATATGCTCCCATCCAGACATCATCTCTTTCAGGGAAGACCCTGCATTTTTCAACAAGATAATGCCAGACCACATTCTGCATCAATCACAACATCATGGCTGCATAGGAGAAGGATCCGGGTACTGAAATGGCCAGTCTGCAGTCCAGATCTTTCACCTATAGAGAACATTTGGCGCATCATAAAGAGGAAGGTGCAACAAAGAAGGCCCAAGACGATTGAACAGTTAGAGGCCTGTATTAGACAAGAATGGGAGAGCATTCCTATTTCTAAACTTGAGAAACTGGTCTCCTCGGTCCCCAGACGTCTGTTGAGTGTTGTAAGAAGAAGGGGAGATGCCACACAGTGGTGAAAATGGCCTTGTCCCAACTTTTTGGGGATTTGTTGAAACCATGAAATTCTGATTCAACATATTTTTCCCTTAAAATGGTACATTTTCTCAGTTTAAACTTTTGTTCCGTGATTTATGTTCTATTCTGAATAAAATATTAGAAGTTGGCACCTCCACATCATTGCATTCAGTTTTTATTCACGATTTGTATAGTGTCTCAACTTTTTTGGAATCCGGTTTGTAGTTGGCTTTTGGAACCCCCTTGCAATCAGTTTTTATTTTATCAAGGAAACCTGCTGTCCTCTGCAATAGTATAATACGTGACTTTGCTGGCCTCAGTTGCTTTCTGCTTTATCTGTCCAAGGTGAGGGAGTTTGTTCTCATATGCTTTATGCTCAGTCATATTTCAATCATATTTCTTCAATATTATTTTGGTTTTAAATCTGACAGCAAATGTGGCACACTCCATGCAATAAAAAGTGAAGAAAGGACACACTGTGTGTGATATGTAAAGACTTGGGTATGTTCACACATGTCAGTTTTCAAGTGCTTTGGCCACTGTCGTAATGTATTACAGTTACTGTATGGAATAATGTGGAGTCCCTGTGACTCCATATTGTGGAGCCTTAGTGACTCTGTGTGGCGCTGTATGATGCCTCATTTCTAATTCTTCTAGTGGAGAATGCTCAGTAGTCTAATGCCCACATTTAGATCCAATAAAAAACACTTGTACAAACCTCTAGTGTTGTGCTGCAACATGGTTTACCATGTTCACTGGTCCACATCCCAGTTATGTTCTAACAGGTGTGCCTGCCAGTGGCTGGGAGTTTGAAATGCCACCAGCATCAGCATGACAATGGAAGAATTTTGCTAATATAACTGGATATGCAGTTTGAAAATCTTTCCAGTTTTCACACATGTTAGACCCTCAAGAAGATATTTAAAAAAAATCATTATATTCTAATGTCATCTTAACTAATTTTTGCATAGGAACAAGAGGGAAGAGCACAACTGCAGGCTGAGGTTCTGAGCCTGAAAAGGACCCAAGAAGAAGCTTTCACTGGAACTTTGCCCCGAGAAAATGGTGCCAAAATACTCAGAGGTGGAGCCAGCAACTGTGAAGGAACAACTATTGACTAAATTAGGAAGCAATCATTAAGAACTTTGTAAAGAAAGTTTGGGATCAGGGAATCATTTCATGAAAAGTCAATGAATTGATCAAGCAGAAAGACAATGCAAGGTAATACCTGCCTGGCAGCAAGATTGATCTTATATAGGTATATGGAAGTGTAGGGAAACATGGTTATAAAAATATTTAAGAGAATATGGCCCAATACTGACCTCCGTGGTACTGGATCCAAAGTGTAAAATGAGTCAAACACTGAATTATTTAGGTGTTCAGGTATGATCATTTCAGAAAACCACTAAAACATATGTCAGGGGATTGAACCAATGTGTTTGAAGGAAATAAAAACCTCACAGATCAGACAAACAAATTAAAGGGAGTCAAATCCTTTCCATAGTGGCCAGAGAATCTGGACCCACTGTCATTTCAGGTATGGCTTACAAATACTGTGAATGGTGATGAGAAAATGCAGTGCAGGAGGGTTATTCACAATGAGAACCTGTAATAGGATGTATACTGCAAGAACATTGTGAAGGAAGGATGTCCTCTTTTGAATGTCTTTGTAAATAGAGTATTAATGTCTTCCAGTAATTATCTTTAAAGTTCCTGTTATAATGAATGTATATTTGGGACAATAAAGGGTAATATTATCTGAATTTTTACATCTGAGCGATTTACTGCATCCTTAAATGGCCCACAAAAAGTATACAACTGTGTTTGAATCTCCCACTTGGAATGGATATTAGATACATATGGAATAGAGATAAACGAATCAGTTTGTAACAAACAAGGGTTATTATGAACTTCGCAAAAATTCGTCCACAAGATGAACCCAAAGCTTTTTAGGTTTGTTTCGGAAAAATCCAATAAAACACCCCACAGTGCCATTTTACTGCACATGTCAGCCAGAAAAAGCACAAGAGAGGAAGAAGAAGGCTTACATGACCCTAAGAGGATGTGGGTGGGTAGGGCTTGACCTGATTGGCTCACAGGCTGAAAGACAACCTGGATGGTGGTACATATAGTTGTGCGTGCTCCTCCTCTCATCGGTTGCTGGATGCACACAGAGATGACTAGGAGCAGCACACTATATGTGCAGGGTCTGCATTCCTGAATATAAATGCCCAACGGCATAGGTAAGTTTAAAGTAGGACCTGCCTGACTGAGACCACCATTTTATCATATAAGAGGGCTTAGTCCATATATAATGCTTGTATCTATTGCGTTAGTGCATTGTTATCTGTTTTCTGTGATTTTTGAGACAACCTGGATGAGGCAATCAGTGGAGCAGTAGGCATCAAGCTGTCCTTGCAGAATGACTAGAACATCATTCTGTGTTGGGCTGTGAAAGAAGATGGATGGGTTTAGCAGTCTCTGGCAGAAAATGATCAGTGTACAGTCACAATCAAGCTTCTATTTTATTTATTTTTTTATAATTTTTTATTCAGGAAAAAAAAAAATTATAACAATACATAATTAAACAATAACATCCTCCATTATAATCCCTCCATCCAAACCAACCCTACCCTCCCTCCCTAGCGATGTGTCTCTGTAATAGAAATAATAATAATAATAAAGGTGGACAATGGGGGGGGGGGGAGAGGGGATCAAGAGGAAAAACTACTACTTCCACAGCTCCCATATCATAGACCATTTTTCCTCAGAATGTCTCTGGTTAAATAAGACCCTCTCATATCTCTTAACCTTATTCACGAGGCATAGCCACACCTCACAGTTTGGAGTATTTTGTGACATCCAGACTCGAGTGACCAGGAGTCTAGCTAAGAACATAATTATAATCAAAAGGATCATTTTATACTTGTGACAGTTTACCTTGGATAAATCACCCAATATCCAACACTCAGCTGTAAACGGAAGTACTATCCTCAATTTTTGAGTGATGAACTTATGAATTATACCCCAATAGGCTTTTAAGTCTGGACACAACCAAAACATGTGCAAAAAATCCATTATCTGCGAATCACACCGTGGACAATTCGCAGACTCTCGTAAACTACATTTATTAAGCCATATCGGCGTGATATACACTCTGTGTAGAATATTAAACTGTACTAATATATGATTCAAATTATATGATCCTAATCTTAAGTCACCCAAAATATTTCCCCAATCCTCTACCGAGACCATTGGGCAGTCAGTTCCCCAAGCCCTTTGGCCCGGAGAAACAACCTCATTAAATAGTGCCTTTACTAATAATTTATAAAAGTGTGAAATATTCCAGTTCAAACCTAAATTCCTTATCAACTCATTCAAAAGTGAGGAAGTATCTATCTCCAGCAAGGGAGATTCTTTTACATTAGCAATTGCTGAACGTATCTGAAAATACCTAAACCAACTTAAATTATTCCCTATTTGTGCTAAACAAGAGAGTATCTCTCCATTTATCACCACCTGTGAAACATACACAATATTACTTTTTTGCCAAAATTTATCCCCCGCTAATTTATCAAGATCCTGTAAATAAAAATTCTTCCAAAGAGGAGTGCACAAAATAGAACCCTTAATCCCCAACCATCTTCTAATGGTGGTCCAAGATCTAGAAAATAACTTTCCAGTCCCTCTATACTCTTGTTAGACATTAACAGAGCACTTTTCTTCCATTGAGAGAATAACCATAGCTGTCCAGCTGTAAAATAGCCCTTGAAGTAGGGGAGATTAAACCCTCCCTGCTCCAACGGCTTATAAAAATATGGGTATTTGATTATAATATAACTCATTATATACAATCATTAAAGGGGTTTTCCCATCTTAGACAATGGGAGCATATTGCTAGGATATGCCCCCATTGTCTAATAGGTGCGGGTCCTACCCCTGGGACCCACACCTACAAGGAGAACGGAGCAGAGAAAGTTAAGGAGGGCGCACTGCGCATGCGCAGCCGCCCTCCATTCATTTCTATGGAGCCACCAAAAATAGCCGAGCGCTGGCTCGGCAATTTCCATCGGCCCCAGAGAAATGAATGGGAGCGGTGGCCGCACATGCGCTCCCATTCACTTCAATGGGAGAGGCGGGGAGCTGCACCTGGTTGTGGACGGACCCCAGGAAACCCGGGGTCCTCCAGCCACAATTCTCCCTGGCTCCGTTCTCCTTGTAGGTGCGGATCCTAGAGGTGGGACCCGCACCTATCAGACAATGGGGGCATATCCTAGCAATATGCCCCCATTGTCTAAGATGGGATAACCCCTTTAACTATTAAAAAGTACCTTAGATTTATTCACTTACTGGTGTGACAGATGGTTAGCCTCATAATATATACACACAAAGATGCCACTCGCCACATGCTAATGAGCTGATTTGAGTCCAGCGTGACGTCTAACTTTGATGAGTCCAGCGTTTCTTCTATTCAGCGCTGTAGCCACTCCCGTATTCACTTGTTCAGAAGGTCAACAAGCTGATCAGTGTAATGACGTACATTCATAGCTGTAAGTAAACTGGGCATGCGTCGGCTCATCCTCACTTCCGGTGGACCAGGACAAGCAGGAGTTATTTGGCGGGCAGAGTGTACGTCTCGGATAAGTATTCTCTTGCTTGACTTGTACTGTGCAGTGGGCAGGCAGCAGCCAGCCTCACTGTTCACACAGACTCTCCCTGTTGCCCCACACTTTATTTGGTTTTGCATTTAGAACATTACACTGATCAGACAGCGTGCATGCGCGGGATTTGAGACGAGAATTTCGTGGTCAGATATAAAATAAAAATGAGCTATAGATTATAAAAGGGGAGTGGTTTATTACATCATTCATTTATTTTAATAATTGGCGGGAAAATTGAATAACAGGGAATGCAAAGGTACTATATTACTAAGGTAAAAAAAGGGGGAGGAATATACTATTGAAATTAGTATAGTTTGTTCATGGGGTGATAAACACATGACAGGTTCCCTTTATTCATCCTCTCAATGAGTTTGAAAATTAATCCAAATCAATCCAAAATTGGGGAGTTTGAGGATATAAAGAAGTTGGGGTGAGATCACCATCTTAACCAAAGATATCAGCTCTAGAAAGGGGTAATCGTAGCCATATTGTATTTTTTTTATCTCAGTACTTATCAACAAAATCAGGTTGAGATAAGTAGAGTCATCGATCCTAGGCGATATCATCATACCCAGATATTCAAATGAGTCAACAACTTTTAACATCCCCAGAATCCCTTGGTTAACATATTCAAATCTATCTAATAACATAAGGGTAGTTTTTGACCAATTAATATGTAGTCCAGAGACTTTCCCAAAGGAGTTAACTTTACGAATAATTCTTGGGAGAGTTATATTGGTGTGGTTTATAAAAAATAACACATCATCCACATACAGAAAGATCTGATCCTCTAAACCCAATACTCCAAACCCCTCAGTCGTTGTATCTTGCCTAACCATAAGAGCCAGGGGTTCCATATAAATGTCGAACAATAATGGAGAAAGGGGACAACCTTGGCGAGTACCTCTAGTCAAAATAAAACTGGAGGTCAGACTACCGTTGAGATTCAGTCTGGCAGTAGGGGAATTGTACAAAAGCCTAACCATACTTATAAATTTCATAGAAAATCCCATCCTTTCCAACACCTTCGGAAGGAAACCCCACTCCACCCTGTCAAATGCCTTGGAGGCATCTAATGACAGAATAGAGCGGGAGTCTTCCCCGGAGGACTGTAGATTTGCAAACAGTAGATGAAGGTTAAGGTGTGTACCTTTATCAGGGATAAACCCGTTCTGATCTGGGTGTATGATCGCGGAAATAACCCTGGAGAGTCTTGTGGCCAGCATCCTTAATGAAAGCTTAATATCTGTATTAAGAAAAGATATCGGTCTATATGATCCGATATCTAAGGGGACCTTTCCTTTTTTTGGAATTAATATAATTACCACTTCTGCCATTGACTCAGGTAGGGTACCATCCTCTAATGACTCAAAAAGGCGTGGAAGAAATAACCTCACCGTACTTGCAATAAAACTCATGGAAAACTATCCGATCCAGGGGCGGAATTTCCCGAACATGCTTTTATTGCTGCCTCTAACTCCTGAAGAGAGAATTCTACAGTATTTCAAGGGATTCCCTCTGTGGTTCAGTGAGAACCGGAAAGGTTATGGAATCCAAATAGGAATCCATCTTTTCTTCCGAGATATTATTAGTAGAGCTACTGTTGCAAGAAAAAATATGTGAATCTTTGGAATGATATGGATTTCTGCACAAATTAGTCATAAAATGTGATCTGATCTTCATCTAAGTCACAACAATAGACAATCACAGTCTGCTTAAACTAATAACACACAAAGAATTAAATGTTACCATGTTTTTTTCAACACACCATGTAAACATTTACAGTGCAGGTGGAAAAAGTATGTGAACCCTTGGATTTTATAACTGGTTGAACCTCTTTTGGCAGAAATAACTTCAACCAAACGTTTCCTGTAGTTGCAAATCAGACGTGCACAAAGGTCAGGAGTAATTCTTGACCATTCCTCTTTACAGAACTGTTTCAGTTCAGCAATATTCTTGGGATGTCTGGTGTGAATCGCTTTCTTGAGGTCATGCCACAGCATCTCAATCGGGTTGAGGTCAGGACTCTGACTAGGCCACTCCAGAAGGCGTATTTTCTTCTGTTTAAGCCATTCTGTTGCTGATTTACTTCTATGCTTTGGGTCGTTGTCCTGTTGCAACACCAATCTTCCATTGAGCTTCAGCTGGTGGACAGATGCACTTAAGTTCTCCTGCAAAATGTCTTGATAAACTTGGGAATTAATGTTTCTTTCGATGATAACAATCTGTCCAGGCCCTGACGCAGCAAAGCAGCCCCAAACCATGATGCCCCCACCACCATACTTCACAGTTGGGATGAGGTTTTGATGTTGGTGTGCTTTACCTCTTTTTCTACACACATAGTTTTGTGTGTTTCTTCCAAACAACTCAACTTTTGTTTCATCTGTCCACAGAATATTTTGCCAGTACTGCTGTGGAACATCCAGGTGCTCTTGTGCAAACTGTAAACGTGCAGAAATGTTTACAGTGGCTTCCTCTGCGGTATCCTCCCATGAAATCCAATCTTGTTTAGTGTTTTACGTATCATAGATTCGCTAACAGGGATGTTAGCATATGCCAGAGACTTTTGTAAGTCTTTAGCTGACACTCTAGGATTCTTCTTAACCTCATTGAGCAGTTTGCGCTGTGCTCTTGCAGTCATCTTTACAGGACGGCCACTCCTAGGGAGAGTAGCAGCAGTGCTGAACTTTCTACATTTATAGACAATTTGTCTTACCGTGGACTGATGAACAGCAAGGCTTTTGGAGATACTTTTATAACCCTTTCCAGCTTTATGCAAGTCAACAATTCTTAATCGTAGGTCTTCTGAGAGCTCTTTTGTGCAAGGCATCATTCACATCAGGCAAAGCTTCTTGTGAAAAGCAAGCCCAGAACTGGTGTGTGTTTTTTATAGGGCAGGGCAGCTGTAACCAACACCTCCAATCTCATCTCATTGATTGGACTCCAGTTGGCTGACACCTCACTCCAATTAGCTCTTGGAGATGTCATTAGTCTAGGGGTTCACATACTTTTTCCACTTGCACTGTGAATGTTTGCATGGTGTGTTCAATAAAAACATGGTAACATTTAATTCTTTGTGTGTTATTAGTTTAAGCAGACTGTGATTGTCTATTGTTGTGACTTAGATGAAGATCAGATCACATTTTATGACCAATTTGTGCAGAAATCCATATCATTCCAAAGGGTTCACATACTTTTTCTTGCAACTGTATATAATTCTGAAAAGTGTTTTTGGAATGCCCCCTTTATTTTATTCGGCTCTTCAGTAATTATGCCCTCGGGTAAAGGAATACTGAATATTTATTTTTTCTGGTCCTTATTAGATATCACTTTAGCCAGCAATTTTCCTGGACGACCGAATTCACAAAATTGTTTTTGTCCCCTGAAAAAACGCCTCTGCCGGGCCTTTTCCAGGAGGAAATCAGAATACTCCTGGCTTGCATTCTGCATTATCCTTCTATTCTCTGTTTTATTCCTGGAGATCTGATTCATCCCACATAATGCAGCTGCCTTCAAGGCCCTCTCTTTCTTCCTATACTCCCTTCTTAAATTGGTGATATTACTAACAAGTAGATCCCTCACAAAAGTCTTAAAGGCCTCCCACACTAGTTGGATTTTAACAGATTTATAATTAACATCCCAGAAGTATATCATCTCCTGTTTCATCCAGTCATGATTATCTATTAGGGACAACCAGTAAGGATTTAATCTAAAAGGTGGTACTACCTCTTCTCTATCATCAGACATACAGAGCTAAATGGATACTGGCACATGATCCGAGAGTGACCTGTCTTCATATTTTATATATTTAATATGTTTCAAATATTTTTCATTAATTAAGGCCAGGTAAATTCTGGACATGCAATTCCCAGAATTTGAAAACACAGGAATAAGCTCTCCTCCCCGTCCATAAAAACCCCAGACATCCACAAAACCCGACTCTTGACAGAATCATGCTAACGGGGATCCCTGATTTGATACAGCAATATGACTATCTCCACACATAGAAGTCCGGTCTATCTTGGGATTAATAACAGAATTAAAGTCCCCATTCACTAAAGTAAGACAATCCAGGCGTTGCTCCATAAATGTTAATAAACAATTAAGTACATGAAAAGAAAAAGAAGGAGGAATATAAATAAAAGCCAGAATACATAGTCTTCCAGCAAGTTTCTAATAAAGGAAAACATATCTCCCATATTTATCAATTGAGGATGCCTCGCAGACAAAATCAATTGTTTTGCATATAAACACTGTCACTTCTCTAGAGCAGCTTGTAAAAGTGGAATCATATGCCTGCGATACCCATCCCCTACTGATTCGCACCGTTGTCTCTTCAGTGAAATGGGTTTCTAATAGATAGACAACCGCTGGTAGATGTCTCTGAACTAGGTCAACCACTGCCTGTCTTTTTAACTTGTCCCCAAGTCCCCGTACATTCCAGGTCAAAATTCTTATAGTCATATAATCATTTAGGCAGATTCTAAAATAAACCCCCTTAAAACCCAATCCCTCCTATTATCCATCCTAAGAGACGCATCGCTATCCACTCACAAAACCTAATCCTGCCCCCCAAACCCCATTATCTGCCACTATCAAGAAGCAGACCTCTCTACTCACACCATCCCTCCTCCTCCCCACTAGTTCTGCCTCCGCCAAAGAGGAAAAAAAAAATCACAAAAAGACAAAAAAGCAAGAAAAATACACTACTTAAAGGATAACTGTCATATATTTTTTTATTTTTTGCTAAAGTGTAGGGCAAGTGATAGGTAACAATTTTGCAATAGACTTTATTTAGCCAAAACGTTTATTTTTGGTAGAAAACTGGGTCTGAAATGGCCCTTAGCAGCACTCTTCAAAAGAGCGTTGCTAAGGGCCATCGGTCTCCTATTAGAAAAAGAGAGACGGGCTGTGCAGACGCTGTGCTTCTGCCTCCCGTGCTTCCCTGGGGGACAGAAGGCTGGGCACAGGAGTCTTAGGAGTTAAAATTACATTTATATTCCCCCTTTCTATACAATCTAATGCTCCGTAACATTCCCTGACCTGCGATCCCTGTGATAATAATTCATGTAGCAGCCGCCGGAAGTAGAAGCGCTGTGTGCAGTGAGCCGACTGCTACATCAATTATTATCACAGGGATCGCAGGTCAGTGAATGTTACGGAGCATTAGATTGCATAGAAAGGGGGAATATAAATATAATTTTAACTCCTAAGACTCCTGTGCCCAGCCTTCTGTCTCCCAGGGAAGCACGAGTCAGCAGCACAGCGTCTGCACAGCCCGTCTTTTCTAATGGACGGATGGCCCTTAGCAACGCTCTTTTGAAGAGTGCTGCTAAGGGCCATTTAAGCCCCAGTTTTCTACCAAAAATAAACGTTTTGGCTAAATAAAGTCTATTGCAAAATTGTTACCTATCACTTGCCCTACACTTTAGCAAAAAAATAAATAAAAATATTACAGATCCTTTAACCCCTTAAGGACGCAGGGCGTACCGGTACGCCCTATTTCCTGAGTCCTTAAGGACTCAGGGCATACCGGTACGTCCTAACTTTAAATCGTTATGCCGGCGCCGCAGGGGTTAATCGGAACAGGATGCCGGCTGAAATCATTCAGCCGGCATCCTGTCACAACGCCAGGGGGGGTCATGTGACCCCCCCGTATCGGCGATCGCCGCAAACCGCAGGTCAATTCAGACCTGCGGTTTGGTGCGCTTTTTGCAGTTTCTGATCCCTGGATCAGAAACTTTATAATGCCCAAAATATATTTAATGCACCTCCCTCTGCACCCCTGAATGATTTTGCAGGGGGAGGGTTGTGGGTGGTGCGGGCGGTGCGGGAGGCGGGCGGTGCGGCAGGCGGGATCGCGATCCCCCGCCCGCCTCCCCTTGAATAATCGTTGGTGGTTAGTGGGTGTACCAGGGTGCCAGCACATGTCACATGCCAGCACGATGTCAGCCGTTTAACCCTTTCCATACCGCGGTCCGTACGGACCGCTGTATGGAAAAAGTTAACAGTCGCAGGGAGCTCCCCCCCTCTCCCATCGGGGGGCTGCTGTGCCTTTGCAGCCCCCCGATGGAGAGGCAGAGAGCCCCCAGACAGCCCCCCGACAGCCCCGTCCATACCCTTCCCCGTCTGCGAAGTTCTGACCAGTACTGAGCAGACGGGGAAGGTTCCCATGGCAACAGGACGCCGTCTCAGGCATCCTGCTGTCCATGGTGCTGAACAGATCTGTGCTAAAGGCAGAGATCTGTTCAGACAAAGTGTAAGTAAAATACAGTACAAAACACTATATGGTGTACTGTACTGTATTATACAGACATCAGACCCATTGGATCTTCAAGAACCAAGTGGGTATGGGTCAAAAAAAAAGTGAAAAAAAAGTTAAAATCAAAAAACACATTTATCACTGATTAAAAATGAAAAAAATAAAATTCCCTACACATGTTTGGTATCGCCGCGTCCGTAACGACCTGATCTATAAAACGGTCATGTTACTTTCCCCGCACGATGAACGCCATAAAAATGAAAAAATAAAAACTATTAGGAAATTGAAATTTTGTCCACCTTACTTCCCAAAAAAGGTAATAAAAGTGATCAAAAAAGTCGCATGTACGCCAAAATAGTACCAATCAAACCGTCATCTCATCCCGCAAAAATCATACCCTACCCAAGATAATCACCCAAAAACTGAAAAAACTATAGCTCTTAGACTATGGAAACACTAAAACATGATTTTTTTGTTTCAAAAATAAAATCATTGTGTAAAACTTAAATAAATAAAAAAAAGTATACATATTAGGTATTGCCACGTCCGTATCGACTGGCTCTATAAAAATATCACATGACCTAACCCCTCAGATGACCACCGTAAAAAAATAAAAACGGTGTAAAAAAAGCAATTTTTTGTCATCTTACGTCACAAAAAGTGTAATAGCAAGCGATCAAAAAGTCATATGCACCCCAAAATAGTGCCAATCAAACCTTCATCTCATCCCGCAAAAAATGAGACCCTACTTAAGATAATTGCCCAAAAACTGAAAAAACTATGGCTCTTAGACTATGGAGACACTAAAACATTTTTTTTGTTTTAAAAATGAAATCATTGTGTAAAACTTAAATAAATAAATAATAAGTATACATATTAGGTATCACCGCATCCGTGACAACCTGGTCTATAAAAATATCACATGACCTAACCTGTCAGATGAATGTTGTAAATAACAAAAAAAAAAACGGTGCCAAAACAGCTATTTCTTGTTATCTTGCCCCAAAAAAAGTGTAATATAGAGCAACCAAAAATCATATGTACCCTAAACTAGAACCAACAATACTGCCACCCTATCCCGTAGTTTCAAAAAGGGGGCCACTTTTTTGGAGTTTCTACTCTAGGGGTGCATCAGGGTGGCTTCAAATGGGACATGGTGTCAAAAAAACCAGTCCAGCAAAATCTGCCTTCCAAAAACCGTATGGCATTCCTTTCCTTCTGCGCCCTGCCGTGTGCCCGTACAGCTGTTTATGACCACATATGGGGTGTTTCTGTAAACTACAGAATCAGGGCCATAAATATTGAGTTTTGTTTGGCTGTTAACCCTTGCTTTGTTACTGGGAAAAATGGATTAAAATTTAAAATTTTCAAAAAAATTGAAATTCTGAAATTTCATCTCCATTTGCCAATAACTCTTGTGGAACACCTAAAGGGTTAACGACGTTTGTAAAATCTGTTTTGAATACCTTGAGGGGTGTAGTTTCTTAGATGGGGTCACTTTTATGAAGTTTCTACTCTAGGGTTGCATCAGGGGGGCTTCAAATGGGACATGGTGTCAAAAAAAACAGTCCAGCAAAATCTGCCTTCCAAAAACCGTATGGCATTCCTTTCCTTCTGCGCCCTGCCGTGTGCCCGTACAGTAGTTTACGACCACATATGGAGTGTTTCTGTAAACTACAGAATCAGGGCCATAAATATTAAGTTTTGTTTGGCTGTTACCCCTTGCTTTGTAACTGGAAAAAAATTATTAAAATGAAAAATCTGCCAAAAAAGGGAAATTCTGAAATTGTTTCTCTATTTTCCATTAATTCTTGTGGAACACCTAAAGGGTTAACAAAATTTGTAAAATAAGTTTTGAATACCATGAGGGGTGTAGTTTATAGAATGGGGTAATTTTTGGGTGGTTTCTATTATGTAAGCCTCGCAAAGTGACTTCAGACCTGAACTGGTCCCTAAAAATTGGGTTTTTAAAAATTTCTGAAAAATTTCAAGATTTGCTTCTAAACTTCTAAGCCTTGTAACATCCCCAAAAAATAAAATATCATTCCCAAAATGATCCAATCATGAAGTAGACATATGGGGAATGTAAAGTAATAACTATTTTTGGAGGTATTACTATGTATTATAGAAGTAGAGAAATTGAAACTTGGAAATTTGCTATTTTTTACAAATTTTGGGTAAATTTGGTATTTTCTTATAGATAAAAATATATATTTTTTACTTCATTTTACCAGTGTCATGAAGTACAATATGTGACGAAAAAAACAATCTCAGATTGGCCTAGATAAGTCAAAGCGTTTTAAAGTTATCAGCACTTAAAGTGACACTGGTCAGATTTGCAAAAATAGGGCTGAGTCCTTAAGGGGTTAAACATTGCTCAGATCTAGCCAATCAGAAACAAGAGCAGGAGTATCAATAAAAATGAGTTGCTCCATTAAATATTATTATTAAGTTTAGCTGCATACAAAAAGGAATACTTAATGTCTTTGGCATGTAAACTGCGTCTCTTTTCTTGAATCTCTTTCGAGAAGTCCGGAAAGGAGGACAGTTTACTGCCATTGTATATAATGAGAGGACAATACCTGGCCCTCTTAAAGATCATGTCTCTGTCCCGGGAAACAAGAATCTTTGCCAGAAATACCCGAGGCTGCATTCCAGGAGTTGGTTTGGATCCGATGGGCCCTCACTACTAAAAATAAAGATGAGGAATGTTCATTCCAACAGGATTATGGGTTCCTCTGCGACCTCAGAAAGCCCCAGGATTCTCACGTTGGATCGTCTTGACCTGTCTTCCAGTTCCACAGCTGCTAAACTCTGACAAAGATATTGCAGCCTTCTCTTTGGCCAACAAGCAAAAAGGGAGGTTACTGATGAAAAAAAAAAAATGGAATATTTGTGATTAAGAATATATAGCACTATATTCTACATCTTCTCAAATTTTCGAAGTGCCGATATTCGCGATAAAAATTTGCGATTAGAATATTTGCGATCAACACTAATCTTAAATCAGAAGTATTTTTTTAGCATTAAATCCTGCTTCCCTTTTTGTCCAGTTCTTGTATTTATATTTGGTGATTTTAAAAACTGGTCAATTTTTACAGCCTCTGCAGATCTCCTGTTTTTGACAGTGACAAGTCTGTTGACCGCCTGTTTTGCGTAAGACCCATGTTTTTCTTTCTTTCTTTTTCATTTTCTTTCCTTTTCCCTTTCTTCTCTCCTTTTCCTTTCCTTTTTCTTCCCCTTTTTTTCTCCCTTTTTTCTTTCTCTCTTTTTATTTTCTCGTTCTTTTCCTTTTTTTCCTTCCCTTTTCTTCCTTTATTTTTCTTCTTTTTCTTTCTCCTTCCTCCTTTTCTTTCTTTCTTTTTTTCTTTTCATTTTCCTTCTTTTCTTCCTTTTTTCCCCTGCTTCTCTCCTCTTTTTTTTCCCCTTCTTTTCTCCTTTTTTTTCCTTCTTTCCTTTACCTCCCATTTTTTTTCTCCTCTTCTCTTTCTCTTAGCTTTTTTCTTTCCTTTCCCCTTTAACATTATCACAAAATAATCATTAAAAAAAAAACAAGAAAGCACCAGGAGACAAAAGGCAACAAAGGAGCAAATATCCAATATAAGTAGATCTCACCACAATTGCAAAAGTTCCAAGAAAACAAGGGAGGCTTGAGGTCCCAGCAAGGTTAATTTTAAACCTGAAGAGTCCAATCTCAGGGGAAGCAAATGCAATGAGCCGGACCGTGGTACGGTTACACGGACGCCAAATTATGCAGTGGGTCAGGATATGTGTATAATAGTCTATTGTTTGTTTGTGACGCCAATTGCAACGTGTGCAGGGTACTAACACAGGGCCCTTTAAGGTGTTGTAACTCACGTACCAGGTTAGGAATGCCAGAGGGGTGTAATGTATCTGTATGGTAGTGGGTATAGTGTCAACGGTGTCTCCTACCTGGGTACGGCTGGACTCCTGGATCCTGGCTCACTTGCAATAAAATGAGTGTGGTGCTAGTAGGAGTAATAGAGGGATTTGCAGCAGTAATTGAGATCCAGACCTTTGGTAAAGTTCAAACTTGTCTTTACTTGTAGTAGCTTTCATCCAAGCAAGGTGCAGCATTTGTCTTTGGTCCCAGCAGGTATTGGCAATGTGTGGCAGGAATATATATTCTGCTCTATCATGTGCCTGGAGCTTTTGCAGGAAAAGGACGTCTGCTTTGTAGCTATGTAATGTGGCAGGAATTTATCTTCTGCACTATCTATCTTCTGCTGTCTGGGGACTGACTAGCTGAGGAGGAATATGGCTTCTCCTAGTCTCTGGACTCTAACTCACAGTTATCTTCACAGGGTATGGTTTCTCCTGGAACTGGAGTGATCTGCAGTTTTCTACTTGTTTTCGTCCAGCTGAGGCTGCAAGGCTCAGGCTGGGGATGATGATCAATTGTCTCAGCCGAGACAAGATCCTGGCTTTGGATCCCTAAATATGGGAGCTCCTACATACACAGCCTTCCCCATGCAGGGAGAGCTAGAATTGGATCTAACTGGTTTTTCCTCCCTTGCTGCAGGATGTGGGAAACTCCACTTCCTTTAAGCAGGGGGGCAGAACAGAACAGGAACGTTCCATTCTGAATGGCTATAACATTATAACTATTCCTACCAATGATGCTGCCACCTGCTGGTAGACCTGAAACATTACAAGGAAAAAATTACATTTAAAATGGTTTTATCTGCACAGTTGTGAATGACATGAGGGAAATCACATCAAATGACAATGTTAATGCTCTTAGCAGATTGTAGCGGGGTAAAAGCGTTTAGTAACACAACTCTGGGGTGTTACATTCCCCCTTACTTTGAATCAACCAGTCCTCGGCTTGTGCTTGGAATAAGAGGAATAAGCTCTGGGGGTACCCAAATTAATACAAAGGGCTGCCTGAAATACACCTAAGACAAACAAAGACAACCATATAACGGCTACCCTAGGTTCCTGCCCGCATGAGTAGGGTGTCCTTAATTAACAGTTTCCCTCTCGGTATAACCAGTGAACCAAGGTCTTCACTAAGCAATCACTACTGACTGACTTTTATGTATTTTGGATCCGAATACCAAAGAAAGCATGGGGGTGTCTTTACTCCGTAATCCTGCCATGATGTAATGAAATACTGGCAAATGGAAGGGTGGCTTTATCCTGTATTCCCTTTCCTGCACCAAAGTCTGAAAAATATGGCTTATAGCACGATCACTATGGTGACTATGGGTAGCTAAAAGGCTCTAAGGCTTAAGGTACCATACCTTAGGCAAAGGCTCAGAAGGGGAGGTATTTAGCGTCTCCATGCGCTTCTGGCAGTCACAGGAGGAGGACAAAGTAATCCCATGGAACTCCTGGAAGACACACCAGGATGGGGGTTTAGTAGTCCCATTACCAATCCTGGCACATATAACAAGCGGGAAGGAGGGGTACTTTATTCCCTTAGCCATTCCCGAAGCAGCGGGGATACCCTTGTAGTTACTGAACCTGCCAGGACTTACCACTTGGTCCTACCCTGGGTACCTAGGATATATAACACCGGGTGTAGGCCATTAGTATTAAGCGTCCAGATAGGCAGTCAGTGTAAAGAGAACAGAGCTGTAAGGCAAGACACACAAAAGTAAGGTGCTACTGCTCTGGCTAAAGGCAAAAGTTAGTGCCGTTTCACAAATAGTGCATAAATTCACATTGCTGCATCTGTAAAAGAGTCCATACAATGGGCACAAGTACTTGAACGTTGCTCAACCTGTAAACATTTAAGCAAAATTAGTGCAATATTTAAACAGTATAAGTCACAAAGAGCTCAGGTACATGTTTGAGTCCTTTCTTTGGGTGCAAGCTTAACGTTGCAGAACTTGGAACAAGTAAAAGAAAAAAAAAAAAAATCAAAAAATAATTTGTAATCCAACATGAAGTATGGTTTGGCTGATAGATGGAGTCCATTAAGTCCAGGCACAAAAAGGTGAGTTGAAAAAGGCCAAAAATGTCAACAATAAATAGTAGGCAATGTTTCTTACCATTCAAAATGTGTCCATGGCTTGGCTCTTGTAGTCTCTGTAGCTAAATATTTACTTTGAGAATTCCCGATAACGGACAGGTGGCACACCCTTGTTGGTCCGTTGGGATCTCCGCAAGGATAATCCAGAGTCGCCGAGGGCTGAAATAGAGTCTGGGCCTTGTGAAGGAGGATCAGCCGACGAACTTGGTCACATAGGCGCAGTGGTCTCTGCAACTGGCATCAGGACTCGCATTAGAGGCTGAAAGAACCACTGAAGGGGGTCAAGCATGGAAGGCAACTCCATTGGAGTCACACCTTCTGAAGACAATGGCAGCTCAGGTAATGTATCCTCTTCTCTTGGCTGCTCCTGAACAGGTTCCTGTAGGCATTTCTTAAGTCTGTTATGATGGACTCGCTGAGTACCTTTATCCTCTCTCTGGATTTCATAGACCTCTGATGAGGGGATGGCCACTATTGTATATGGCTCACACTCCCAGCGACTATCCAGTTTGCTTACAGGGTTATTGTTTTTTAGCCAGACCTGGTCGCCAGGCTGTAAGGGCTCAGCATGTGCATGCATATCAAAGTCCTTTTTTTGTTTTTGTTGAGCCTTCTCTATTTTAGAGTCCACTATTTCTTTGGCGTCCTCCAGGCGCTTCTAATGCTCTTTGACCCACTCAGATTGGGGAAGAAGTGGTTCAGCGTCCCGTACAGGGATGTCAGGGGCAAGATCTGCAGGTAGACGGCCATGTCTTCCGAACATGAGGTAGTATGGAGCGTACCCAGTGGAGCAATGAGTTGTATTGTTGTACAGGTACACTAGTTCAGGGAGGAGTAACGGCCATTCAGCCCTCTGGTGAGGCGGCACAGCCTTGAGCATGTTGATCAGTGTCAGATTTTTTTTTTCGCACAGTCCATTTCCCTGAGGATGGTATGCGGTAGTTCTCAGTTTTTTGCAGTTGTACAAGGCACAAAGTTCATAGAATAACAGAACATGCAATGAAACAGCTCTCTGCAAACCAAATAAAGTGCAATAATGCATAATAATTGCTAGTGCTATACTTATAAATTAGAGATGCTTGGCAAATCATTTTGTACAAAATTATTTGAGCCCGTCTGCCGCATGTCAAGGCGATCTCTGTAAGACGGGTTCCTAACACTAAATTCTACCTGTTATGTGCCATGACGGCTACCATACAATTCAGTGAGTGTAGGTTCCACATGCATGCTGGGCCTGCTTTAATTTCTGTCATCTTTGGTGCCAAAATGGCCTCCATTATATCCAAGGAATGCAGGTACCAACATGCATGCCGGGCCCACTCCACACCACTCCTGGTGCCAAATGGCCACCAAAGAATGCAATGAGAGTCCACAACTATATCTCTCCTGGTGCCAAATGGCTTCCAGTGAATGAGGGAGAGCAGGCCATGCTATATACTCACACTAATTAAAATCAGCCTATTGGGCAGACGAGCTGGTCAGGAGTGCACGACTGAGACTCGAATGCAGATCCCTGATCAGTGAGTATTTTGTCAGGACACCCATACGGCAGAATGAAGCTCTTCCACATGGCAGCAGCTGCAGTTTTTGCAGTTAAGTCCTTTACAGGTACAGCAACAACGAACTTGGTATAGTGGTCTATGATTGTCATAGCATAGACATACCCGGATCTGCTTGGTTCCACTTTCACGTGGTCTATTGCCACGATTTCAAGAGGAGCTTTACTCACTATTGGATGAAGGCGGGGGCTCACTGATCATGTCTTTCCCCTTTTGCCACCGCACAGGTGGGACACTGTCGACACCAGTTTTCAATGCCAATCCAGTAGAAACGTCGTCTGATGGTGGCTTCGGTTTTTTGGATTCCAAAGTGACCAGACCGGTTATGGTACATGTCCATCACCATCTTGGCATCTCTTTTCGAGGCACCACTATCTGGTGGAGGCGCTCACAGGTGACTGGATCAAGCGTTCTCCTGAGGAGTAGGTCTCTTTGTAGGAAGCGTAGTTTGCGTTGTCGCCAGAGGCGAACTAGCTCTGAGTCAGCTCTCCGCCGTCGGATTCTCTCTGGTATGCGCCCGCTGTAAAAATAATCCAACAGTTCTCCAATGGCTCTGCTCTCTGATTGTAGTTTAATCCAGAGCTCTTTCTCAACTGGAGGTGAGGGGTCACAGGTCTTCGGAAAACAAGTGACTTTACAGGTCGGGCGCCTAGTGTGTAGGGCCTCCTGTCGGGCAAATCGGGAGTAGAATATTGGCATCTCCACATCTTCCCACTGATCATCGGTAGAAATTGGTTTTCCTGGGCAGGTAGCCTAGACAAAGCGTCAGCATTGTCATTGGATTTTCCAGTCCGGTACTTAATGGTAAAGTTGAAGTTCGCTAGTCTAGAGGCCCATCTTTGTTCTAGAGCTCCCAGACGTGCAGTGTTCAAGTGAGCTAGCGGATTATTGTCGTTGTAGACCGTGAAAGGTGTAGCAGCTAGGTAGTCCTTGAATTTCTCAGTTATAGCCCAGACCAAGGCTAAAAACTCCAGTTTGAACGAGCTGTAGTTATGGTCATTCCGCTCTGGCTCTCGTAAAGATCTGCTGGCATAGGCGATGACTCTTTCAGTTCCATCCTGTGTCTGAGATAGTACAGCTCCCAAACCTTTCTTACTTGCATCAGTATAGAGGCAAAATAGTAGGCTATAGTCAGGATAACCCAGGACTGGAGGTTCTGTAAGTTTTTCTTTCAACAGTTGGATAGCAGCTTCTCTCTCTTCATTCCACTCCATCGGTATTTTGGAATTCTGACATCCTTTAGGGTGATCTTTCACAAGCTCCTAGATAGGTTCTGCAATCTGAGCAAAGTGCGGGATAAATCTCCGATAGTAACTTGCAAATCCAAGGAAGCTCTTGACCTCTTTGACTGTTTTGGGAGCCGGACAGCTTTGTACTGCAGCTATCTTGTCAGGGTCCAGTCTCACGCCTTCCGCACTCACAACATGTCCCAGATATTTCACTTGGGGCTTCAGTAAATGACACTTTGAAGGTTTTACTTTCAGTCCATGTTGGGTCAGAGTCTGGAACACTTCCGCCAGGTGCTGTAAATGCTCTTCGTAGGTCTTAGAGTAGATGATCACATCATCCAGGTACAAAAACACGGTCTCAAAGTTTTTGTGTCAAAAACATCTTTCCATGAGTCTCTGAAATGTCCCAGGGGCGTTGCATAGCCCGAATGGCATGTTGTTGAACTCAAACAGACCCATTGGGGTGGCAAAAGCATTTTTTTCTTTATCTTCTGGTGTCATGGGAACTTGCCAATAGCCACTGGTTAGATCCAGCGTTGAAAAGTAAGCAGCGGATCCCAGAGTTGCCAGGGATTCTTCAATTCATGGCACGGGGTACGCATCCTTGTGCGTAATGATCTTACGGTAGTCCACACAAAAACGGATGGTTCCATCCTTCTTCTTTACCAGGACTAAGGGGGCAGCCCAGGGGCTGTGGCTATCCTGAATGACATTAGCTGTCTTTATATCCTGCACCATCTTCTTCACCTGCTGGTACATGGCAGGGAGGATTGGTCGGTATCTCTCTTTGATTGGAGGATGAGTGTCGGTTGGAATGGTGTGCTGTATTAAGAGAGTCTGACCATAGTCCAGAGACTGTTTGCTGAAGACTTGATGGTGTTGTTTGACTAAGTCCAGCACACCGTTGATCTGTTTGGCAGGGGTTGTGGTATCCCCGATGTGTAGTTCAGCCCACCAGGGCTGTTCTGGCGGGTCTTTGGCTTCCTCCACTGTTTGGAGTGATTGTTGAGCCGCAGCAGTGGGGTAATCCAGAATATCCTGCTGACGGAGGTGATATAGGCAGGCCACTGGATAGTGCTTTTTTAATTTCACAGCTTCATCACCCAGATTCACTGAGAGTATGGGTACCATTCCTTGGGACACGGTGACCATGCTCCTAGCGGCTAGGACGAGGGGGTGATCTTGAAGATGTATTGGTTCCACAAGGGCATGATAATCTTGACTTTGGATACAGATGCAAGCCTTGCACCATATCAGAGTCTCTGCTCCCGGCTGGAGTTTGATAGGATGAGCATCCTTGATGCGGACACGGCAGATTTCGCACCGTTGATTGCTGAATTTTTGTTGGGCGGCTAGCACTCGGATGGACTGGTGTATAACCCATTGAGTTTCATGGGGTGTAGTCAGCAGGGTTTTCTTTAAGGCTTTTAGCACTTCAGGGTAGCAGTTGCCGAGTACATTCATCCCCAGGACCACAGGGCAATTGTCATCATCTGGGACCTCAATCACGACTACTCCTTGGCATTAGAGTTCAGTATCTTTAATCTGTAAGGTAGGTTCCCAATAACCTAGTATAGACACTGGTTTGCCATTGGTAGCTATGATGTGGAGCCAAGATTCAGGAGGTTGTACCAGTTGGGCTCCGTTTTGGCATGTGTTAAATGCTGCTTGGCGGATGGTAGTCACTTGAGATCCGGTATCAATTAAAGAAGGAAACTTCACTCTGTTGATGTCAACTTCAACCACAGGGCGGGCGCCCACATACCTAGGCATAAAGGCTGGATGTTTGGGACCTAGTATTCTTCCTCCCGAGGGGCGGTCTTCGACCTCAGGGGATACCCGTTTAACTGACGGCAGTCCTTTTCAGTGTGTCCATACCTCTGACAAAGCAGGCATCGCTGTTTCCTAATGTTTTGATAACCGGGGTCTGACAACCTACTGACCGGCTGACGCCGATATTCTTGTGGACCGGGTGTAGGGCAGTCTCTGTTTGCAGAAATCCCTTTCCCCACCTTGCATTGCTGTTCTAGTCGCTCTGTTTCCTCATCCTCTCCATATTCTCAGCTAAGAGGGAGACTTGAGCGGTCAGAGCTGCTACAGTATCTTGAATGAGTGCCTGAGCCCCATGCTCAGCTATTTGGCTGTGAGTAGCAGGCCGTAGTGTGGGCCCTGCCTTCTTGTTTTCAGGAGGTTCAGCTTGGTGACTTTCCCCTAGAATGCCAATAGGGGAAAGAAAGGGGTATCCCCCAAGAAAGGGGTATCTGGGTGCTGAGCTGAAAGCATCTTCAGCTAACGTTTAAGGCCTCTTTCACACGGGCGTTGCGGGAAAAAGTGCGGGTGCGTTGCGGGAACATGCCTATTTTTCTGCGCGAGTGCAAAACATTGTAATGCGTTTTGCACTCGCGTGAGAAATATCGGCATGTTTGGTACCCAAACCCGAACTTCTTCACAGAAGTTCGGGTTTGGGTTAGGTGTTCTGTAGATTGTATTATTTTCCCTTATAACATGGTTATAAGGGAAAATAATAGCATTCTTAAAAAAAAAAAAAAACAATTTAAACTCACCTTAAACCACTTGATCGCGCAGCCGGCATTGCTTCTGTCTTCTTTCTTTGCTGTGTGCAGGAAAAGGACCTGTGGTGACGTCACTCCGGTCATCACATGATCCATCACCATGGTAAAAGATCATGTGACAGACCATGTGATGACCGGAGTGACGTCACCACAGGTCCTGTTCCTGCACAGAGCCAAGAAAGAAGTCAGAAGAGATGCCGGCTGCGCGATCAAGTGGATTAAGGTGAGTTACATTTTTTAAAATACATTTTTAACCCCTCCAGCGCTATTTTACTATGCATTCTGTATTCAGAATGCTATTATTTTCCCTTATAACCATGTTATAAGGGAAAATAATAATGATCGGGTCTCCATCCCGATCGTCTCCTAGCAACCGTGCGTGAAAATCGCACCGCATCCGCACTTTTCACCCAGCCGCATTCACTTCTATGGGGCCATAAGTGATGCGTGAAAAACGCACAATATAGAGCATGCTGCGATTTTCACGCAACGCATAAGTGATGCGTGAAAATCACAGCTCATGTGCACAGCCCCATAGAAATGAATGGGTCGGGATTCAGTGTGGGTGCAATGCGTTCAACTCACGCATCGCATCCGCGCGGAATACTCGCCCGTGTAAAAGGGGCCCAAGGGATTCATCAAGGACACCTTCAATAAACTGTTCCCTGAGGGTTTGATGTTGTCCCTCAGTTTCACGGGGATCAATCTACATAACAGCTCACAGGCCTTCCTGCAAGGACAGGGCAAAGTCTCTCAAGGTCTCCTTTGACTGCTGCCGCTTAGTCAAAGGGTGCCCCAAAATAGTATGGCATAGTGAGAGGCATAATGCTGCTGCTGGTGGATCGCTGCGGTCCAAGTGGGTCCTATCTTCGTTGTCAGACATGGCCCTTGATGGCTCCTGCCCGATCAGAGTGCCATACATGTACAGCGCTGGGCGTTAAGTCACATTCGGTTGCGCCGTACATGTACCACGCAGGTCGTTAAGGGGTTAAAGGGGTTAAAGGGCGAGGTGTGTTGTCAAGAAAAGGCAATTTTCACTCTCTAGTGTGGGAGGGAAACCCCACACCAAACATAGGAGGGAAATAAGGCCTGTAAACTAGGGAGGGAAGATGGACATCTCCTAGTGAAAACCCTAACCAAAGCCCTGACTAACTACCAGTATGAACAGACCCCTTGTCCAGGAAACCAAAAACAAGATCCAACCCAGTGCTCCGCTGCAGCTGCAAGCAATCATGCTCAGAGACCAGGTATACTCCATGCTGGCTTCCACTATTGCAATGCTAATTCATTGTATTGACAGGTCTGTCCAACTACAAATTAAAGTGGTAGACTCCAGAAGGCCACAGAAAATAACTTTGGCAGCTTCCATTGAAATTTCCATAAAAGGAACAATGAGTGTATCACAGTGGTGTTCCACAGTATCTATGGACGATAACCAGTGATGGCCAGTTCGCAGTGTTCGCCGACGAACACATGCGATCTGCCATCTTTATTCTCAAGTCCGGCGATGCAGAGGTAAGTCCTTACCTGTGCCTATGCCGCGAGCCGCTCTGAAACACATGCGGTCACCGGGAGCAGTCAGTTCCGAGAACAGCCTTCATCGGGCTGTTCTCGGAACTGCCTGCTCCCGGTGACCGCATGTGTTTGCTGACTGGGTGCTGACTGTTTAACTCCCTGGCAGCAGCCAAGATGCTAAATTTGTCAGGTAGACATGGACAGGTCAGGGCAAATTTGTGTGTATCGGCCGAGGGGGAATGTTTTAAGAGAAAGGTGTGTAAAGAAAAAAAAGGGGTCATTTTGTACAGATTTGAACGCTGTCTTAGCATACTTTAGCAAGCACAGAACATACAAGCTGCCTTTTCCTAATTCTGATGGGATGGACCTCTAAACAAGGAAAGTTCCCCTCTGAACCTGCTGTAGCATAAGGGAGGTTGTCAAGTGTCCACCAAAAAAAACATTTGTAGTTGTTTCTTATTGGTCTCTGCATTACAGCTTCAGATTAATTTCACGTCTGCACTGCCCTCCTGTTGACAATTATAGAGTTTATGTTTTTTTTGGACAGGGAGATGAAAGTGTTCCTATCGGTCCCATGAATATTCTCTGCTAGTACCAAATATTTTCCACACCTCTGCACCTGCCCTACCTTGTCCATGAATCCAAAAAGTGCTCCAGTGCAGGCAGCTGTAGGCAATCATGTTCACAGACAAGGTTTACTCCTTTCTGGTTTCTGTTGTTCCAATCCAAACCATTCATAACAGTACAAATTTATTGGATTGACAGGTCTGTCCAACTACAAATTAAAGTGGCAGCCTCCAGATAGTCTTAATAATCAATATGGCAGCTTAAAATTTCTATAGATGAAACACTAAGCGTGTTACAGTGGGGTTCCACAGTATCTATGGATGACAACATTACAAAGAGTGCTGTCTGTTTAACTCCCTGGAAGCAGCCATGAGGCTTCTGCAACGTGCCAGTCCGCAGGGGTAGAACACGTGAGGTTCACAGAGGGCCGAAGAATAGAGCCTAGAATAATGGCTTTGTCCTTCCTTTGTCTTTTCCACAATAAACTTGACAAAATCAACTTGCTACTCCGGAAGAGTGAATGGTAGAATACAGACTTCACCTCTGACTATTTTCTTGGCTTGACACTAAGATATAAATTGGCTTCTCCGGGAATCCCACTCGTCCAGAGATGAACCATCAGGAACAGTTCTCACTGGACAGTGTACAGGGATAGATGGCAACTTCAATTTCCTCTGGATTTCGTTGAATATGGTGAACCATCCCTCTGGTCGCCGACTCGCTTCTCCCTTGTGGCAATTCCTGAAGGGACAAACTTTGCAGCCCCCGAACACAACCTTCTTCAGCATTCAGCTTATAGGCAGGGGCGGTGTTCGTTTTAAGGTGCCTTCTCCGGGGTTTGGGTCGAGGACCCTGTGGTGAAGACACAATGGTGGGCTGCCACACCACATTAGTGCTTGCCGTTCCTGTTGCGTACAGGCATTGCACTAGAGCGGTGGATGACCTCAGCGGAAAACTCATCCACTCATGGATAGGGAATTCCTCTGTGGCTTCCTTCTTTGTTTTCCTCTGACTCCTGCAAGGCCGAGGCTTGCTTCTCGTAGGTGTCTCTGGCGTCCGGTCTCCTCCTTTAGCAGCGTTGGAGGTAAAGGGCTCCCGTTGAACTTGTAGGGGCTCCGCTGGCCTCAACAGTGGACCTGCTGTATAATATGAGCCATAACGGGAGGCCCATGCCTTGTTCATGAGTTCATAAAAGTCATCGCATTCCCCTGTCAGGAAAAAATCACCCTCCGACGACCATTGTGATGGCTGTGGGCCAGGACTGATCTCCGCTGTCTCCAGGGGGGCCTTAGGTGGCTTCGGCATCGCCTCTTCTAGTGCGGTAGGTGATTCTGGCTCATTTTCAGACCCTGTGGGCACATTTGCTGCCATGCTCCCGAATCTTGCTCTCTCACCGCTGAGCACTGCTGCTTTCTCTAGCAGACTCACTCACTGATCAGGCAGGCTCCACCTTTCTTCTGGCACACCCCCTAGGTTCTGCAGCATAGGGAGGCGGCGCTGATATTGTAATCCATGGTAATGAAGTGATGGCGCAGCAGAAATGATTTTCCCGTACTTTTCAAGGGGCGGCATATAATTTTTCCCACCAAACGGGGCGTTTTGCAGAGTGATGGCGCGATAAATCTGACAAGAAGGCCTCCGGCGGACATTTTAGGTTCAAGGGCAAAGTAAATTCAGTCACAGCAAGCAAATTTAGTGACACGAAAATCAGCTATTTCTTCAATTTCAACAGTGCGATTTCAAAGTAGACAATTGGCACAGTATATCCATGCAGTTTTCAAGTAGTTTAAACTGTTCTTTAGCCCAATAAAACAGTCAAACAAATGGGGCTCATTCAGATAAGGCACAGAAGATTTGTATCCTGTTCGTGACACCAATTTATTTCAATGTGCCAGTCCGCAGGGGTAGAACACGTGAAGTTCACGGTGGACCGAAGTGTACAAACAGTTCATCGGTTACTCACGGTTTAGCAGACACCTCCCTGGGCCAGCAGTGCAGTGAAGGGGAGAACAGCACTGGATTCTCGGAGGCACACTCTATTACAGGGGATACCGTCCAGGTGGTGATTGAGGTGCCCTTAATGGTGATTGGGTTTCTGAGTGCTTGTGTGGCTGGGCCCCTGATTTAGGTAATGTCGTGACGCCAGCACCTTGATGGTGCATGATGAGAGTAGTGGTAGTATGGAGATAGAAGAATGAGGCAGATTTGAATCCAACTGAGAATTTTTACTGTAACCAGGTTTTTTGATAACAGTTTACATCCAGTTATGGAACAGTCTCTGATACACATGCAAGTTGGATGTGATGAATCCTAGTAACAGGCTGTACTTGTAGTTATGTCTCAGGCTATAGTAGGTAATTGTGTACTCACTGATATTCAGCTCTTTGCCTAGCTTCAGTCTCAGTTGAGGTAGTTCTAGTCTTTATCTTCTACACACAAGGGATGCAACAGAAATCCTATCTGTCCTGAAAATAACGGTGAGGCTGCTGAAAACTAATAAATCCTTCACCTAGATACAAAAGCGTCTAGAGCCTAGAATAATGGCTTTGTCCTTCCTTTTGTCTTTTCCACAATAAACTTGACAAAATCCACTTGCTAGAGTGAATGATAGAATACAGACTTCACCTCTGCCTATTTTCCTGGATTCACACAGAGATATAAACTTGCTTCTCTGGGCCGTCGAGCCCAATGAGAGAGCTGGGAGGAGAGGGGACCTCTCCTTCCCCCTAGCTCCTCACTCCATCTCCTTCTTCAACTCCACTCCTACATCTTCTCAACTGACTAACTAGGCCTGAACTGTGCTACATATACTGTGGTGCTATCCCCATCTAGTGGTGGAATGTGTGCAGTGCACCTGACAGCCTGGTAACAGGGATTTGACATAAGAATAAAATATAGGATGATATAACATGTGACATAAGCTTTTGCAGTGCCCGCGTACACTAGTGGGACGCTGCACTTCTATTGTCACTAGAGATGAGCACATTTTTTAAAAATTCAATTCGGACGCTTTGCCGAATTTTCTGAAAAAAATTGCTTTCAAATTAATTCGTAGGATGGGGTGGCATGGGGTGGGTGGATTGCGATGTGTCTCTGGGTCGGTGAAGGGATTGGAGTAGAGAAGAAGGGACTATTTATTCGAATGGAAGTTATTATTTTTCATGTCGTTTAGAGTGCTATCCTGGATTGTACAGGGTCTTGGAGATAAATTTAAAAGAGAAGCTGTATTCGATCTTGCTCAGAGAAATCTACTAGCTGTGATTTGTCTGTTAGAGACACATTTTACTAAAGAGGTGGCTCAACGAATCACTAAGGGGTGGGTCGCGCAGGCATTCCATTCAACATTTAATAGCTACTCCAGAAGAGTGTCAGTTTTCTTTCATAGAAGGATTGATTTTGCCTGCGTGACGTCCTCTATTGATACTCAGGGAAGATTTTTTTTTATTTATGGGAAACTTTTTGGTAGATTCTCAATTCTGCCTTTTATTTATATCCCCCCTCCTTTTTCTTTTTATGTATTGAAAATCCTATTGACCTTTATGGAGAAATGGCCAGAATGTCCCACCTTGGTCTGTGGAGACTTTAACTGTGTCATGAATCCTGGGACAGATCGGCATGGAATCCCAGATTACTATTACTAAACAGGAGTCTCCATTGGCGCGATTTTGTAGTGAAGCTGGTTTCATAGATCTTTGGGATCTTCTGGGCCGAGGGAGACGTGTCTTCTCTTGTGTAAGCAGATCCGGGAGATGTATGTCTAGAATCGAGTTAGCTATGATAAATAGAAAATATACGGATCTTGCTAAGCGAAGTAGATATGAAGCTAGAGCCCTCTCGGACTACATACCCTTAACAGTAGAATGATGTATGAACCCAGACATGATTAACAAGATAGTACCCTTTAGATTGAACCCACGCTGGTTGACAATTCTAGAGAATCATGACTTGATCAAAAAGGAGCTTGCTTATTTTTTGGAAGTCAATAACAACTCAGCTAAAATCCAGGTTATATGGGACAGCAATATCCACAATGTAAGGAAGAGATATGGGGAAAGAGAAAATATCTTAAAAGAAGCAAGTGTACAATATGCTAATGAGTTTGCCAAGAATAAAACGGAGGAAAATAGAAGAGCTATGCAAAAAATGAATCAGTCCTATTCAGATTTTTTACTTAATAAGGCTTTTTTAGAGGGCAAAAATATTTCTCCGAAGTAGGGAGACCAGGCAAATTATTAGCATGTGTAATATCTAACCAGGACCAAAAAAAAGAAATATTGAGGATTCAGATACCACAGGGTGTAATTATTGACAAGACAAATCAGATAAAGATGAATCTTTTGAAGTTTTTCTCAGAGCTCTATAAAAGTGATAACACCATTGCGAGAGAAAGAACTGACGCATTCTTGGACTCTATTAGTCTCCCTACGATCTCGGAGGAACAAAGGGAAGCCCTTGAGAAGGTGATATCTCTCCAGGAGCTAGAAGAGACCCTTAGGGCAAGTTTAAGGAATTCCTCTCCAGGTTTGGATGGTTTTCCATATGAGCTGTATAGGAAATATGGGGAACTTATCTTGCCACGCTTACTTCAAGTCTTCATTGAATCTTGTAGGGACGGTAAACTTCCTGTATCAATGACAGAAGTGGTTATTATACTAATCCCTAAAAAAGGAAAAGACCCCTTAGAAATTGAGTCCTACAGACCAATATCCCTCCTAAATACTGATATAAAACTAATAGCAAAAGTGCTCGCTACAAGACTTTCTAGAGTCATAGCCACAATTATCCACCCTGATCAAAACGGCTTTATTCCAAACAAGGGTACTCATCATAATCTTCATAGACTGTTCGCTAATATGCAGGTAGTGGGCCATGGGGTCCTGCTCCATCCTGTCACTGGACGCAACAAAGCCCTTCGACAGGGTGGAATGGGACTTTTCGTGGAAAACTATGGCAAGGTTGGGCTTTGGAGAACGGTTTATTGGTATGATTCGGCTTTTATATAATTCCCCTGTGGCAAGACTAAATATTAACGGTATTCTAACCTCAACTTTTACACTGTCCAGGGGTACCCGTCAGGGATGCCTTCTCTCCCCACTCTTATTTTAAATATAAATTGAACCCTTGACCGCTAGTGTGAGGCAAGACAACTTAATCAAAGGATTCGGGGTAACAGGAGTGGAGGATCGTATCTCTCTATATGTGGATGACGTACTATTCTTTATAAACTCTTCCAAGAATTATCCAGGTAATCAATACGTTTGCAAAGGTTTCTGGATTCGATATTAACTGGGCAAAAACTACTTTGATGTTACTAGATAAATTTGATCTGAATCTATTGTGTATTTAGGTGTGAAGATCTCCCCTAAAATAGAAGAGTACACGCAGTTAATATCTCCCTTGTAATTACTAAAATCAGAGCTAAGATTGCGGTTTGAAACAGACTTCCCATATCTAGAGCCGATAGAACTTCCCTAGTTAAAATGGTAATCTTGCCCCAACTCCTATATGTCATTCGAAACTCACCTATTTGGACCGAAGATACATTTTTTAGATTGATGGAGAGACTCATTAATGATTTACTTTGGGGAAGGAAGCGAGTAAGGTTAAAGTTGGAGTATCTTTATAAACCAATGGAGTTGGGAGGTTTAAACCTCCCATATTTCAAGGGATATTTGATCGTTGCGCAACTATGGTTGTGGAATGAGTGGGGAAAAAATCCTCTCTGTAAGACCTTAGTAAATACCTCAGTATACAATAATATATTTACCTTGTTGGAATCCGGACAGTTGATTACGGGAGATTATAACTATAGGATGAGTAGAACACTTTTCTCTAAGGCCTGGGCCACGATTAGAAAATGGTTGGGGATTAAGGGATCTTTACTATGCACTCCCCTTTGGTACAATTATCACTTGAAGGAACTGCTAGAAATTTCTGGGGATTACTTTTAGAAAAGAAATATTAGAATTTTAACACAAGTGGTGGAAAAGGGAGAAATTCTCCCTCTATCTTTGATAGTACACAGAGGGAATATGGAGGGTTTAAGTTGGTTTAGGTATTTTCAATTAAGATTAGCACTGTCAAATGTTAAGGATAAATTAAGATTGATAATTGATTCATGTACACTAATTGAAGATTAGTTCACGTGGTAATATGAAGATTTCTTACTTTTATAAATTACTAGATTGGGAAAATATATTTGGTAACTTAAGGTTTGCATCCCATAACTTTAATCAGTAGTCCAATTTAATATTATACACAGAATATATATCACGCCGATTTGGTTGAATAAATGTGGGTTGAAAGAAAATTCTAATTGCCCAAGATGTAATTTACCTGAAGCCGATTTTCGGCATGTGTTTTGGCCTTGTTCAGAGATAGGTGTTTATTGGAATTTAATTTCTGAATATATACTATAGAAATTAGGGATACAGATCCCAATGTATCCATAACTTTGAATATTAAATGATACCTTCATAATGAACTGCACTAAGGATATTAGGGTGCTTCTAACCAGAATATTGTTTTTGGCACATCTCCTGATTACAAGAGTATGGTTCTCATGAAACTCCCCAAACTTAAATGCATGGGTGAGCTTGGTGAAAGAAGTTAAGGGGTATGAAAAAAAACCTATACAAACAAAGAGCTATTGGGGGAAAATGGAAGAGGATATGGTCAACCTGGAAGGACTAGGAACCATAGTTGCACTTGAGGACTTCTTGAACTCTGCTTCTCTCTAAGGCAAGCCCCGTACCCCAAGAGACACATCGCAAATAGGGTGGTTTAAGGGTTTGAATTAATTGAATCACTTTTGATTCTCTTGTTTGAGAACTTTGTTTTCTGTAGAAATTTTTCTAATAAAGATTATTAAAAAAAAAGAGAGATGAGCAAATTTTTCAAAAATTCAATTCGGACGCTTTGCTGAATTTTCTGAAAAAATTTGCTTTAGAATTAATTTGTCATGAAGCGCGATAAATCAACTATATCCTGGCCTGCTGAGAGAGCGTATGTCAGTGTACATCACTATGATTGCAGCAACAAGCACGGGTAGTCCTTTCTGGTAGCGAAACTTACTGTGTGTCAGTATGACATGCAGGTCACATACAGTATATGGATGTGTGCATTGGCGTGCATCACTATTAGGCTCAGTTCACACTTCCCTTATTTGGTCAGTTACAGTTCGAAAAAAAACACAGAACTGGTGCAGATCTTTTCAAGATACCTTATCTAAGAGTAGGATTGGCTCCCGATTTTGGGTCATCATAAAGTAACTGCTGGAAGTAACTGACCAAATAACTGAAGTGTGAATTCAGCCTTACAGATCAATGTTTGTGTCAGGTATAATATACTTAACCATGCAGTGGCCAAAGATTCTACTATAGAGTGGTCTCTTTTTACACCATCTTCTGTTTCCACATAGATTGCTAGAGAACCTGGTGTGTTACTGATTCTACCAAATTGGGAAACAGCGGTCTCATTTCACTGTTTTTGGGGTGTCCACATTGATTGATAGATAAGCTACTGTGTTACCCACTCAAACTCCACTGTAGAGCGAAAGAGCCATCTCCTGTTTCCACATAGATTGCTTGAGAAACTGGTGTGTAACACACTGGTGTGTAACACACTGGTGTGTAACACACTGATACAAGTAGTGGTCCCATGACAGAGTGGAGCAAAGGGTGTTGGCAGTAAGTTTGTGTTAATATCACTGTTTATTTTTCCCTTCTCCTGATCCATCAGACAAACAACCCAATGAAAAACGGATCATGTCTTTTGAGCATCTGTCTTCACACGGTCAGTATTTGGTCTGTAATTGATCAGTATTGGTAAGGCAAAAACAGGAGTGGGTCCAAACAGAGATGACACGTGAAAGAAGTATTTGCATGTCTTCTGTGTTTTGGACCCACTCCTGCTTTTGGCTTCCGAATCACAAGCAAATCCTGATGCAAAATACTGACCTTGGCATAGAAGCCTCATGCTCAATTTTCATGAGTTTGGGCTATGTGCTTTAATGGCCTCTATCACACAGTCGATTTTTGGTCAGTTTTTTTCTTCCGTATTTGAGCAGTATTGGTAAGTCAAAAACAGGAGTTGGTCCAAAACAGAGATGACATGTGAAAAAAAATATGTACATTTCTTCTATGTTTTAGACCCACTCCTGCCTTTGGCTTCCAAATCATGAGCAAATAATGATACAAAACACTGACCGTGGGATCAGGAGAATGACAAAATAAACTGTGATGTCAAAAAGGCCAGACAGGCACATTAGTGTCCTGGAACATATTGGTGAGGGTGGAAACAGCGAGAGGAGTAATCATAGTGGTCCAGTCACAGAGTGGTGAGAGTGGCAACAGCATGAGGTCAGTCAAAACAGAGAAAAAAAAGGTAGTTAATCCAATCCTAGGAGATTGTGATATCCCAAAAGGAATGAAGAAGGTTAGGGCGCCAACAGTGGTGGATTTGGTAGGAGATGAAAAAAAAAAAAATTAGATTAAAATGAGCATGTGCATCAATGAATAGTAAAATGGATTAAAATAGAATCAAATCAAATCTGTATGCACTCACTTCGTTGGGGGGAAGTCAGCAGGATAAACTCAAGACAGCTGAGACTTTGACCCCCCCCTGGCCAGGATCGCATGTAGAGATGTTGAAGATTGATGGCAGCACATGTCTGGAGGCTTCTGATCAATTGTTTTATTTCAGTAAACAATATGCGGCTCAATGCATTTTGGGGACAATATTCCCCTTCCTCAGGAGCAGGTACAATACATCCAAGATGATTAAAAACAATTTTAGAACATAAAAACTATTTATGGCCATGTGGCTTGGTATTCAGGTCTAAAGGCGTGCTAAAACGCCGTTGCCAGAAGTGACACACTGGAAGTAGTCGGTGGAACGCATCCAGAGTGCAATGCATTCCACCGTGAAGCGCGAGGAGCGCAACCGGAAGTAACTGTTGATGGAAGAATGCAGATATCTGATGCGCTACACGATGGAGCGCAAAGGCAAGGAAGGGGAGGAGAACAATAGGTGGCACACAGGAGGGAGTGGCTACATAGTAAATAGATGTAGATGGTGCGGGAATGTTCTAAGTAATAATACTACAAATCATAAATAATTTGGCATAAAATATAAGACATAAAATAGTGGATGGTTGCTATAAAATCATTAAAAGATAAGTATGATTTAAAATGAATTACAGTAATAGGATATAGGTATGTACATATATATATATATATATATATATATATATATATAAAAATAATATCTTGTGACACAGTGAGGGGAATGGTCTGGGAAAACAGGTATTTTTCCTCCCAGCATGTGCTGCTGGGCTGATTTGCAGCCAGGTGGGGTCAAATACCGGACTGGATTTTAATTGCTGGTCTGCGTTTTTGGCAGCACCTGGCTGTCCTTAAATAGGCAGTTGAGCTCAGCAGCAGGATCTCTGTGTTGGGATCTGAGGCTTGGTGCCAGGTTGGAGGGCTGAGACCCATGGGCCGAGGAAACCCCTAAAGCCTGCCGTGGACTGCTGGAGGCAGAACTGACATCAAGGTGACTTGTCTTATATGAACTTTCCAATTTGTGTGAAGTAACACCAAGATGTACTTTCCATTGTGTGTGAAGTAAACACCAAGACTGCAAAGTAACACATTGTTTTGTGCATTTGCATCAAGTGTGAATAAACACTGAAGTTTTGCGTTAAGAACTTGTCTTTTGCCTCTGTACTGCGTCCACTTACCGTTTCTACCAGAACGAAACCACACAATATATATATATATATATATATAAATATGTATAAAACCTTAGGTGTGTATAAATATACAGTATATATATATATATACACACATACATATGCGTGTAGATATTGAGAACAATGATATTGCTGTATAGCATATGATATATATACACACGTATGTAGATACTATAAAATGAGGAACAAAAGAATGATATTGCCATGTAGACGAACCAGTACATTTCTTCGCGGCAAAGTGTCTTATAGGAATGAGGGACCCATTCAAGAGGGGTCACCTTGAGGGGAGTGGGGTCACCGTCATGGTGTATTGAAAAGTGGCGAGACACACTGTGAGTTCTGACTTTCGGTTTTATATTGGACCTGTGCTCGTTCATACGCTCAGGTAGTGTTTGGGTGGTGCAGCCTACATAATACATGTTGCAGGAACATTGTAGTGAAAAAAATAACATTGGATGTGCTGCAGTTCATGGCATGTTGCAGCGGAATGGGATCCTCTAGAGTCAGTTTCTTCTTGTTATCAGTAATCATACTACAGCACTTACATCTGCTTGTACCACACCTGTATGAGCCTACTTTGCAGTCAGTTTTGTTTTTCCATAGGGGCAGTTGTCCGTCATGGTGTTTTTTTAATTTTGGGCAGGAGGGTACAAGGATGTCTTCAGGACCGGACTGGCCTGCCGGGATACCGAGAAATTTTCCGTTAGGCTGGCAGGCCTGAGTGCCGCAAGGCCCTGGTGGCAAGTGGGGGCTGCCGGCGGCAGGGCACAGCAGCAGGAGATGAGCGCTTCCATTGTGGAAGCGCTCATCTCCATAGTCACCTGTATCGCTGTCCTCAGGACGAGGGAGAGGTGTGTCCCCTCCTGTTCTTCTGATAGGCTGCCGGCCTAGTGCTGGCAGCCTATCAGAGGCCGATGCAGGCGGCGCGATGACGTCATCGCGCCGCCTGAGCCGTATAGCGAGGGACACAGGCCGGAAGAGGCCTGCATCGCATCGCTGGAGGTAAGTATAAGTGTTTATTTATTTTATTTTTTAATATAGGTACAATACTGGATCATGATAAGGGGGGGCCTACTGGATCATGATAAGGGGGGGCCTACTGGATCATGATAAGGGGGGCCTACTGGATCATGATAAGGGGGGCCTACTGGATCATGATAAGGGGGGGCCTACTGGATCATGATAAGGGGGGGCCTACTGGATCATGATAAGGGGGCCTACTGGATCATAATAAGGTGGGGCCTACTGGATCATGATAAGGGGGGCCTACTGGATCATGATAAGGGGGGCCTACTGGATCATGATAAGGGGGGGGCCTACTGGATCATGATAAGGGGGGGCCTACTGGCACATGATAAGGGGGCTATTGGCACATGATATGGGGGCTATTGGCACATGATATGGGGGCTATTGGCACATGATATGGGGGCTACTGGCACATTAGGGGGGCTACTGGCACATGATATGGGTGCTACTGGCACATGATATGGGGGCTACTGGCACATGATATGGGGGCTACTGGCACATGATATGGGGGCTACTGGCACATGATATGAGGGCTATTGGCACATGATATGGGGGCTATTGGCACATTACAGGGGCTACTGGCACATGATATGGGGGCTACTGGCACATGATATGGGGGCTACTGGCACGTAATGGGGGTTACTGGCACATAATAAGGGGGGGTTATTGGCACATAAGGGGGGGCTACTGGCACATGATATGGGGGGGCTCTGGCTGCTGGCACATGATGGTGGGGGGCTCTTATTACTGGCACATGATTGGGGGGCATCTTACTGGCACATGATTGGGGGCATCTATGGGGGCACATCTTACTGGCACATGATTGGGTGCATCTATGGGGGCACATCTTACTGGCACATGATTGGGGGGCATCTATTGGGGCACATCTTACTGGCACATGATTGGGGGCACTATAGGGGCATCTGCTGAGGCTAAAAAGATGGGGTATTTTATATGGGGGGCTCTGTATAGGGGCATTTTATACTGGGACATATTATGGTGGGGGGAAGGGGGGGAGCACTATGGGGTCATCTACGGGGGCACTGAGAAGGGGTATTTTATATTGGCACATTATGGGAACATTAGCTCAACTGGCGGCATTACAAAGGGGTATGTTTTGCACATTATAAGGAGAATTATTTCTACTGGGGGGGGCATTATGGTGGGCTCTATTACTCCCCCATGGTATGACCCCCTAGTAGCAGCACCATCCTCTCCCTGCTCTGCCTCTGCCCCTTCTCCAAACCCTTATTATGAAATCTTTCTCATTAGGATAAAGCACAACATCAGCTCCGCCGAGCCCCCCGGCCAAAGTGTTGAAGTGGTGTCCGAGATCCCCAAGGGTCAAGCCAAGTAATTGTAAGTTTTTATGTGAAATATGTTTATGTTTGTAGTTGATCTTTATTATCGATTTTACATTGCAGATAATAATTTTTTTTTGCAGCATATGGGTAAGATTTTATAAATATTTTTATTATTTGGTCGAAAGGCTCATTGGTGGGAGTGGGGATTGTAATAGGACTGCCGTAGAATATCTAAAATAGCTGGTCAAGTAAAATGTTGCATGCAACAATCATTAAATTGGTGGCCAACAAAAAGGGGGCGGGTCAAAGGGCGTGGTAAAACACTGTCTGAGCATGCTGAGAGTTGTAGTTTTGCAACAGTTGGAGGCATCCTGGTTGGGAAAACACTGTGATAATATGAACAATGGGGGTTCTACAAAAGAGCTATCGTGGGGCAAAGTTCATGTTCGTGTTTACACACGTGTTTTAAATGAATGCTTTCTCCTATTATAAACAAGTAAATAATGACGCAATGCTGTGGGGCTGGTATGCAACTTTTTCCAGAGCTGGTTTTTATCCCCAGTCCGGCCCTGGATGTCTTTAAGCATTTTCCCTATGATGCTTTTCCCTATGATGGGGTCCTTCAATAGCACTGTCCAGTGTTTGGTTAGGATTTTTCTGATCTCTGCATGTTTAGTGTTATAGCGAGTGATCAGACTGAGTTGTGAGTGTCAAGGGTTAGGTGGTTTATCTTCTTTGTTTAATAGACTCTCTCTTTGGTTTTCAAGTAAGGTCTTCCTTTTAGATTCATTGATTAAGTTGGTGGGGTAACCCTTGTCTTGGATTCTTTTTCCCACCATATCTAACTGTTCTTTTAGTGTGTTATCAGTGCAATTTCTCCTGATCTTTCTCATTTGGCTGTAGGGGATGTTGTTTTTCCATCTATGGTGATGGCAGCTTTCAAAGTCTAGGTAACTGTTGGTGTCAACTTTTTTGAAGTGTGTTTTGGTGACGATTTGGTTATTCACTATGTTCAAGTGTAAGTCAAGAAAGACAGCCTCTTTTTAGGTGATGTTCTAGGGTAGAAGTTAGATTCCACTCATTGTCATTGAGTCCCTTTACAAATGTTAAAAGGTCATCAGTAGTGATGATCGAGCACCAAAGTATTCGGGTGTTCGGCCCCAACACATTGCTATATTCGTGTGCTTGGCTAATGGAAGTCAATAGGAGACAACCAGGCCCCCCCTGCTCTGAAGAGGGGAGGGTGCCTGGTCCATTGGAAAAGGTCAGAAAGTGACAGAAACACCACCAAAATGGATCGGGAACACCATGAGGACGATGTCTGGATGCATCTTGGACTCCCAGGTCGCTGCTGGGAACCATGTTGTCCGAGTTGTACGTCACTTTTACAGACTGACAAAAAAACGCACAAACCCCCCCCCCCCCCCCAAAAAAAAAATCAATTTAGAGGAAAAATTGTTAGGAAACATTCTTTCCTGTATATTCAATTGTATATAAAGTGCAAGTGCTGCAAAAACATTCAGAGATTTTAAATACCGCCATTTGGTGCACCAATATTGAATTCAGGCCTACACTGGTTTAGGCCCTGTGAGATACCACCTCTACATACAGGGGTTTGAATTAGGCATTTGAAATACAGCCATTTTAAATACCGCCTTTTTGTGCAAAGATATATTTACTTCAGGCCTACAGAGGTTCAGGCCCTCTGAGATACTACCTCTACATACAGGGGTTTGAATTAGGCATTTTAAATACAGACATTTTATGCAAAGATATATTTACTTCAGGCCTACACTGGTTCAGACCGTGTGAGATACTCCCTCTACATACAGGGGTTTGAATCAGGCATTTGAAATACAGCCATTTTGTGCAAAGATATATTTACTTCAGGCCTACAGAGGTTCAGGCCCTCTGAGATACTACATCTACATAAAGGGGTTTGAATTAGGCATTTGAAATACAGCCATTTGAAATACAGCCATTTTGGGTAGGGTTGAGCAAACCCGAACTGTAAAGTTCGGGTTCGTACCGAACTTTAGGATTTTTGGACCCCGGACCCGAACCCGAACATTTCCGTAAAAGTTCGGGTTCGGGTTCGGTGTTCGGCGCTTTCTTGCCTCTCTTTGAAAGGCTGCACAGCAGCCAATCAACAAGCGTCATACTACTTGCCCCAAGAGGCCATCACAGCCATGCCTACTAATGGCATGGCTGTGATTGGCCAGAGCAGCATGTGACCCAGGCTCTATATAAGCTTGGGTCACATAGCGCTGCACGTCACTCTTCTGTTACAAGTGTAGGGAGAGGATGCTGCTGGACTTGTGATTTCAGGGAGAGAATAGGAGAGAATCTAACTCAGCGATCTACAGACAAATAGTTGTGTTGGTGCAGGGCACTATCGTTTTACCCTGCCCTGAGCTCATTGACCAAAAATACAAACTTTTAGAATTCTGTTAGTTAGGTGGGTGGCGGCGGCGGCCATTTTATGCATGCTCAGTGCACCAGCACTGCATCTGAGCTTTTGGGACATTGCAAATCACTATTTTTTGGGGGCAAACTACAACATCTGGATTAGTCAGTGTGCAATTTAATACACCCATTATTTTCTGTGGTTTGAAAAACACACTTTTTTTTTTTTTTTTTTAAAACAGTATTTTCCAGATCTGCAAGTGTTAAATTCAAGTTTAATATATACAGCATTCATATTCTGTTAGCAAAAAAAGACTTTTTGGGCAATCTACAACATCTGTATTAGTCAGTGTGCAATTTAAGCTAGAACTACACCCATCATTTTCTGGGGTTTGAAAAACACACTTATTTGAAAAAAAAACACTATTTTCAGGCCTTGCAGCATCAGCACGTGTGAAATTACATTTGGGTTACATTCAGAGATTTTAAATACCGCCATTTGGTGCACCAATATTGAATTCAGGCCTACAGAGGTTCAGGCCCTGTGAGATACCACCTCTACATACAGGGGTTTGAATTAGGCATTTGAAATACAGCCATTTAAAATACAGCCTTTTTGTGCAAAGATATATTTACTTCAGGCCTACACTGATTCAGGGCGTTTGTGATCCCCACTATACATACAGGGGTTTGAATTAGGCATTTGAAATACATTCATTTGAAATACATCCTTTTTGTGGAAAGATATATTTACTTCAGGCCTACACTGGTTTAGACCGTGTGAGACAGGGGCGGACTGGGCAGGGGGGCAATTGCCCCCCGGGCCTCTCTGTTAGCTCACTGTCCCGGCCGGCCGGGCCGGAATGATCTGTGACTGAGTCTGTCACTATTAGGCACTGCGGCCTGCGGAGATAGACGAGGAGGCGTGCTGCCGGCAGCCTATCAGAGAGGCCGCCGGACCGGTCCGCCCCTTTACGGCGCTGCCGTAAAGTAAAGACATTAGCAGCACTGGAGGCGGGACGGGAGTGTTTCAGTAAAGGTGCTCGAGGTCGGACTGACTATTATTATTATTTTTTTCATTTCTGTCACTGATAGGGGGCCCTATCTGGCTACTGGCACATTATAGGGGGGGCCCTATCTGGCTACTGGCACATTATAGGGGGGGGGCCCTATCTGGCTACTGGCACATTATAGGGGGGGGGCCCTATCCGGCTACTGGCACATTATAGGGGGGCCCTCTCTGGCTACTGGCACATTACAGTGGGGGGCCTATGGCTATTGGCACATTATAGGGGGGCTCTATCTGGCTATTGGCACATTATAGGGGGGGGGGCCTATCTGGCTACTGGCACATTATAGGGGGGTCCCTATCGGGCTACTGGCACTTTATAGGGGGGCCCTCTCTGGCTACTGGCACATTATAGTGGGGCCCTATCTGGCTACTGGCACATTATAGGGGGGCCTATGGCTACTGGCACATTATAAGGGGGGCCTATGGCTACTGGCACATTATAGGGGGGCCTATTGGCTACTGGCAGATTATAGGGGGGCCTATGGCTACTGGCAGATTATAGAGGGGGCCTATTGTCTACTGGCACATTATAGGGGGGCCTATTGGCTACATGGGGACATTAGCTCAACTGGGGACATTACAAGGGGGTATTTTTTGCACTGTCTATTATAAGGAGAATTATTACTACTGGGGAGGGGGCATTATGGTGGGCTTTATTACTCCCCCATGGTCTGAGCCCCCTAGTAGCAGCACCAGCCTCTCCCTCCTCTGCTATCCCTCTGCCTCTTCTCCAAATCCTTATTATGAAATTTTTCTCATTAGGATAAAACACATCAGCTCCGCCGAGCCCCGGCCAAAGTGTGGAGGTGTCCGAGATCCCCAAGGGTCAAGCCAAGTAATTGTAAGTTTTCATATGAAATATGTTTATGTTATACACATATAGCATATACCGTGCCCCACAATATACAGTTTCTTCTGCAAAAGTCATCAAGTGTCATGGGGGGTTGCCCCTTATTGTTTTTCACCTGGTGACAGTCACTTCTTTATACTATGTGATCTCCGAATCAGATCGGCATCGCATAGTACTGTCCTGTGTGTGTGTGGCTCCTCCCCTGCCAAGTAGCGTGACCGTGCACTTGTGAAAGTAAGTGTCCCTGAAGGGCAGTTAGGAAATGTGGTCACCCTACTGTTGCCTCTATAAATGGCCCCGTCGGCGCAAACACTAGTGTCACCCAGCTCCTCTCGGCCGCTCTGCTACTTCAGCGGCTGACGAGAACATGCTGCCTTCCCAAATGCCCATGTCACTGATCGGGCTCCTCTGCGGCCATGGCAGCTCCCTCCGCCCACTTCTGATACTATTGGCTGGGAGGGAGACTGCCCACCTACCATTGGCAGGCTGTGAAGTGATGCGGGGACCTGATAGGCTTCCAGTGAGGCAAGATGTGCTAGTTCAAGAGGAGTTGAGAACACAAAGTCCAAGTAGCTTAAGAGAGAAGGAGTTGGACTTTGAAAGCAGTTCTGAAATGACTATTATAGAACAATCACCCATTCCTTGCTCTGAAGCTACAAGCTTTCATGATTTAGAAAGCGGTAGAACAGAAGAAGAGTCTGCATCTTCTGATGTTCAGTTTGACACCACCAAAACTCTCTTTAGTCTTCCTTCTACATGTTCCATGGCAGAAAAAAATGCATTTGTGGAAATGCATCCAGTGCAGCCAAGCACTACCGATTGCGAAGGCCTTCCCTTTAAAGAAATCGATTTTTATTTCCATAGAAATCCAAATGGAGATCTTATTAGGCGTTCGTGGCTTACTTGCAGAGTAATCAATAGAAAGCTTGAAGCTTTTTTTGCAGTATCTGCATAGCATTTTCAAATTCCACTTCATCGTTCACTAGTGGGTGTACAAATTTTAGGCATTGTTATCAGGTTGCTAACAAACATGAGATATCAAAAACTCACCGTGAAGCTGTGAACACATATTTTACTATAACAAAGAGCAGAGGCATTGATACATTGATAAACCAGGCACATGCTTTAAAATGAAAGAAGGAGATACTTCAAAACATAGTAATGAAACGAATCTTTGATATTGTTAAACTGCTAGCAAAACAAGGATTACCTTTTCGTGCCCATGGAACTAATGAATCATTATATAATTTGAACAATGCTGAAATTAACCATGGAAACTTTCTAGAAATGGTTTTATTTCTCTCGAATTATGATGTTCCGCTTAAAAAATCACATTCGGAAATGCATTTCTGAAAGTGAAAAGAGTAAAAAACTGAGAAGACTCCTGGGAAAACAGACAGCTGGCCGTGGATCACTTGTGACATTTTTGTCATATAACACGGTAAAAAAAGTTATTATGGCAATCGTTCAGACCATGAAGTCATCAATAGTGTCTGAAATTGGTGAAAAGAGATTTAGCATCCAAGTAGATTCTACACAAGATGTTGGAGTAGTTGACCAAGCTACTGTGGTTGTTAGATATGTAAAAGAGGAATCTGTCTCATCTCTGTTTTACCGGTAAAAGATACATCTGGAAGAGGACTCAATGTCAACTTAATGTCAAGTTTTCAAATTCTTGGACTGGATTACAAAAAAATAGCAGGAGAGTCTTTTGATGGAGCAGCAAACATGAAAAGTGCTTATGTGGGGTTGCGTGCTCAGATTGCAAAGGAAGTGCCTAATGCTGTCTACATTTGGTGCTATAGTCACATTTTAAACCTGTGCATATCTGAGGGCTGTGATGTTTTAGAGGCAAAAACTTTTTTTGGTCTCCCACATCGCATAGCGATATTTATTGGGGTCTCTCACAAGAGAATGAATGTCTGGAGGGATCATCTTGATAAGAGATGTGGGCATGAGAAACTGCTCAGGTTGCAAAAAATTGGACAGACAAGATGGTGGGCCAAAGATAAAGCCCTCCACTGGCTATTTGGAGAAAAACACTCACTATTTTGGACACTTTAGAAGTTTTATTGTTGATTTCACAGTTCAAACAGTCTGATTCAAAGACTACTTCAGAGGCTTCTTCTCTGTCAGAAAACCTATGTTTGTTTAAGACCATTTTAACTGCACATCTATTTTTGTCTATTTTTGATGTTATTGGCCCTGTTTCAAGATATCTTCAAACAAGTGGTCTTGACTATATGGTTGCATAGAGAATGGTGGAAAGTACAGTTGACCAACAAAAGAAATTTGAGTTTTCTTATATAAAAGAGAAAGCAAAGCAGTTTGCAAAAAAAATAAATGACCTAATCATAGAAAGAGAGGGCCTTGGTTCCCTGGAAGTTGAGTCAGAGCTACAGGAGAGAAGAATCGGGCAAAAAAAGCATATGCCTGGCAAATCCTCAATTGATGAACGTCCTATTAGTGAAACCCAACATTTTCGAGTTGAAGTTTTTAGACCAATTCTGGATCAGATCATTGGAAGCCTGGATGAGCAATTTTCTGAAAACAAACAATTAGTTCAGGACTCCCAATACTTCGATCCTCGTTTCTTTGACAAAATCAGAAAAGATCCAAATGTGTTAGAGGCAGGAGCACTACAAATAATTTCTCAATTGGCAAATGTGGATGAATCAGGTCTGAAAACTGAGCTACAGAGTTTTGCCAACTTGTTCCCACATCTTAGAGAACATGAGAGCGGGAAGGTAGACATAGTTCCTATTAGCTGTCAGCAAGAAGAAGATGATGATGATTATCTGGATAATAATCCTGTTAATACTGATGCTGATGATGATGACTGGGGCTCCTGTAAAGTTGATACCATGGAACAAGAAACAAAATGCAAGTCCTGTAACAAATGTTTTCTTTGCTGTCACCGATTTCTTGTAAAATATAATCTTTTTTCATCTGCTTATGAAAATCTCTCTGTTGTTTATGAATACCTGCTAACACTATCATATACTCAAGTGGCATGTGAAAGAGCATTTAGTAAGTTAAACTTATAAAGACTCGCCTTGGGGCAAGAATGGGGGCAAGAACTTCTTGATGCACTTATGATAATGTTAGTTGAAAGAGATCTTTTGGAACTTGTTCAATTTCCAGATGTTCTTGAAAAAATTCGGAAGACCTCTCCTTTGATGAGGTCTTTGCTAACGGTTTGAAATTTTTGAGAAAAACATACCTCTCTAAATGTTAGTATGGTGTATGCAATACATCATAATATGTTCTGCACTAAGCAGTTGTAATATGCACTTAAAGGAAACCTGTCACCAGGATTTTGTGCATAGAGCTGGGGACATGGGCTGCTAGAAGGCCGCTAGCACATCTGCAATACCTAGTCTCCATAGCTCTCTGCGCTTTTATTGTGTTAAAAATATCGCGATGCGCGAGCTAGTGCATGCGTAGTTCGTTCCCTGTGCTGATGCCAGCACAGGGAATGAACATGATGCCGACACTGCGCATGCGCTAGCTCGCGCATCGCAAGATTTCGGCGCTCCAGCTCTGTGACGTCAGCCAGCAAGGAGGAGATTCGGAGGACGCGGGGCGGTGCTGGGCTTCTTTCCGCTTGACTCATCTCCGGATACAGGACTCATATCAGGTCATTTGCATATTGATCAAAAAGGTTTTTTAACACAATAAAAGCGCAGAGAGCTGTGGGGACTGGGTATTGCGGATGTGCTAGCGGCCATCTAGCAGCCCATGTCCCCAGCTCTATGCACAAAATCCTGGTGACAGGTTCCCTTTAACTATTTGAAAAAAAACTGTATTCTCATGTTTGTTTGCTAGTGTGAAAAAAACTATTCAAGAAATGCATGTCCTTTTAATTTATGTTTGCTTCTGTATATCGGATTAAAGTTCTCTATTTATTTTAAAGTCTTACAGTGTGACTTGTTTTAGGAGTGCACCAAAATGCAAATTTCAAAACGAAACAAGAAAAAAATGTCAAGCCGAAACAGAAAATTTTTTAATTGAATTTTTCATTTTTTTTCATAAACTTTTAATTTCATTATTAATTTTTTATTAAATAATTCGATTTTTTACTTTACTTTTAGGGGCTTCGGGGAAATATTAGGGGTCTAAACAGACCCCTGATATTTCCCTTTTAAAATAGAAAAAGCAATTGAGGAAAGTCCTCAATCTCTATTTCTGTATCCCCTGTTACAAATGAACAGGAATCCTCTATACTGAGAGTTTCTGTTCATTCATAACATGAGGACAGAGTGTGTTTACTATAATTACAACTATGAATGAACACACCTGTAGATCACTTTCTTTTTATTCATAATTGGGGACATAGTAAACATGCTAGGTCATCAATTATTTACAAATACTCAGTGATCATTGATCACTGCGTGTTTGTTCCTCACTCTGCTTCCTGACACGCTGTCACAGGAGGCTGAGCAGGCGGTGCGGAGAGGAGAGCTCAACCTCCTGGGACAGCACTGCAAGCTGTCTCTGCCCACACACCACTCTGCCAATCTGTGACAGGAGGCTGAGCATTGTGGAGAGGAGAGATGTCGGCCACTCACTGCGCTCCTATCCCTCAGATAGGATTAGGTGGCTGTGTCTTCGCCAATGCCATTAACCATTACCACACTATTAAATAATGCGGGCGCAGTTGCGCCTGCCAGGCTTGAGCAGGTATATGTGTGAAGATGGAAGATTCTGAGATCCGGCAGTAGATCACACACACAGATGAAATAACTCCAGTAATACAGACCCCTCAGATAGGATTAGGTGGCTGTGTCTTCTCCAAAATGCCATTAACCATTACCACACCACACTATTAAATAATGCAGCTGCGCTTGCCAGGCTTGAGCAGGTATATGTGTAGTGTCCCACTAGGTAGGCGTGGGCACTACGCAAGGGTCAATTGGTTCACGTGTTACTTCTGCTCACAAGGGACAGTAATATTATATTTAACTATGTACTTTAATGTATTTTATATGTGTTTTTACATGCAATGTTTCCCCTGTGTCATGCATAGCAGGCCTATTAGGGTGTAGTTAGGCATCCTAGACACTAGAGGGAGATAGGGAGCCCCTAGTATAAATGTCCAGGCCCAGACAGGGAGGAGTTAGATCATAGTCAGGAGTCTGTGGAGACAGAAGTGAGAAGGTACCAGCCAGAGATATGCTGAGGGCCTCCTCCTGACATGCAGCTTGATAGCCCTGGCTGCTAGCTACGACCAGGAGGCTAGTGAAGAACTCCAGCCTGCCTGTAGATCAAGTGAGCCGCAGTTAGCTCAGAAGACACCCCAGTAGTAGGAGATGCACCTCCTGGGAGCAACCTGCAGTATCCCTCACAGCAAGGACAATACAACAAGTTCAGATAAGTAACCTGATGGGCAGAAGTGTTTTATATAAAGCAAGTGCCAATACTGGAGGAAGGATTATATATACCAAGGATTCAAGCCAGCAATTAGGCATCCGGGCCTTGGGATCCAGCCAGCTAGAATAGCTGAGGGGATAGAGCAGCATTGTACTGCAAAGCATTAACTGTATACCCTCCAAGTATCTTGCAAGATTATACCTGCCATATTGTGAAGTAAACCTGCTGTGCATTTGTACTAGAAAGGACTGCATTATTTTCACCTACTGCAACTGTTTGTATAAAGTTGGACTGTTTCCTAAAGTCAAGCAACATTTGGTTTACCACCTGCGTACTCTATTAATACTCCTACAAATCGGTGTGCCACCGTTACAGGCACTGGCGTCACAAATCTTAAAGGGACCGTGCCTCAGGCACTCAAAACACCTACAACATCCAGGGCACCTCACACAACATCAGGCCAGGTCTCTACATCCAGAGTGTGCCCCAGAGGAACTTGTGTCTACCTCTCATTCACTGCCGCATGCCTGCCCAGGGTTCTCCTCCAAAAAGTGAGTAACCCTCGATTGCCCATAACCGTGACCTCACTGTCGCTATACCCTGCAGGTCTGGCGCGCTGCATAAATTGGCGTCACGAACAGGATACGATCATTCCTGCGCCATTGCGGATACAAAAACTGTGTGCCATTATTTGCCTTAAAGTGACTTTGGCTACTTTCACACCTGCGTTTAGGTTGGATCCGTCTGGTATGTACCCAGACGGATCCGCACCTATAATGCAAACGTTTAGATCCGTTCAGAACGGATCCGTTTGCATAACCATGAACAAAAAAAAAAAAATTTTTTATTTTTTTTTGTTCATGATAATGCAAACGGATCCGTTTTGACTTTACATTGAAAGTCAATGGGAGACGGATCCGTTTGAAAATTGAGCCATACTGTGTCAACTTCAAACGGATCCGTCCCCATTGACTTACATTGTAAGTCTGGACGGATCCGTTTGCCTCCGCACGGCCAGGCGGACACCTGAACGCTGCAAGCTGCGTTCAGGTGTCCGCCTGCGGAGCGGAGGACAAACGGAGCCAAACTGATGCATTCTGAGCGGATCCGCATCCATTCAGAATGCATTAGGGCTGGACGGATCCGTTCGGGGCCGCTTGTGAGAGCCTTCAAACGGAGCTCACAAGCGGAGCCCCGAACGCTAGTGTGAAAGTAGCCTAAGCCCTATTGCTTTATTGAAAAATTGCTGGGCCAAAGAGAACTGTAATAATTTGCGGTGTGAAGATTATATTGTATGGACTGTTTTGCTGTTGTAAAGCCACCGCTTGCTGTCAGTGAATAGACAGCGTTTTGCTCAAGATGGCCGCTTAGCTTGCTTGGATTTATTGCTGATTCATATTCATACTATGTGTGGCGGGTAAAATTGGCGCCTTCTGCTGAAAAGTGCGGGAAAGGCTATATGTCCGCGCCACCGCCCTGTCTGGACATTTGCATGTCTGCAATGATGGACTCCGCCTCCCCCATACTGGAGTACCTGGGGGGCGGCCTCCCAGAGCAATGGGAGGATCTGTCTACAATTGTTGGTGACGCCCTGTCGCTCTCCAGAGAAGGATCGAGTATGTTGAAGAGTGAGGACTGCTCTGATATTATGTCGGCACCCACTGGATTACAAATGGACTGTACTGGTGTAGAGCAAGCGGACGCTCCACCGGCCTACTCTCCGGGACCGGAGAGACCCACCTGCCCGCCACCGAGGACGCAACCGGAGACCTATTATGGCTCCTGGAGAGACTTTTTCCAGCCCTCGTTTAAATGGTCGGCGCTGATGGCAGAGATACGGGAGGCCGCCATAAAGAAAACTACCAAAACCAAAATCTACTACGAGGAACTGGCAAAGACCGTTCATGAGCACCACACTGACACCCAACCCCGCCTGGAAAGGAGAATGGGGTTGGTTGTGGCATTTGACAAGGACCGTGGCTACGGTTTTATCCAAGATTATACCACCGGCAGAGACTTGTACGTGAATCGGAGGTCCGTCAAGCGCAGTTACCTCTCGGAGTACATGCATAACCTTCGTGAGGGAGAGGAAGTGGAGTTCACCCCTGCCGAGGGCCTGCGAGGCCCATATGCCACTGCTGTGACCCGTCCCAGAAAAGAACCGGAGGACTGGGAAACTGATGAGGACTACACTGGCTGCGAGCGTGAATCAGCGCGCTCTCCAGAACCAGCCCATCATGCCTTTCAAGAGCGGGGCTCTTTCATTGGGCCAAACGTCTTTTGGAAACCAACAGTAGTGGAGAAGTGGGTGAGCCCATATCCGTCCCCTGAGCTGCCTCGCCGGGAGAAAACCATAAAGGAGTTAGAAAACCTGGAGCGATTGCATGCGACCCTGGAGAACATTCGAAAAGGGAAAAGACCAGATGCGCCACCTGAACCTGCAGCGGCTGCGCAGGATGCGATTCCCCTACCTGTACCAGTGGAAGCTCCGGAAGACAGCGATCCCGAAACCGAGAGTCTGGATGACCAAATCGTCCGTCTGGAGGAACAGCTGCGTGGACTACGCCGGATTGCTACTGCCAGAATCCGGACTCCACCTAGGAAAGAAGAAATTAGACTCCAGTACTCGGACATCGCTGGGTCAGAGGTAAGGGTACCTGTCCCTACCAGCCGGCCACCTACTGCGGCTGCGGCTGCGTTGAGGCCCCCAAGGAGGCCCTCTTACACTGTATCCCGCCGCGTAGAGTCGGTTATTGCTGAACACACAGAACCGCTTACAACAGCGGTACCCAGGCCAATGCAGCCCACGATTGTCATGCCTGGACCGATGCGGTCCCCAACTGTAATTACCCCTAGGCCTATGGGGCCCATACCAATTAGGGGTCCCTTCATGTTGCAGCTGCCCCCCAATACGGTGTTGTGGGCACATCCGCCTGTTGACGCTTACTACAGGCCCCATCTGCAAGCGGAGCCAGGGAGCACCACTGTGATGCCAAGTGGATTTTATACGCCCCTGTGAATTGGCCTGCTAGGCCATTGATTTGTTTTCTTTTGCCAAGGGACCTTATTGCTGAGGATTTAACCCTTCCAGGACAGGAGTCCTTTGTTTTGGTCCTCTGTTGCTGCTGCAAGTTACCCACGGCTCAGTGGTAGTGGTCGGCCACTGAAATACCAAACATAGCAAGGCCATGTTGTTTACAGGACCTCCTGCCTGCTTCAAGTATTCTGCAAGCCAAGTTGTGCCTATTTTTGTTTGCACCTTTAACCCTTTTTAACCCCCTTTTCAGGTTGATTAAGGGATATTGCAGCACTTATTTTTTATATGCCATTTTAAATAATGTGGATTACTTTTATGTGCTGTAACTTTTATTATGCAACTTAAATTCCAAGGAAATGCGCCCAGGGATAGACTCTAATGCACATGAGCCTCAGAGATTTTGCTATTTTAAAGATATGTGCCCAGAGATGGACTCCACTGCATGTGAGCCTCTGAGATCTTGTACCTTTGCTGGATTGGGATACTTTCAATGAATAATTAAAGAAACCTGGGTACGGACTCATTTATACCTTGAGCCTCCAAGAATTGTTATTTGATGTTTTATATTTTTCTATGGACTACTACTGTTCTATTATGGACAATTTGCACTTAAAATATTAATATGGACTATCCTGGTATCATTGATACGCTGCACCAGGTCAGCGCCCCTGTTCCCTTATATTATCCTGAGAGAAGAGAACGACGCCCCTTTTCACCGTACTTGCTCCTAAGCCAGCAGAACTGCCTGATGTATACATATATATGTATTTGCAAATGTAGATGTATTTTCCTGCTTTGCATTATTTTTGTCTTTCAGGTGCAGTATCCAGCTGGGCAGGGCCCCTTCATGTTGCGCCGAGGACGGGCAACGTTGTAGCATGGGGGTATGTAGTGTCCCACTAGGTAGGCGTGGGCACTACGCAAGGGTCAATTGTTTCACGTGTTACTTCTGCTCACAAGGGACAGTAATATTATATTTAACTATGTACTTTAATGTATTTTATATGTGTTTTTACATGCAATGCTTCCCCTGTGTCATGCATAGCAGGCCTATTAGGGTGTAGTTAGGCATCCTAGACACTAGAGGGAGATAGGGAGCCCCTAGTATAAAATGTCCAGGCCCAGACAGGGAGGAGTTAGATCATAGTCAGGAGTCTGTGGAGACAGAAGTGAGAAGGTACCAGCCAGAGATATGCTGAGGGCCTCCTCCTGACATGCAGCTTGATAGCCCTGGCTGCTAGCTACGACCAGGAGGCTAGTGAAGAACTCTAGCCTGCCTGTAGATCAAGTGAGCCGCAGTTAGCTCAGAAGACACCCCAGTAGTAGGAGATGCACCTCCTGGGAGCAACCTGCAGTATCCCTCACAGCAAGGACAATACAACAAGTTCAGATAAGTAACCTGATGGGCAGAAGTGTTTTATATAAAGCAAGTGCCAATACTGGAGGAAGGATTAAATATACCAAGGATTCAAGCCAGCAATTAGGCATCCGAGCCTTGGGATCCAGCCAGCTAGAATAGCTGAGGGGATAGAGCAGCATTGTACTGCAAAGAATTAACTGTATACCCTCCAAGTATCTTGCAAGATTATACCTGCCATATTGTGAAGTAAACCTGCTGTGCATTTGTACTAGAAAGGACTGCATTATTTTCACCTACTGCAACTGTTTGTATAAAGTTGGACTGCTTCCTAAAGTAAAGCAACGTTTGGTTTACCAACTGCGTACTCTATTAATACTCCTACAAATCGGTGTGCCACCGTTACAGGCACTGGCGTCACGAATCTTAAAGGGACCTTGCCTCAGGCACTCAAAACACCTACAACATCCAGGGCACCTCACACAACATCAGGCCAGGTCTCTACATCCAGAGTGTGCCCCAGAGGAACTTGTGTCTACCTCTCATTCACTGCCGCATGCCTGCCCAGGGTTCTCCTCCAAAAAGTGAGTAACCCTCGATTGCCCATAACCGTGACCTCACTGTCGCTATACCGTGCAGGTCTGGCGCGCTGCATATGTGTGAATAGGGAAGATGCTGAGATCCAGCTGTACCTCACAGTGAGGTACAGCCAAATTTCAGCATCTTCCCTAATCTATATTCACACATATACCTGCTCAAGCCTGGGAGGCGCAGCTGCATTATTTAAAGGGATTCCGTCATCAGATTTAACCCCTCTAACCTAAGCATATGCTCATAAATTTTTTTTGCTATGGGGCCCAGTTATTTCTAGCTACGCCCCTGAATACAGCCATTTTAAATACCGCCATTTTGTGCAAAGATATATTTACTTCAGGCCTACAGAGGTTCAGGCCCTCTGAGATACTACCTCTACCTACAGGGGTTTGAATTAGCCATTTGAAATACAGCCATTTGAAATACAGCCATTTTGTGCAAATATATATTTACTTCAGGCCTACACTGGTTCAGACCGTGTGAGATACCCTCCTACATACAGGGGTTTGAATCAGGCATTTGAAATACAGCCATTTGAAATAAAGCCATTTTGTGCAAAGATATATTTACTTCAAGCCTACACTGGTTCAGGGTGTTTGTGATCCCCCCTATACATACAGGGGTTTGAATTAGGCATTTGAAATACAGCCATTTTAAATACCGCCTTTTTGTGCAAAGATATATTTACTTCAGGCCTACACTGATTCAGGGCGTTTGTGATCCCCACTATACATACAGGGGTTTGAATTAGGCATTTGAAATACAGTCATTTGAAAAACATCCTTTTTGTGGAAAGATATATTTACTTCAGGCCTACACTGGTTCAGACCATGTGAGATACCCTCCTACATACAGGGGTTTGATTCAGGCATTTGAAATACAGCCATTTGAAATACCGCCATTTTGTGCAAAGATATATTTACTTCAGGCCTACAGAGGTTCAGGCCCTCTGAGATACTACCTCTACCTACAGGGGTTTGAATTAGCCATTTGAAATACAGCCATTTGAAATACCGCCATTTTGTGCAAAGATATATTTACTTCAGGCCTACAGAGATTCAGGCCCTCTGAGATACTACCTCTACATACAGAGGCTTAAAATACAGTCATTTAAAATACAGTCATTTGAAATACATTGTTTTTGTGCAAAGAAAAATTTACTTCAGGCCTACACTGGTTCAGACCGTGTGAGATACCCCCCTACATACAGGGGTTCAGGGGCGGACTGACCGGTCAGGCACTTCGGGCATGGTCCGAGGGCCCGGGCGGGATGGGGGCCCGCCGCAGAATAACATTATGTGTTAATGTTATCCCCCAGGGCTCCATTTGCGACTAGAGCCGCGCCGCAGCTCTGAATACAGCGGCGGGCACAGACAGAAGCTGAACTATCACTTCTTATCAGCAGCGCAGTGGAAGAGTCTCTCCCTCCCCCTGTGCTGCTGCCGCGGCCAATAAGAAGAGGGACAGGGGGAGGGGCTGTGGCCACTGCGCCACCAATGAAGATAACTGAGCTGTTAATACAAATACAGGAGGCGGGTGCCGGAATCAAATAGCGGCACCCGACCTCTATGACAGGGAGCGGCACCTGAGGGGTTAACTGCCGCTGATCGCAGCTCCCTGTCATAGAGGTCGGGTGCCGCTATTTGATTCCGGCACCCGCCTCCTGTATTTGTATTAACAGGTCAGTTATCTTCATTGGTGGCGCAGTGCGCCCCCCCCCCAGTATAATAAACATTGAGTGCGCCCCCCCCCCCCAGTATAATAAACATTGAGTGCGGCGCCCCCCCCCCAGTATAATAAACATTGAGTGCGGCGCCCCCCCCCCAGTATAATAAACATTGAGTGCGGCCCCCCCCCCCCCAGTATAATAAACATTGAGTGCGCCCCCCCCCCGTATAATTAACATTGGTGGCGCAGTGGGCAGTGCCAATGAGGGTTAAAATAAATAAATAAAAATTAACTCACCTCCTCCAATTGATCGCGCAGCTGCCGGTCTCCTGTTCTTTCTTCAGGACCTGTGGTGACGTCACTGAGCTCCATCACATGGTCCATTACCATGGTGATGGATCATGTGATGTATCATGTGATGAGCACAGTGATGTCACCACAGGTCCTTTGACAGGCTGCTACGCGATCAATTGGAGGAGGTGAGTTAATTTTTATTTATTTATTTTAAGCCTCATTGGCACTGCCCACTGCGCCACCAATGTTTATTATACGGGAGGGGGGGCCGCACTCAATGTTTATTATACTGGGGGGGCCGCACTCAATGTTTATTATACTGGGGGTGGGGCGCCGCACTCAATGTTTTTATTTATTTTTTTAACCCTCATTGGCACTGCCCACCAATGTTTATATATTTATTATCCACTTCCCGCAACTGTAACGCCGAAAGGCGTCATTGCGGCGGCTCCCCCAGGCTACGCTAACGCCAATAGGCGTCATCTCGCGTGAGCCGAGATTTCCTGTGAACGCGCGCACACAGGCGCGCGCGCTCACAGGAACGGAAGGTAAGAGAGTTGATCTCCAGCCTGCCAGCGGCGATCGTTCGCTGGCAGGCTGGAGATGTGTTTTTTTTAACCCCTGAAAGGTATATTAGACGCTGTTTTGATAACAGCGTCTAATATACCTGCTACCTGGTCCTCTGGTGGTCCCCTTTGTTTGGATCGACCACCAGAGGACACAGGTAGCTCAGTAAAGTAGCACCAAGCACCACTACACTACACTACACCCCCCCCCCGTCACTTATTAACCCCTTATTAGCCCCTGATCATCCCTGATCACCCCATATAGACTCCCTGATCACCCCCCTGTCATTGATCACCCCCCTGTCATTGATCACCCCCCTGTAAAGCTCCATTCAGACGTCCGCATGATTTTTACGGATCCACTGATAGATGGATTGGATCCGCAAAACGCATCCGGACGTCTGAATGAAGCCTTACAGGGGCATGATCAATGATTGTGGTGATCACCCCATATAGACTCCCTGATCACCCCCCTGTCATTGATTACACCCCTGTCATTGATCACCCCCCTGTAAAGCTCCATTCAGATGTCCGCATGATTTTTACGGATGCACTGATAGATGGATCGGATCCGCAAAACGCATACGGACGTCTGAATGAAGCCTTACAGGGGCATGATCAATGACTGTGGTGATCACCCCCCCTGTCATTGATTACCCCCCTGTAAAGCTCCATTCAGATGTCCGCATGATTTTTACGGATGCACTGATAGATGGATCGGATCCGCAAAACGCATCCGGACGTCTGAATGAAGCCTTACAGGGGCATGATCAATGACTGTGGTGATCACCCCCCTGTCATTGATTACCCCCCTGTAAAGCTCCATTCAGATGTCCGCATGATTTTTACGGATGCACTGATAGATGGATCGGATCCGCAAAACGCATACGGACGTCTGAATGAAGCCTTACACGGGCGTGATCAATGACTGTGGTTATCACCCCATATAGACTCCCTGATCACCCCCCTGTCATTGATTACCCTCCTGTCATTGATTACCCCCCTGTAAAGCTCCATTCAGACGTCCGCATGATTTTTACGGATCCACTGATAGATGGATCGGATCCGCAAAACGCATCCGGACGTCTGAATGAAGCCTAACAGGGGCATGATCAATGACTGTGGTGATCACCCCATATAGACTCCCTGATCACCCCCCTGTCATTGATTACCCCCCTGTAAAGCTCCATTCAGATGTCCGCATGATTTTTACGGATGCACTGATAGATGGATCGGATCCGCAAAACGCATACGGACGTCTGAATGAAGCCTTACAGGGGCGTGATCAATGACTGTGGTGATCACCCCATATAGACTCCCTGATCACCCCCCTGTCATTGATCACCCCCCCTGTCATTGATCACCCCCCTGTCATTGATCACCCCCCTGTCATTGATCACTCCCCCTGTCATTGATCACCCCCCCTGTCATTGATCACCCCTCTGTAAGGCTCCATTCAGATATTTTTTTGGCCCAAGTTAGCGGAATTATTTTTTTTTTTTCTTACAAAGTCTCATATTCCACTAACTTGTGTCAAAAAATAAAATCTCACATGAACTCACCATACCCCTCACGGAAACCAAATGCGTAAAAATTTTTAGACATTTATATTCCAGACTTCTTCTCACGCTTTAGGGCCCCTAGAATGCCAGGGCAGTATAAATACCCCACATGTGACCCCATTTCGGAAAGAAGACACCCCCAGGTATTCCGTGAGGGGCATATTGAGTCCATGAAAGATTGAAATTTTTGTCCCAAGTTAGCGGAACGGGAGACTTTGTGAGAAAAAAATTAAAAATATCAATTTCCGCTAACTTATGCCAAAAAAAAAAAATTTCTATGAACTCGCCATGCCCCTCATTGAATACCTTGGGGTGTCTTCTTTCCAAAATGGGGTCACATGTGGGGTATTTATACTGCCCTGGCATTCTAGGGGCCCCAAAGCGTGAGAAGAAGTCTGGTATCCAAATGTCTAAAAATGCCCTCCTAAAAGGAATTTGGGCACCTTTGCGCATCTAGGCTGCAATAAAGTGTCACACATCTGGTATCGCCGTACTCAGGAGAAGTTGGGGAATGTGTTTTGGGGTGTCATTTTACATATACCCATGCTGGGTGAGAGAAATATCTTGGTCAAATGCCAACTTTGTATAAAAAAATGGGAAAAGTTGTCTTTTGCCAAGATATTTCTCTCACCCAGCAAGGGTATATGTAAAATGACACCCCAAAACACATTCCCCAACTTCTCCTGAATACGGCGATACCACATGTGTGACACTTTTTTGCAGCCTAGGTGGGCAAAGGGGCCCATATTCCAAAGAGCACCTTTAGGATTTCACAGGTCATTTACCTACTTACCACACATTAGGGCCCCTGGAAAATGCCAGGGCAGTATAACTACCCCACAAGTGACCCCATTTTGGAAAGAAGACACCCCAAGGTATTCCGTGAGGGGCATGGCAAGTTCCTAGAATCTTTTATTTTTTGTCACAAGTTAGTGGAAAATGCAGATTTTTTTTTTTTTTTTTTTTTTTCATACAAAGTCTCATATTCCACTAACTTGTGACAAAAAATAAAAACTTCCATGAACTCACTATGCCCATCAGCGAATACCTTGGGGTCTCTTCTTTCCAAAATGGGGTCACTTGTGGGGTAGTTATACTGCCCTGGCATTCTAGGGGCCCAAATGTGTGGTAAGGAGTTTGAAATCAAATTCTGTAAAAAATGACGAGTGAAATCCGAAAGGTGCTCTTTGGAATATGGGCCCCTTTGCCCACCTAGGCTGCAAAAAAGTGTCACACATCTGGTATCCCCGTACTCAGGAGAAGGTGGGGAATGTGTTTTGGGGTGTCATTTTACATATACCCATGCTGGGTGAGAGAAATATCTTGGCAAAAGACAACTTTTCCCATTTTTTTATACAAAGTTGGCATTTGACCAAGATATTTATCTCACCCAGCATGGGTATATGTAAAAAGACACCCCAAAACACATTCCTCAACTTCTCCTGAATACAGAGATACCAGATGTGTGACACTTTTTTGCAGCCTAGGTGGGCAAAGGGGCCCATATTCCAAAGAGCACCTTTCGGATTTCACTCGTCATTTTTTACAGAATTTGATTTCAAACTCCTTACCACACATTTGGGCCCCTAGAATGCCAGGGCAGTATAACTACCCCACAAGTGACCCCATTTTGGAAAGAAGAGACCCCAAGGTATTTCGTGATGGGCATAGTGAGTTCATAGAAGTTTTTATTTTTTGTCACAAGTTAGTGGAATATGAGACTTTGTAGGAAAAAAAAATAAATAAAAAAAAATCATCATTTTCCGCTAACTTGTGACAAAAAATAAAAAGTTCTATGAACTCACTATGCCCATCAGCGAATACCTTAGGGTGTGTACTTTCCGAAATGGGGTCATTTGTGGGGTGTTTGTACTGTCTGGGCATTGTAGAACCTTAGGAAACATGACAGGTGCTCAGAAAGTCAGAGCTGCTTCAAAAAGCGGAAATTCACATTTTTGTACCATAGTTTGTAAACGCTATAACTTTTACCCAAACCATTTTTTTTTTTACCCAAACATTTTTTTTTTTATCAAAGACATGTAGAACTATAAATTTAGAGCAAAATTTCTATATGGATCTCGTTTTTTTTGCAAAATTTTACAACTGAAAGTGAAAAATGTCATTTTTTTGCAAAAAAATCGTTAAATTTCGATTAATAACAAAAAAAGTAAAAATGTCAGCAGCAATGAAATACCACCAAATGAAAGCTCTATTAGTGAGAAGAAAAGGAGGTAAAATTCATTTGGGTGGTAAGTTGCATGACCGAGCAATAAACGGTGAAAGTAGTGTAGTGCCGATTTGTAAAAAAGGGCCTGGTCTTTAGGGGGGTATAAACCTGTGGTCCTTAAGTGGTTATACTAGGGAGGGGGGCGCACTGCGCCACCAATGTTTATATGTTTATTATAATAGGGAGGGGGGGCGCACTGCGCCACCAATGTTTATATGTTTATTATACTAGGGAGGGGGGGCGCACTGTGCCACCAATGTTTATTACGTTGGGGGGGGCGCACTGCGCCACCAATGTTTATTATACTGGGGTGTTGGGGGGGGGCGCACTGCGCCACCAATGTTTATATGTTTATTATACATGGGAGGGGGGGCGCACTGCGCCACCAATGTTTATTATGTTGGGGGGGGACCCACTGCGCCACCAATGTTTATTATGTTGGGGGGGGACGCACTGCGCCACCAATGTTTACTATACTGGGGTGTTGGGGGGGGGCGCACTGCGCCACCAATGTTTATTATATTGACCTTCTACTACGCATTCTGCATTAAAGAATGCTATTATTTTCCCTTATAACCATGTTGTTATAAGAGAAAGTAATACAGTGAATAGACTTTCATCCTAGCAACCATGCGTGAAAATCGCAAGGTTCAACCGGAAGGATGGATCCGGCATTCCGGTATTTTGAATGCCGGATCGGGCACTAATACATTCCTATGGGGAAAAATGCTGAATCCGGCATTCAGGCAAATCTTCAGTTTTTTTCGCCAGAGATAAAACCGTAGAATGCTGCGGTTTTATCTTTTGCCTGATCAGTCAAAAAGACTGACCTGAAGACATCTTTTCCAGTATAGAGCCCCTGTGACTGAACTCTATGCCGGAAATGAAAAACGCTAGTGTGAAAGTACCCTAAAATATTAAAGAGGACCTTTCACCTGTATAAACTATGTGAACTGAGTATGCTGCCATATAGAGCGGCGCCCGGGGATCTCACTGCACTTACTATTATCCCCGGGCGCCGCTCCATTCTCCCGTTATAGGCTCCTTTACCTTTGCTTTTTAAGTTATAGTAGGCGGGTCTTCCCTTGTCCTGTGGGCGTCTCCTTCTCCTAGGCTGCAGCGCTGGCCAATCGCAGCGCACAGCTCACAGCCTGGGAGAAAAAAACCTCTCAGGCTGTGAGCTGTGCGCTGAGATTGGCCAGCGCTGCAGCCTAGGAGAAGGAGACGCCCACAGGACAAGGGAAGACCCGCCTACTATAACTTAAAAAGCAAAGGTACCGGAGCCTATAACGGGAGAACGGAGCGGCGCCCGGGGATAATAGTAAGTGCAGTGAGATCCCCGGGCGCCGCTCTATATGGCAGCATACTCAGTTCACATAGTTTATACAGGTGAAAGGTCCTCTTTAAGTTTAAATCCCCCCTTTCCCAATTTTACATATAAAATATATAAACAATAAATAAACATATTACATAGCGCTGCGTCCGAAAAGTCCAAACTATTAAATTATTAAAAAATATCTCCTATGCGGTGAGCATTCGCCATTTTTAGTCACCTTGTCACCCCAAGCACGCGGCTTTTTTTGGTGTTTTTTTGCACGGTATTGAGTATCGCAATACTTTTTTATGGTGACGAAAGCGAATCAAAACTTTGGTATCTAAACAACCCTACGCCAATCTGATCGGCGTAGCGTTGTCACGATACCAAAATTTTGATTCAGTTTTGATTTGGCGACTAAAAATTTAATTTGGCTCCTAAATTTTTCAGTTCAGGAGCCAATGGCTACTAGGTATTTTTTTTAGTTTGGAGCACTGTGCCCAGCACCCCGATTCCGAATGTTATGCTGGCCTGGTAATGGCAGCGGGGCCCGGTGCAGTCACTGTATTCTATTACACCGGGCCCCGCTCACTGTAATACTAATATTCATATGTGAACAACTTGAAATCCTCTGCGATCCTCTCCCTCTGAGCTCTCTGTACTCACAAACTCAGTAGCAGTCCGGGCGGCAGCGCAACTCACTGACGTCATGCGCCTGCTCCTCCCACTTTATGAATGAAGCAGGCGGAGCAGGCGCGTGACGTCAGTGAGTTGCGCTGCCGCCCGGCCTGCTACTGAGTTTGTGAGTACAGAGAGCTCAGAGGGAGAGGATCGCAGAGGATTTCAAGTTGTTCACATATGAATATTAGTATTACAGTGAGCGGGGCCCGGTGGAATAGAATACAGTGACTGCACCGGGCCCTGCTGCCATTACAACACCAGATGCCGGCCCCCAGACCCTGTATTGGGGGTTATTCACTCAAAGCGACACTGTTATGGGGGGATCTGTGGATGACACATATATAGCATAAGGTGCTATATATGTGTCACCCACAGATCCCCCCCACAACAGTGTCACCCACAGAGCCCCCACAACAGTGCCATCCACAGCGCCCCCACAACAGTGCTATCCGCAGAGCCCCCACAACAGTGCCATCCACAGAGCCCCCACAACAGTGCCATCCACAGAGCCCCCATAACAGTGCCATCCACAGAGCCCCCATAACAGTGCCATCCACAGAGCCCCCATAACAGTGCCATCCACAGAGCCCCCATAACACCTTTTGGTTCAAAATATTTTTTAATTTGGCTATTCCCCACCCCTCTTGTAATTGTTCCGCTACTTGTGGGCTGCGCGGGAATGAGTTCAGTCACTTCGGTGCGCAATCCCGTCCTGCAGCGCGTGATCCCGCAAGACCCGCCGCTGTAGGTCACAAGTCTCGCGGGATCACGCGCCGCAGGATGGGATTGCGCACCGAAGTGACTAAACTCATGCCCATGTAGCCCGCAAGTAGCGGATCAGTGGAACAAGTACAAGGTGGGTGGGGGGATGATCTGTGGGGTTGCTCAGACGGCTAGGCCCTTCACAGTAGTTATTAACCCCTTTCAGCAGTCCCCCATTCACTGAAGGGGGGACTGCTGAAAGGGGTTAATAACTACTGTGAAGGGCCTCCCCCCCTTTCACAGTAGTTATGCCCAGATATGTGCCCCCTTCACAGTAGTTATGCCCACACTGCTTCTAACAGAGGCTCACTAATGGACGCTGAGATTAGATCACCCCATATGAGAGCATTGAATCAATGCTTTCCTATGGGGAAAAATCTGACCCTGGAGGTCATCATGCAGGGTGTGAGGACGTCCAGCGTCAGATACCAGACCAAAGGTCTGTTTTACTCCAGGAAGCCCTCAGGTGGCTGCCAGCCACTAGAGGCTGACTTATTGCTGGAACGTAAACAATGCAGTTTCTCTAGAACATTGCAGTTCGATTTGCAAAAGGGACACTGCACCCAGACCACTTCAATGAGCTGAAGTGGTCTGGGTGCCTTTTGTGTCGCTTTAACTTTGAAATCTTATTAAAGATTGTGTAGGGTGTGGCTGGAGGCGGGACAAGGGTGGGGCTTGCAGCAGAACATGGGTTGGGCCTGTAAGGGGGCCCTTGATTTATTTTGCCCGGGGGCCCTGAGGGTTCTCAGTCCGCCCCTGCAGGGGTTTGAATCAGGCATTTGAAATACAGCCATTTGAAATACTGCCTTTTTGTGCAAAGATATATTTACTTCAAGCCAACACTGATTCAGGGTGTGTGAGATCCCCCCTATACATACAGGGGTTTGAATTAGGCATTTGAAATACAGCCATTTTAAATACTGCCTTTTTGTGGAAAGATATATTTACTTCAGGCCTACACTGGTTCAGACCGTGTGAGATACCCTCCTACATACAGGGATTTGATTCAGCCATTTGAAATACAGCCATTTGAAATACAGCCATTTTGTGCAAAGATATATTTACTCCAGGCCTACAGAGGTTCAGGCCCTCTGAGATACCCCCCTACATACAGGGGTTTGAATTAGGCATTTGAAATACAGCCATTTTAAATACCGCCTTTTTGTGCAAAGATATATTTACTTCAGGCCTACACTGATTCAGGGCGTTTGTGATCCCCACTATACATACAGGGGTTTGAATTAGGCATTTGAAATACAGTCATTTGAAATACATCCTTTTAGTGGAAAGATATATTTACTTCAGGCCTACACTGGTTCAGACCGTGCGAGATACCCCCCTACATACAGGGGTTTGAATCAGGCATTTGAAATACAGCCATTTGAAATACAGCCTTTTTGTGCAAAGATATATTTACTTCAGGCCTACAGAGGTTCAGGCCCTCTGAGATACTACCTCTACATACAGGGATTTGAATTAGGCATTTGAAATACAGCCATTTTAAATACCGCCATTTTGTGCAAAGATATATTTACTTCAGGCCTACAGAGGTTCAGGCCCTCTGAGATACTACCTCTACATACAGGGATTTGAATTAGGCATTTGAAATACAGCCATTTTAAATACCGCCATTTTGTGCAAAGATATATTTACTTCAGGCCTACAGAGGTTCAGGCCCTCTGAGATACTCTATCTACATACAGGGGTTTGAATCAGGCATTTGAAATATAGCCATTTGAAATACAGCCTTTTTGTGCAAAGATATATTTACTTCAGGCCTTCACTGATTCAGGGCGTGTGTGATCCCCCCTATACATACCGGGTTTTGAATCAGGCATTTGAAATACAGCCATTTGAAATACAGCCATTTGGTGAAAATAAATCTTTAATTCAGGCCTACACTGATTCAGGGTGTGTGTGATCCCCCCTATACATACAGGGGTTTGATTCAGCCATTTGAAATACAGCCATTTTGTGCAAAGAAATCTTTAATTGAGGCCTAGTCTGGTTCAGGCCGTGTGAGATACACCCTTTACATACTGTTGTTCTTTTTTTACTATTAATTAAACACCCATTTAGGGCAAGAACCTAAATTAAAAAAATATGAGGAGAACGTCAAATAAGGGACGTGGCCCAGGTCATGGTGCTGCTGGTGGAGCTCCTGTTGCAGGGAGAGGACGTGGTCGATCTGTGCCAGCTACACGCACAAGTGAAACCCCTTCCATAGGTGCGAGTAGGCGACAAAACCTGCAGCGGTATTTGGTCAGGCCTAATGCTGCTCTACGAATGGTGAGGCCTGAACAAGTACAGGCGATCGTAGATTGGGTTGCTGACAGTGGATTCAGTTCCTTCACATTGTCTCCCACCCAGTCTCCTGCTGAAAGACCACAGTTGGCACCTGCAGCCGATGTCCATCAGTCTTTCACCTCACCCCCTTGCAAATCAGCCAAGCAGTCTAAGCCCCAAGTCATGCAGCAGTCTCTTCTGCTTGTTGATGACTCTGTTAGCAGGGTTTCCCAGGGCCATCCACTTAGCCCTGCCCCAGAAGTGGAAGAGATTGAGTGCACCGAAACTCAACCACTTATTTTTCAAGATGAGTACATGGGAGGACCATCGCAGCACGTCTCGAATGATGACGAAACACAGGTGCCAACTGCTGGGGCTTTCGAAAGCGTGCAGACTGACAAGGAAGTCAGGGGTGAAGACTGGGTGGAAGATGATGTGGAGGACGATGAGGTCCTCGACCCCACATGGAATCAAGGTCATGCGAGTGACCGATGTAGTTCGGAGGAAGAGGCGGTGGTCACACAGAGCCATCAGCACAGCAGAAGAGGGAGCAGGGTGCAAAAGCGGAGCGGCCGTCCCCTAGACAGTACGCCTCCTACTGCCCACCGCAGCAAGGGACTGAGCACACCAAAGCCAGCTCCAAGGAATTCTCTGGCGTGGCAGTTTTTCAGACAATGTGCTGACGACAAGACACGAGTGGTTTGCACGCTGTGCAATCATAGCCTGAAGCGAGGCATAAACGTTTTCAACCTGAGAACAACCTGCATGACCAGGCATTTAAGTGCAAAACACGAGCTGCAGTGGAGTAGACACCTCAAAAACCAAGAAAGGTCTCTGGCTCCTCCTGCTTCCTCTTCTGCTGCAGTCGCGGCCTCTTCATCCACCTCTGGAGTGACAGTGCCACCTGGCACCCCACAAACAGAGGATCTGCCAGCAACACCAACACCTGGGTCACCAAGCATCTCCACAATGTCACATGAAGCGTTCAGCTCCCCATATCCCAAACGCTGGAGAGGAAGTACCCCCCTACCCACCCGCGATCCCTAGCCCTGAATGCCAGCATTTCTAAATGACTTGCCTTTGAAATGCTGTCATTCCGTCTGGTGGAGACGGAGAGTTTTAAAGGCCTTATGGCGGTGGCTGTCCCACAGTACGTCGTGCCCAGCCGCCACTACTTTTCAAGGCGAGCCTCCCCTTCCCTTCACAACCAAGTAGGGGACAAAATCAGGTGTGCACTGCGGAACGCCATCTGTGGCAAGGTGCACCCAACTACGGATACGTGGACCAGTAAGCACGGTCAGGGCCATTATATCTCCATAACAGCACACTGGGTAAATGCAGTGGCGGCTGGGCCTGAGGCGGATAGCAATTTGGCGCATGTCCTTCCACCACCGAGGATTGCAGGGCGCTTCAGTTTGCCTCCTGTTGCTTCCTCCTCCTACTCTGCTTCCTTATCCTCTACCAGCTCCTCATCCGGTCAGCGAAACACCTTCACCACCAACTTCAGCACGGCCAGGGGTAAACGACAGCAGGCAATTTTAAAACTTATCTGTTTGGGGGACAAACCCCACACCGCGCAGGAGCTGTGGACGGGCCTTGAACAACAGACCGATGAGTGGTTTGTGCCAGTCAGCCTCAAGCCCGGCCTGGTGGTGTGCGATAATGGGCGAAATCTCGTAGCAGCTTTGGGACTAACCGGTTTGACGCACATCCCTTGCCTGGCGCATGTGCTGAATTTGGTGGTGCACAGATTCCTTAATAATTACCCCGACATGTCAGAGCTGCTGCATAAGGTGCGGGCCGTCTGTGTGCGCTTTTGGCGTTCTCACCCTGCTGCTGCTCGCCTGTCAGTGCTGCAGCGTAACTTCGGCCTTCCCGCTCACCGCCTCATATGCGACGTGCCCACAAGGTGGAACTCCACCTTGCACATGCTGGCTAGACAGTGCGAGCAGCAGCAGGCGATAGTGGAGTTTCAGCTGCAGCACGCACGAGTGTGTCGCTCGGCGGAACAGCCCCACTTCACCACCAATGACTGGGCCTCCATGCGAGACCTGTGTTCCATGTTGCGCTGTTTCGAGTACTCCACCAACATGGCCAGTGCCGATAACGCTGTTCTCAGCGTTACTATCCCAATTCTATGCCTCCTTGAAAAAACGCTATTGGCGATGATGGAAGAGGATGTGGCACAGGAGGTGGAGGAGGAAGAGGGATCATTTCATAGGGTTTCCGGCCAGTCATTCCCAAGTGGCTCCGAGGGTGGGTTCCTGCACCCACAAACCCAAGGAACACAATTGTCCAGCCAGGGCACAGTTCTGGAGGATGAGGAGGTGGAGGATGAGGAGGAGGAGATGGAGGAGGAGGAACCATGTTCAGAGCAGGGTGGCACCCAGACCAGCTCATGGCCATTACTGGTGCATTGATGGGGGGATACAGAGGACACAGACGATACACCTCCCACAGAGGACAGCTTTTCGTTGCCTCTGGGCAGCCTGGCACACATGAGCGATTACATGCTGCAGTGTCTCCGCAACGACCGCCGAGTTGCCCACATTCTAACTTGTGCTGATTACTGGGTGGCCACGCTGCTGGATCTCCATTACAAGGACAACGTACCGTCTTTAATTCCCTCACTGGAGCGTGATCGTAAGATGCGCGAGTACAAGCGCACGCTGGTAGACGCGCTGCTGGTGGCATTCCCACCTGACAGCGGGGGCACAGTAGAAGCACAAGGCGAAGGCAGAGGACGAGGAAGAGGTCACCAACGCAGCTGGGGCACTGCCAGCACCTCAGAATGCATGGCCGAAATGTGGAAAAGCTTTGTCAGCACGCCACAACAACCAGCACCACCAGCTGATATGAAACGTCTTAGCAGGAGGAAGCATTTCACCAACATGGTGGAGCAGTATGTGTGCACACGCCTACACGTACTGAATAACGGGTCTGCCCCCTTCAACTTCTAGGTCTCCAAATTGGGCACATGGCCTGATCTTGCCCTTTACGCTTTGGAGGTGCTGGCCTGCCCTGCAGCCAGTGTATTATCTGAACGTATGTTTAGCACGACAGGGGGCGTCATCATAGACAAGCGCAGCCGCCTGTCCACAGCCAATGTGGACAAGCTCACGTTCATTAAAATGAACCAGGCATGGATCCCATAGCACTTGTCCATACCTTGTGCAGAATAAACATGTATACCGGCACTAAGCAGCCATTGTTATACTGCAGCGCAATTGCTCATGTTTGTATTTTGGATTTTTCACAATCTTTTGGAGTGTACCTTAATTTTACAAAATTAAATTAAAACCAAAAACCTGTGTTGGCTATCTCTTCCTCCTCCACCGCCGCTTCCACCTACTCCGCTACGTCCACCGCCTCCTCAAACTCCTACTCCATATGGAACTCCACCTTATAAATCTATATTATTTTTTTTGTGTTTTATTTTATATCATTTCACTACTTTGTCAATTACATTTTTGGGTGAAATTCACCAATTTTGGTGTGTATAGTACCACTGCTATGCTAGACCGGTAAAAAAAATAAAAATAATTGTCAGTTACATTTTATGGTGAAATTTACCAATTTTTGGGTGTAATATACCCCTCCTCTCCGAGTTGACAGCTTAATAAATTTCATTCTTGGGTTGACATTATACAATTTTAGACGTGAATAAACACCTGCTATGCATAGGTGACCGGGAATAAAATTTTATAAATTATTCAGTAAATAATGCGCACCACATCCTTACATTCAACGCTTAAACTTTGAAAAGTTGTCACACTTTTATGCTTTAATAATTTCTCCCATATTTCAACTCTAATTTTAAATTTGAAAAAATGGATCCTCCCTTGGATGTGGTCTCTCTTTCTCACGCTCCCTCTCTGGCCTGGAACCCTGATTCCCCGCCACCCGTGATCACCATGGTAGGCTTATAAAAGAACATCGAAAGTTGATAGAGCAGATATCAAATTGGATCGTGAACATCACGGGGACGTGCGACATGGTGGGGCAGTAAGTGTGCACACGCCTACACGAACTGACTGACAGGGGTCAGCCCCTGCAACTTCTGGGTCTCCAAATTGGGCACATGGCCTGAGCTTGCCCTTTACCCCTTGGAGGTGCTGGCCTGCCCTGCAGCCAGTGTATTGTCTAAACGTGTGTTTGGCATGACTGGAGGGGGTTATCACAGGTTATATTTCCCAATGTTTTGGGGTGTACTCTAATTGTAAAAATAAAATTTAAAACAAAAAAACAGTGTAGGCTACCTCCTCCTCCACCGCCGCTTCCACCTACACCACCACATCCACCGCCTCCTCAACCTCCTACTCCATATGGACCTGGTCCTCCTAGATCAAGATTATTATTTTTTATTTTTACGTATTTTATGTTATTTTAAGTCATTTCCCTATCCACATTTGTTTGCAGTGCACTTGCCATGCTCTTAACCACATTTTGACGCCAATTGCAGCCTTTTCCATGACATTTTTACAGCCATTTTAGTGCTCAAAAGTTCGGGTCCTCATTAAACTCGAACTTTTTTCGGCCGAACCCGTCGAACCCGAACATCCAGGTGTCCGCTCAACTCCATCCACTATCCATTTGGATATCTTCCCTATCAACTTTCGATGTTCTTTTATGCGCCTAACATGGTGACCATGGTAACGGGCATTCATTGTTTGATATCGGAGAGGGAGCCTGATAAACGGCTATGGCTACCACTTCAAAGCAATGCAGCATGAGTTGTGGGCCTGAAGGTGAGCTGACCCTGTTAAAGATTTTGGATTCGGGCCTGCTGGTGAGCTGACCCTGTAAAACATTATATGCTAGTGCCTGCGTGTGAGCTGACCCTGTAAAACATTTAATGCAATGTCATGCAGCTGAGCTGACCCTATAAAAAGTTCTATGCGAGGGCCTGCATGTGAGCTGACCCAGTAAAAGATTTGAGTTCCGGACCTGCAGGTGAGCTGACCCAGTAAAAGATTTTAGGTGCGGGCCTGCTGGTGAGCTGAGGTGGAACCGACAAACCCAACTTGAATTTGATGGCTGCATTAATCTGCAGGTGACCGTGATACAGCTCCACAGATTGTTTCCATCTTCATCTTTCTAAGCAATCTGTGGCCTTAGTCTTTTATCCAGACTCAGTCATTGTGCCACTATGTGGCCTCCTCATGCTGCCATCTCCACACCATGTCAGCTTGCCACTCATTTTTATCACCATGCTGCTGCTGATGCTGCTTAAAAGGCCTTAAACTGATCATCAGGCCCACAATCTAATTAAGGTTTTGTAATCGATAAACCCAACTTGCTTTTGTGGGCTGCATCAGTGGCGTAGCTAGAATTGACTGGGCCCCACAGAAAATTTTTGAATGGGGATCTATCCCACAGTCATTTTTTAGCGGCCCCTACCATTAATGCCTCCCCCATTCCTGTGGCTAGTAAAGATCACTCTCTCAGACCAGGGCCGGCAGCTGTTCCATCAGTTTTATACACTGTCTATACTGTCACTGTATAAAATTTCATTGTGTAATACTGTTGAGGGGGCCCTGACCAAATCCTTTAGTCCTCCTCCTCCTGGATGGGCCCCTTCTGTGTCAGGGCCCCAAAGTTGCAGCTTCCCCTGCTTCCCCTATACCTACGGCCCTGCTCTGCATTAATCTGCTGGTGACTGTGATACAGCTCCACAGATGGTTTCCATCTGCATCTTTCTAAACAATCTGTGGCCTCAGTCTTTTATCCAGACTCAGTCATTGTGCCACTATGTGGCCTCCTCATGCTGCCATCTCCACACCATGTCACCTTGCCACTCATTTTTATCACCATGCTGCTGCTGATGCAGCTTAAAAGGGCTTAAAGTGATCGCCAGGCCCACAATCTAATTAAGGTTTTACGCACAAAACTAAAGTAAAAAATCGATTTTATAGGAACAATTGATTGAAAACATTCTTTCCTGTATATTTACTTTTATATAAAGTGCAAGTGCTGCCAAAAATTAAAAGGAAGAGGCACTCCGATACAACCTGTATATCACATAAAGGAGGGCCTCATTCACATTGAGTTGCGGGCCTGCAGGTGAGCTGACCCTGTAAAAGATTTTAGGTGCGGGCCTGCTGGTGAGCTGACCCTGTAAAATATTATATGCGAAGGCCTGCTGGTGAGCTGACACTCTAAAACATTATATGTGAGGCAAAATAGGTAAAATAAGACTGGCACTCAAGCATATCTGTACCACATAGGACAATGACAATTTATTGGATATACACTCACCTAAAGAATTATTAGGAACACCTGTTCTATTTCTCATTTATGCAATTATCTAGTCAACCAATCACATGGCAGTTGCTTCAATGCATTTAGGGATGTGTTCCTGGTCAAGACAATCTCCTGAACTCCAAACTGCATGTCAGAATGGGAAAGAAAGGTGATTTAAGCAATTTTGAGCGTGGCATGGTTGTTGGTGCCAGACAGGCCGGTCTGAGTATTTCACAATCTGCTCAGTTACTGGGATTTTCACGCACAACCATTTCTAGGGTTTACAAAGAATGGTGTGAAAAGGGAAAAACATCCAGTATGCGGCAGTCCTGTGGGCAAAAATGCCTTGTGGATGCTAGAGGTCAGAGGAGAATGGGCCGACTGATTCAAGCTGATAGAAGAGCAACGTTGACTGAAATAACCACTCGTTACAACCGAGGTATGCAGCAAAGCATTTATGAAGCCACAACACGCACAACCTTGAGGCGGATGGGCTACAACAGCAGAAGACCCCACCGGGTACCACTCATCTCCACTACAAATATGAAAAAGAGGCTACAATTTGCATGAGCTCACCAAAATTGGACTGTTGAAGACTGGAAAAATGTTGCCTGGTCTGATGAGTCTCGATTTCTGTTGAGACATTCAAATGGTAGAGTCCGAATTTGGCGTAAACAGAATGAGAACATGTATCCATCCTCTGATGGCTACTTCCAGCAGGATAATGTCACAAAGCTCGAATCATTTCAAATTGGTTTCTTGAACATGACAATGAGTTCACTGTACTAAAATGGCCCCCACAGTCACCAGATCTCAACCCAATAGAGCATCTTTGGGATGTGGTGGAACGGGAGCTTCGTGCCCTGGATGTGCATCCTTCAAATCTCCATCAACTGCAAGATGCTATCCTATCAATATGGGCCAACATTTCTAAAGAATGCTATCAGCACCTTGTTGAACCAATGCCACATAGAATTAAGGCTGTTCTGAAGGCAAAAGGGGGTCCAACACCGTATTAGTATGGTGTTCCTAATAATTCTTTAGGTGAGTGTATAATCCGTGAGAATAAAATACAAAATACACATATATGTATAAAAAATTTCTAAAACACTGATTGACTCTAAAAGGATCCTAAATATAATAAAACAATCTCTAAGAATCACACAAGGCTCCAGTGATTTATGCCTGTAACAATAGTTCACTGGTTCATAGTGGTGATGTACCTAAAAGAGGGGGGGGGACTAAGAGAAAAGTATGGGTTACTATGTCCCTCTCTTGAACCGCATGTGAAGTTCCTTAGTAGATTATTGAGAAACAAAAGTCCAGATAGTATAAAAGGTCCCCTCTAAGTTCTGGGAGTACCGTTTCTTGCGGGCATGAAAAAAGCAACAAAATATTCCAGTCATCATCAAAAGCACGACTGGAGTGAAAATGGTCATTGCGGTTTTGGTTGCGTTTTGCATGCGGTTTATTGTCTTCACATGCGTTTTTTGCATATTGTTTGCAAAAGGAGGAGTCTGGCTGTGTATCGGCACTAAATAAGCCAAAACTGTCCGGTGAAGACCATATCAGTGTTCGGTGATTTTAAATATACATATACCCTGCAAAACTATGAAAATAGTATGGGTCTAACCATATGGTGCACTTGTCTTTCCAGTTTTTTTGTTTATTTTAAGATAGCAACGTTGCAGACTTTTTTCCTGTATCATATAGCTTGACCACAGTGATGTGCAAACAATATGCAAAAAACGCATGTGAAGACAATAAACCGCATGCAAAACGCAACCAAAACCGCAATGACCATTTTCACTCCAGTCCTGCTTTTGATGATGACTGGAGGGAACATAAAAGGAAATGACGATCGAATGGGGGTAGAGCCACTGAGGAAGGGGAAAGGAGTCCCCGAAACGCGTCTGGCATGATTTACCCCTGCTTACTTTCATCCATTGGAAACATCAAGTGATATTCTTGTACAGATCTACTAAAGAAGCGGAGCGCTCCGAAGTCCGACATTTCATCTTTAATCTGGAGACGGTAGCTACAAGTCTCATCTCGCGATTCCTGACCCGGACCACGTGACAGCCAGAGGCAAGTGAGGACGCCGGTGAGCTATCGCAGAGACGTGCAGTAGGGAGATTGGTAGCAGTGTCTGATGCGGTACAGAAACAACAGTCGCCGGCTCTGGAGAATACATCACCGGTAAGACGACAAGCACCGTTTAATATAATATCAGCACTGAAACCCTCTACTACTTCTACCTAACAATTAGACTTACACATGACTTATTTAAGCCTAGACTAACCAAGTCTTACCTCTGCACGACTGGACCAATATAGCCTTAATTGTGCATTTCGAGACCAATCACCTCCAAGTTGAATACCTGGACTGTTTTTCAGGAATATTTTGTTGCTTTTTTCATGCCCGCAAAAAACTGTACTCCCAGAACTTAGAGGGGACCTTTTATACTATCTGGACTTTTGTTTCTCCATAATCTACTAAGGAACTTCACATGCGGTTCAAGAGAGGGACATAGTAACCCATACTTTTCTCTTAGTCCCCCCCCCCCCCACTCTTTTAGGTACATCACCACTATGAACCAGTAACTATTGTTACAGGCATAAATCACTGGAGCCTTGTGTGATTCTTAGAGATTGTTTTATTATATTTTGGATCCTTTTAGAGTCCATCTGTGTTTTATAACATTTTTATACATATATGTGTATTTTGTATTTTATTCTCAAGGATTATATATCCAATAAATTGTCATTGTTCCATGTGGTACACATATGCTTGAGTGCCAGTCTTATTTTACCTATTTTGACAATCTGTTTCTTCTGAAAGGGTGATCATTTTTGACTAGAGCACCTACTCCACACTGATAAGGTAGTGAGTTATTTACACTAATAATTTTCAATTATATGTGAGGGCCTGCTGCTGAGCTGAAGCTCTAAAACATTAGGGGTGAGGGCCTGCTGGTGAGCTTACCCTGTAAAACATTATATGCGATGGCCTGCTGCTGAGCTGACCCTCTAAAACATTAGGGGAGAGGGCCTGCTGCTGAATTGACCCTCTAAAACATTATGGGCGAGGGCCTGCTGCTGAGCTGATGCTCTAAAACATTATATGCGAGGACCTGCTGCTGAGCTGACGCTCTAAAACATTATATGCGAGGGCCTGCTGCTGAGCTGACCCTCTAAAACATTAGGGGCGAGGGCCTGCTGCTGAGCTAACCCTCTAAAACATTAGGGGAGAGGGCCTGCTGCTGAATTGACCCTCTAAAACATTATGGGCGAGGGCCTGCTGCTGAGCTGATGCTCTAAAACATTATATGCGAGGACCTGCTGCTGAGCTGACGCTCTAAAACATTATATGCGAGGGCCTGCTGCTGAGCTGACCCTCTAAAACATTAGAGGCGAGGGCCTGCTGCTGAGCTAACCCTCTAAAACATTAGGGGAGAGGGCCTGCTGCTGAGCTGACCCTCTACAACATTAGGGGAGAGGGCCTGCTGCTGAGCTGACCCTCTAAAACATTAGGGGCAAGGGCCTGCTGGTGAGCTGACCCTCTAAAACATTAGGGACGAGGGCCTGCAGTTGAGCTGACCCTATTAAACAAATTAGAGTGGAGGGAATATATAAAAGCACACACGCCTTCACTAGTAGCTCTGGCAAATTGAGATAGGTTTTGATAAACCACTAAGTTTAAGACGTGGGATAGGCATGGCATGTGTGTCAGGTTGCCGAGCTCCAAAGCCGCCACCAAGTTACGGCCATTGTCAGACACAACCATGCCTGGTTGTAGGTTGAGTGGCGAGAGCCACAGCTCGGTTTGGTCCCTTATACCATGCCACAGCTCTGTGGTGGTGTGCTGTTTTTCCCCTAAACAGATCAACTTCAGCACGGCCTGTTGACGCTTACCCACAGCAGTGCTACACTGCTTCCAGCTAGCGACTGATGGCTGACTGCTGCTTGAGGTGGAAGTGGAGGAGGAGGCGGCGGAGAAGTGAGGGTTGTAGCCAGTAATATAGCTGCTGGCGGAGACCCTGATAGACGTAGGGCCCGCAATCCGGGGCGTGGGTAGCACCTGTGCCATCCCAGGGTAGGACTCACTCCCAGCCTCCACAACATTCACCCAGTGTGCAGTCAGGGAAATGTAGTGGTACTGGCCACCAGCACTTGTCCATGTGTCCGTGGTTAAGTGGACCTTCCCAGTAACTGCATTGGTCAGGGCACGGGTGATGTTCTGGGACACATGCTGGTGTAAGGCGTGTACGGCACACCATGAAAAATAGTGGCGGCTGGGGACTGCGTACCGAGGGATGGCCGCCGACATCAGGCTGCGGAAAGCCTCAGTGTCCACAAGCCTAAATGGCAATATTTCAAGGGCCAGTCATTTTGAAAGTTGCGCATTTAGTGCTATGGCCTGTGGGTAGGTATTTGCGCTTGCGTTCAAATGACTGTGTTATGGACATTTGGACGCTGCCCTGAGACAGGGAAGTGGATGTTGTTGCTGATGGTTCATGCGAAGGTCCAGGTACAGGGCGAGGGGCATCCAGGCCTGCGCCTTCGACAGGGTATCTGCCAGCAGTGCATAACACAGGGGAAGAGGAGGCAGTGGTATGACCCGCAGACCCAGATTGTGGACCCAGGCGTTAGGCCCACTTGTGGCGGATCATGCTGGTGGTGGTGAGGTTGCTAGTGTTCACGTCCCGGCTCATTTTGGGTACGGCACAGGTTGCAAACTACCAATCTTTTGTCGTCTGCACTCTCCTCAAAAAAGCACCCTACTGCAGAACACCTACCCCTTGGCAAGGTAGATTTACACATGGGAATGCTCAGTGTAACGGTTGCGGGCCTGTTTGGTGTGGGTCGACATCTCTTTGCAACCCCACTGCCTCTTCCAGCCTGTTGCAGTGCTGCAGATCCCTCCCCCTCTGTACTGCTGTCCTCGCTGGGCTTTTCACCTTCCCATGTGACCTCATCGTCAACCACCTCCGCTTCCACTTCCTGACTTTGCTCATCCTCCTGACTTGACCTAACCACAACCTCAGTGATTGGTAACTGTGTCTCATCATCATCCACCTCGTGAACAAATGATTGCCGTTCACCACCGTCATCTTCTTGAGACTGTGAAGGCTCAAAAAGGGTGAGAATCAGGGCAAAATACCTCAGGTCCCTCTTCAAGCGTGCTGGGCGTGAGGGCCGAATGTAATAGTGGCGCTGGATAGAGCTCCTCGGAATATCCGAGTGTGGGATCACTTGTTTGGCAAGTCTCTCCATGGTGGCAGAAAGGATGATCAGAGAGAGGATTCGGTTGACCAGACTCTTGGCTACAGAGATTGGACTTGTGGAAGAGAGGGTGGTGCTTAACCGACTGGAAGCATTATCTTCAGCAATCCAACAAACCAACTGTTCGCACTAGGCCAACTTGGACAGTGTTTTTTTTTTTTTTACTGGTGCACTGGCAGCAGGTACAGTTTAATTGCGCCCAGGGCCACGGCCTCTGCGTGCACCATCAGCATCACGCCCACTTCCCCGTCCCTTAGTGCTCGCCTTCTTCATATTAACCACCTCAGCCCCCAGTGCTTAAACACCCTGAAAGACCAGGCCACTTTTTACACTTCTGACCTACACTACTTTCACCATTTATTGCTCGGTCATGCAACTTACCACCCAAATGAATTTTACCTCCTTTTCTTCTCACTAATAGAGCTTTCATTTGGTGGTATTTCATTGCTGCTGACATTTTTACTTTTTTTGTTATTAATCGAAATTTAACGATTTTTTTTGCAAAAAAATGACATTTTTCACTTTCAGTTGTAAAATTTTGCAAAAAAAATGACATCCATATATAAATTTTGCTCTAAATTTATTGTCCTACATGTCTTTGATAAAAAAAAAATGTTTGGGTAAAAAAAAAATGGTTTGGGTAAAAGTTATAGCGTTTACAAACTATGGTACAAAAATGTGAATTTCCGCTTTTTGAAGCAGCTCTGACTTTCTGAGCACCTGTCATGTTTCCTGAGGTTCTACAATGCCCAGACAGTACAAACACCCCACAAATGACCCCATTTCGGAAAGTACACACCCTAAGGTATTCGCTGATGGGCATAGTGAGTTCATAGAACTTTTTATTTTTTGTCACAAGTTAGCGGAAAATGATGATTTTTTTTTTTTTCTTACAAAGTCTCATATTCCACTAACTTGTGACAAAAAATAAAAACTTCCATGAACTCACTATGCCCATCACGAAATACCTTGGGGTCTCTTCTTTCCAAAATGGGGTCACTTGTGGGGTAGTTATACTGCCCTGGCATTCTAGGGGCCCAAATGTGTGGTAAGGAGTTTGAAATCAAATTCTGTAAAAACTGACCAGTGAAATCCGAAAGGTGCTCTTTGGAATGTGGGCCCCTTTGCCCACCTAGGCTGCAAAAAAGTGTCACACATCTGGTATCTCCGTATTCAGTAGAAGTTGGGGAATGTGTTTTGGGGTGTCATTTTACATATACCCATGCTGGGTGAGATAAATATCTTGGTCAAATGCCAACTTTGTATAAAAAAAATGGGAAAAGTTGTCTTTTGCCAAGATATTTCTCTCACCCAGCATGGGTATATGTAAAAAGACACCCCAAAACACATTCCCCAACTTCTCCTGAATACGGAGATACCAGATGTGTGACACTTTTTTGCAGCCTAGGTGGGCAAAGGGGCCCATATTCCAAAGAGCACCTTTCGGATTTCACTCGTCATTTTTTACAGAATTTGATTTCAAACTCCTTACCACACATTTGGGCCCCTAGAATGCCAGGGCAGTATAACTACCCCACAAGTGACCCCATTTTGGAAAGAAGAGACCCCAAGGTATTCGCTGATGGGCATAGTGAGTTCATGGAAGTTTTTATTTTTTGTCACAAGTTAGTGGAATATGAGACTTTGTATGAAAAAAAAAAAAATATAAAAAAAATCATCATTTTCCACTAACTTGTGACAAAAAATAAAAAATTCTAGGAACTCGCCATGCCCCTCACGGAATACCTTGGGGTGTCTTCTTTCCAAAATGGGGTCACTTGTGGGGTAGTTATACTGCCCTGGCATTTTCCAGGGGCCCTAATATGTGGTAAGTAGGTAAATGACCAGTGAAATCCAAAAGGTGCTCTTTGGAATATGGGCCCCTTTGCCCACCTAGGCTGCAAAAAAGTGTCACACATCTGGTATCTCCGTATTCAGTAGAAGTTGGGGAATGTGTTTTGGGGTGTCATTTTACATATACCCATGCTGGGTGAGATAAATATCTTGGTCAAATGCCAACTTTGTATAAAAAAATGGGAAAAGTTGTCTTTCGCCAAGATATTTCTCTCACCCAGCATGGGTATATGTAAAAAGACACCCCAAAACACATTCCCCAACTTCTCCTGAATACGGAGATACCAGATGTGTGACACTTTTTTGCAGCCTAGGTGGGCAAAGGGGCCCATATTCCAAAGAGCACCTTTCGGATTTCACTCGTCATTTTTTACAGAATTTGATTTCAAACTCCTTACCACACATTTGGGCCCCTAGAATGCCAGGGCAGTATAACTACCCCACAAGTGACCCCATTTTGGAAAGAAGAGACCCCAAGGTATTCGCTGATGGGCATAGTGAGTTCATGGAAGTTTTTATTTTTTGTCACAAGTTAGTGGAATATGAGACTTTGTATGAAAAAAAAAAATATAAAAAAAATCATCATTTTCCACTAACTTGTGACAAAAAATAAAAAATTCTAGGAACTCGCCATGCCCCTCACGGAATACCTTGGGGTGTCTTCTTTCCAAAATGGGGTCACTTGTGGGGTAGTTATACTGCCCTGGCATTTTCCAGGGGCCCTAATGTGTGGTAAGTAGGTAAATGACCAGTGAAATCCAAAAGGTGCTCTTTGGAATATGGGCCCCTTTGCCCACCTAGGCTGCAAAAAAGTGCCACACATGTGGTATCTCCGTACTCAGGAGAAGTTGGGGAATGTGTTTTGGGGTGTCTTTTTACATATACCCATGCTGGGTGAGAGAAATATCTTGGCAAAAGACAACTTTTCCCATTTTTTTATACAAAGTTGGCATTTGACCAAGATATTTATCTCACCCAGCATGGGTATATGTAAAATGACACCCCAAAACACATTCCCCACCTTCTCCTGAGTACGGAGATACCAGATGTGTGACACTTTTTTGCAGCCTAGGTGGGCAAAGGGGCCCATATTCCAAAGAGCACCTTTCGGATTTCACTCGTCATTTTTTACAGAATTTGATTTCAAACTCCTTACCACACATTTGGGCCCCTAAAATACCAGGGCAGTATAACTACCCCACAAGTGACCCCATTTTGGAAAGAATAGACCCCAAGGTATTCGCTGATGGGCATAGTGAGTTCATGGAAGTTTTTATTTTTTGTCACAAGTTAGTGGAATATGAGACTTTGTATGAAAAAAAAAAAAAAAAAAAAAATCATCATTTTCCACTAACTTGTGACAAAAAATAAAAAATTCTAGGAACTCGCCATGCCCCTCACGGAATACCTTGGGGTGTCTTCTTTCCAAAATGGGGTCACTTGTGGGGTAGTTATACTGCCCTGGCATTTTCCGGTGGCCCTAATGTGTGGTAAGTAGGTAAATGACCAGTGAAATCCGAAAGGTGCTCTTTGGAATATGGGCCCCTTTGCCCACCTAGGCTGCAAAAAAGTGTCACACATCTGGTATCTCCGTACTCGGGAGAAGTTGGGGAATGTGTTTTGGGGTGTCTTTTTACATATACCCATGCTGGGTGAGAGAAATATCTTGGCAAAAGACAACTTTTCCCATTTTTTTATACAAAGTTGGCATTTGACCAAGATATTTATCTCACCCAGCATGGGTATATGTAAAATGACACCCCAAAACACATTCCCCAACTTCTCCTGAGTACGGCGATACCAGATGTGTGACACTTTTTTGCAGCCTAGATGCGCAAAGGGGCCCAAATTCCTTTTAGAAGGGCATTTTTAGACATTTGGATACCAGACTTCTTCTCACGCTTTGGGGCCCCTAGAATGCCAGGGCAGTATAAATACCCCACATGTGACCCCATTTTGGAAAGAAGACACCCCAAGGTATTCAATGAGGGGCATGGCGAGTTCATAGAAATTTTTTTTTTTTGGCACAAGTTAGCGGAAATTGATATTTTTTATTTTTTTCTCACAAAGTCTCCCGTTCCGCTAACTTGGGACAAAAATTTCAATCTTTCATGGACTCAATATGCCCCTCACGGAATACCTGGGGGTGTCTTCTTTCCGAAATGGGGTCACATGTGGGGTATTTATACTGCCCTGGCATTCTAGGGGCCCTAAAGCGTGAGAAGAAGTCTGGAATATAAATGTCTAAAAAATTTTACGCATTTGGATTCCGTGAGGGGTATGGTGAGTTCATGTGAGATTTAATTTTTTGTCACAAGTTAGTGGAATATGAGACTTTGTAAGAAAAAAAAATAATAATTCCGCTAACTTGGGCCAAAAAAATGTCTGAATGGAGCCTTACAGGGGGGTGATCAATGACAGGGGGGTGATCAATGACAGGGGGGTTGATCAATGACAGGGGGTTGATCAATGACAGGGGGGTGATCAATGACAGGGGGGTGATCAATGACAGGGGGGGTGATCAATGACAGGGGGGGTGATCAATGACAGGGGGGGTGATCAATGACAGGGGGGTGATCAGGGAGTCTATATGGGGTGATAACCACAGTCATTGATCACGCCCGTGTAAGGCTTCATTCAGACGTCCGGATGCGTTTTGCGGATCCGATCCATCTATCAGTGGATCCGTAAAAATCATGCGGACGTCTGAATGGAGCTTTACAGGGGGGTAATCAATGACAGGGGGGTGATCAGGGAGTCTATATGGGGTGATAACCACAGTCATTGATCATGCCCCTGTAAGGCTTCATTCAGACGTCCGGATGCGTTTTGCGGATCCGATCCATCTATCAGTGGATCCGTAAAAATCATGCGGACGTCTGAATGGAGCCTTACAGGGGCATGATCAATGACAGGGGGGTAATCAATGACAGGGGGGTGATCAGGGAGTCTATATGGGGTGATCACCACAGTCATTGATCACGCCCCTGTAAGGCTTCATTCAGACGTCCGGATGCGTTTTGCGGATCCGATCCATCTATCAGTGGATCCGTAAAAATCATGCGGACGTCTGAATGGAGCTTTACAGGGGGGTAATCAATGACAGGGGGGTGATCAGGGAGTCTATATGGGGTGATAACCACAGTCATTGATCATGCCCCTGTAAGGCTTCATTCAGACGTCCGGATGCGTTTTGCGGATCCGATCCATCTATCAGTGGATCCGTAAAAATCATGCGGACGTCTGAATGGAGCTTTACAGGGGGGTAATCAATGACAGGGGGGTGATCAGGGAGTCTATATGGGGTGATAACCACAGTCATTGATCATGCCCCTGTAAGGCTTCATTCAGACGTCCGGATGCGTTTTGCGGATCCGATCCATCTATCAGTGGATCCGTAAAAATCATGCGGACATCTGAATGGAGCTTTACAGGGGGGTGATCAGGGAGTCTATATGGGGTGATCACCACAGTCATTGATCATGCCCCTGTAAGGCTTCATTCAGACGTCCGGATGCGTTTTGCGGATCCGATCCATCTATCAGTGGATCCGTAAAAATCATGCGGACGTCTGAATGGAGCTTTACAGGGGGGTAATCAATGACAGGGGGGTGATCAATGACAGGGGGGTGATCAGGGAGTCTATATGGGGTGATAACCACAGTCATTGATCATGCCCCTGTAAGGCTTCATTCAGACGTCCGGATGCGTTTTGCGGATCCGATCCATCTATCAGTGGATCCGTAAAAATCATGCGGACATCTGAATGGAGCTTTACAGGGGGTTGATCAATGACAGGGGGGTAATCAATGACAGGGGGGTGATCAGGGAGTCTATATGGGGTGATCAGGGGTGATTAGGGGTGATCAGGGGCTAATAAGGGGTTAATAAGTGACGGGGGGGGGGGGGTGTAGTGTAGTGTAGTGGTGCTTGGTGGGACTTTACTGAGCTACCTGTGTCCTCTGGTGGTCGATCCAAACAAATGGGACCACCAGAGGACCAGGTAGCAGGTATATTAGACGCTGTTATCAAAACAGCGTCTAATATACCTGTTAGGGGTTAAAAAAAACACATCTCCAGCCTGCCAGCGAACGATCGCCGCTGGCAGGCTGGAGATCAACTCTCTTACCTTCCGTTCCTGTGAGCGCGCGCGCCTGTGTGCGCGCGTTCACAGGAAATCTCGCGTCTCGCGAGAGGACGCGCCGGCGCGTCCAGGAGGAATGAATCAACCACCTCCAGGACGCGTCTGTGCGTACAGCGGTCCGGAGGTGGTTAATGGTTTTGTCACTAGATGTGGTGCAGATTTTTTTACAGTCCACTAAAGACACCGTTTTCGGAGGCAGGACAGTATATGTCACAGAAACATGCAGAATATGGACACTATATGAGGCCAGGATTTTTGGAATTTGCCCTAAATAGTTTTCGGATGGCGTACTGTATATGTCACAGAACACCACAGAATATGGACACTATTTTAGGCCCAGATTATTGGAATCTGCGGTACAGACACTGTTTTCTGATGTAGTTTATATTTATATTTTTCCCTATATTTAGGCCTGACAACCACACAATGTATTGAAGCGCAGATCACACAATTCACGGATTACACCGTTGACAGCAAAAATGTGGACAGGTTATGAGAGAACAATTGTTTTCTGTATTTTTATTTTTTCCCTATATCTATGCCTGACAACCACACAATGTATTGAAGCGCAGATCACACAATTCACGGATTACACCGTTGACAGCAAAAATGTGGACAGGTTATGAGAGAACAATTGTTTTCTGTATTTTTATTTTTTCCCTATATCTAGGCCTGACAACCACACAATGTATTGAAGCGCAGATCACACAATTCAGGGATTACACCGTTGACTGCAAAAATGTGGATAGGTTATAGGAGAATTTAGTTTTCTGTATTTACATTTTTTTCCCTATATCTAGGCCTGACAACCACACAATGTATTGAAGCACAGATCACACAATTCACGAATTACACCGTTGACAGCAAAATGTGGATAGATTATGGGAGAAAAATTGTTTTCTGTATTTAACGTTTTTTCCCTATCTCTAGGTCTGACAACCACACAATGTATTGAAGCACAATGTATTATAGCACCCGATGACGCGTTCTGGCCAGCCAATCACTGTAATGCCAGCAGCCAACATGGCTACTGGCATTACAGTGATGGCAGTACTTACCTTCACGTTTAATCGCTGCTTAACAGCCACGAAACGTGTAGTAAGGAGACTCGAGCATGCAAGTATTCGGCCGCGCATGCTCGCTCATCACTAGTCATCAGGTTTCCCATCCCAAAATAATATAATGTTGTTGATAAATCTGGGTTGTACTAGGAGGCCCATTTTATCTTCCAAAGCTCCCATGAATAAGTTTGTGTACGATGGGGCGGATTTTGTCCCCATCGCCGTCCCCTGCTCTTGATGGTATATTGTGTCATGAAAGGAAAAATAGTTGTGGTTTAGGATAAATTCAATTAATTTAAAAATAAAGGATCTCTGTTTCTCAGGCTTCAAGGGGTCTGAGAGCAGGACTTTCTCTATTGCTTTTTAGGCCGAAGGAATGAAGTATGTTACTGTACAAGGATGAAACATCTAGTGTTGCCCAGTTAAAGCCGTCTTCCCATTGAAGGGTTTCCAGGATGTTGAGTAAATGAGAAGTGTCCCTGAGGTAGGATGGTAGTTTTGAAACATAAATTTGTAGTATACCGTCAACATATTCAAAGAGGTTTGTGGTAAGAGAACCAATGCCGGATATAATCGGTCTCCCAGAGGGGTTGGTGAGTGACTTATAGATTTTCGGTAGGAAATAGAATCTAGCTGTTGATGGGTCTGGGATTTTTGAAAATTTATCGCTTTTTTATCAATGATTCCCGTGCTAAAGCCTTCATCTACAAGTTGATATAATGTTTTCTTATATTCATGAGTGGGGTCATACGTGAGTGGTTTGTAATAGTCTTGATCAGATAAAATACAGAGGGACTCAGAAATGTAGCCGCATTTTCACCCTATAAGACGCACCAGCCCATAAGATGCACCTAGGTTTTAGAGGAGGATAATAAGAAAATAATATTTTCCATTACACCTCAGGTCAGACCAGCAATCAGACCCCCAATGTTAATCAGACCTCAGCTCACAGCCTCAATCAGACCCCCAATGTTAATCAGACCTCAGATCAGACCCCTAATGCCTCAGATCAGCCCCCCATGTCAGCCATCAGGCCCCCATGTCAGCCATCATGCCCCCATGTCAGCCATCATGCCCCCATGTCAGCCATCATGCCCCCATGTCAGCCATCATGCCCCCATGTCAGCCATCAGCCTCCCATGTCAGCCATCAGCCTCCCATGTCAGCCATCAGCCTCCCATGTCAGCCATCAGCCTCCCATGTCAGCCATCAGCGCCCATCCATTAGCCCCCCATTGTCAGCTGAGCGGAGGACCAGGAAGAGGTGAGTACAGATCCTTTACCGCTTCCTGGTCCTCCGGTACCAAAATGGAAGCGCTTCATTAGTATTCGCCCCCTAAGATGCAGGGGCATTTTTCCCCCACTTTGCGTCTTATGGGGCGAAAAATATGGTAACTGGGGTCCATGATGGCTATACCTCCCCCTTTGTCAGCACTTTTTAAGGGCCTGGGTAAGTTCTGGATTAAGATTCCTTTCCTGTTGGCTGATCGAGGCTGTGGATAAATTTTCTTTTAGGTCGGCTAAAACCATATTATAGAAACTTTCGATGTGTGGACCTTTACTCTCTAGGGCAGGGGTGCACAACCTGCGGCCCCCAGAGCCATGGTTTGCGGCCCCCGCCCTGCTGGGCAGAAACACAGCTGATCCTGCAATCAGCTGTGTTTCTGCACAGAGCGCCGCAAAGCAGATGGATCACAGGTTTTGCTCCTGCACTGTAGCAGGAGCAGAAAGGGTCCCCAGCTATTAGTGAGAGCGGGGAAGCCGAGGAGAAGACAGAAGTGCTTTATTAACGCTTCTGCCTTCTCCTCTATGAGCACTCTGCAGTGTAGACCCAGCGATCACGTGATCTCTGGGTGTCTCGGGAACAGAGGAGCACTGCCCTAGTACAAAACCTCCGCAGCAGGCTGGTTTCCCTGTAACTGGGGCTCCTTTGGATGCTCCAGTTACAGTGGAAATAGTACAAAAAAAAGTCACTTATTGTTTCCCAAAGGTCTTTCAGTGACCTCTTGGGGACAAATTATGTGGTAAAAATATATTTTAAAAAAAGTTAAAAAATGATTTAAAAAAATTTGAAAACTAAATAAATTAAAAAAAAAAATTAAATAAAAAGGAAAAAGTGCTTAAAGGGAGTCTGTCACCACATTTCAGCATATTAGACCGATCAAATAGGGTTATATGATCCACCCAGAACTTAAAAACTGTACCTTTGTTGTAGAAAACTGACTTTTCTTTTAGCCAAAAATGAACTTATAAGGTTATGTTAATGAGCCCTCTCAAGTGCCCAGGGCGGTCTCTCAATCCTCTGAGCCCCAGGCAGCACCTCCAAAACGGCTCATAACCCCGCCCTCCATGCGCCTCTGCCCGCCCGTTTACTCCCCTCCCCTGTCCTTTTCCACTGCGGCTGTGCGGTCCAAATCGTAGCGGGCGCATGCGCAGTAGGTATTGCGATGCCCTGCCAGGAGCGGGCATCGCATTGCGCATGCGCCCGCTACGATTTGGACCGCACAGCCGCAGTGGAAAAGGACAAGGGAGGGGAGTAAACGGGCGGGCAGAGGCGCACGGAGGGCGGGGTTATGAGCCGTTTAGGAGGTGCTGCCTGGGGCTCCGAGGATTGAGAGACCGCCCTGGGCACTTGAGAGGGCTCATTAACATAACCTTATAAGTTCATTTTCGGCTAAAAGAAAAGTCTGTTTTCTACAACAAAGGTACCGTTTTTAAGTTCTGGGTGGATCATATAACCCTATTTGATCGGTCTAATATGCTGAAATGTGGTGACAGACTCCCTTTAATAAAAGAGAGTGTTCACTGTCCCACCACAGTCTTTTTATGAAAAAGTGCAAAATTTAAAAAAGTTACAGTGTCCCCCAAGGTCTTTTTATGACCTCTTGGGGGATATACACTCACCTAAAGAATTATTAGGAACACCATACTAATACGGTGTTGGACCCCCTTTTGCCTTCAGAACTGCCTTAATTCTACGTGGCATTGATTCAACAAGGTGCTGATAGCATTCTTTAGAAATGTTGGCCAATATTGATAGGATAGCATCTTGCAGTTGATGGAGATTTGAGTGATGCACATCCAGGGCACGAAGCTCCCGTTCCACCACATCCCAAAGATGCTCTATTGGGTTGAGATCTGGTGACTGTGGGGGCCATTTTAGTTCAGTGAACTCATTATCATGTTCAAGAAACCAATTTGAAATGATCCGAGCTTTGTGACATGGTGCATTATCCTGCTGGAAGTAGCCATCAGAGGATGGATACATGTTCTCATTCTGTTTACGCCAAATTCGGACTCTACCATTTGAATGTCTCAACAGAAATCAAGACTCATCAGACCAGGCAACATTTTTCCAGTCTTCAACAGTCCAATTTTGGTGAGCTCGTGCAAATTGTAGCCTCTTTTTCCTATTTGTAGTGGAGATGAGTTGTACCTGGTGGGGTCTTCTGCTGTTGTAGCCCATCCGCCTCAAGGTTGTGTGTGTTGTGGCTTCACAAATGCTTTGCTGCATACCTTGGTTGTAACGAGTGGTTATTTCAGTCAACGTTGCTCTTCTATCAGCTTGAATCAGTCGGCCCATTCTCCTCTGACCTCTAGCATCCACAAGACATTTTTGCCCACAGGACTGCCGCATACTGGATGTTTTTCCCTTTTCACACCATTCTTTGTAAACCCTAGAAATGGTTGTGCGTGAAAATCCCAGTAACTGAGCAGATTGTGAAATACTCAGACCGGCCCGTCTGGCACCAACAACCATGCCACGCTCAAAATTGCTTAAATCACCTTTCTTTCCCATTCTGACATTCAGTTTGGAGTTCAGGAGATTGTCTTGACCAGGACCACACCCCTAAATGCATTGAAGCAACTGCCATGTGATTGGTTGACTAGATAATTGCATTAATGAGAAATAGAACAGGTGTTCCTAATAATTCTTTAGGTGAGTGTATTATGTAGCAGAAATATATTAAGTTAAAAAAAAATATTCATACATAAAAGAAAAGACACCGACACCAATCAAAACCGTCACCATTACCGCCCCATTCACGTGAAACTTTTCATATTATATAGCAAAATACACAAAATAGAGAACTAATTATAATAATTTATTTTGGTGTCAGTTTGCATATTTAAAGAATAAGGAGCTATAGTTTGAAAAAATATATACTTTTTAAAAACGTTTTGTACAGTTTCCCCCAAATAAAAATTGTTGCAAAAATTATCTTGGTAGTCCAACAAATAAGATAGTTACAACCATTTGAACCACCATGCGTGCTAAATCACAAAAAAGTGTCTGGTCATTAAGGCCTTTTCGGGCCTGGTCATTCAAGCGTTAACCAATAGGCGTCTTCCGCACTAGCAAGGTAATGTGCTTACTGGTTACTGCAGGACGCCTATAACTGGATTGGCAGGAGATGATGATAACCAGTGAGCTCCGTCCTCTGCAGTGAAGGAAACCGCTGATTTATAAATAGGAGGCAGGATGGAAGGAAATGTCGCCACTTTTCTGGTAAAAATGAGGCCTGGAGCATGGCCTGTGAAATAGAAAATTCATAGTTACCTGCTCCACTCCGCTCTGGTCCTCTGCGCTGCCTCCGCTGCCTCCATCTTCCGGTTCCTGCTCTGTTTACACCTGACAGTGCATAACCATGGTCACTTGCACGGCTCCAGTCAATGACTCACTTCAGCAGTGACACGCTGCTTGTGGCCACATCACCGCCTAAGCCAGTCATTGTCTGGAGTGGTGTATGACCATGTCCATGCACTACCAGGTGTAAACAGCGGAGGCAGTTCGAAGAACCGGAGAGGCGGGGAGAAGATAAGTAGAACTCTTCGGTTTCAGGGGCTATGCTGCAGCACGATATTTGGGACAATTACTGGGAACAAGTGTTCATAGGAGCGCTCATATCCTATATCTGGCCGGTATAATCGTGCAGCTGATCAGTCGATAAACAAGGAATTGCTCATTTGTCGGCTGATTTGCATATTTTATCAGGATGAAAGTTGTCTGATTATCTGCAGCACGACTGTGGCAGTGATCACTCCTCCCCAGTCACTTTGCACTGGCTTGTGTAATAGGCAAATGAGCGCCGATCAACATTTTTTTATTTGCGGCCCCTTGAAATAGAGCGATGTGACAATGCTGCCCGCAGACCAAAAAAGGTTGTGCACCCCTGCTCTAGGGGATAGAATGTTGATTTTAGCTTGACTTTTGAAGGAATGGGATTGTTGCTGGGAGAGGAATCAGAGGTTGTATCAAGAGTAAGAGGCATGAGAGGAGTAGTAAGAGCTGACGTTAAATCGGATTGGGTGATTTTGATGGCCTCTTGAGTATGGTCTAACCGGGTGAGATCTTTAATAGTGAAATGTCTATGGAGCGTCAGTTTCCTAACGAATTGATTCAGGTCTACAAATAATTCAAATAAGTCAGGTTTGTTGGAAGGACAGAATGAGAGTCCCTTCTGTAGGAGTTTTATTTCATTAGGTATGAATGGGTGTTTGGACAAGTTAAAAATGCCTTTTTCCTTCTCTTTGCTTGTGGGATCTACTGGTTCTCAAATTTTTGGGTTTGGGTCTCTTGTTTTAGAGTGCATCTCTTTCTGCCTCCCCGGCATCCTCTAGGTCTGTATTTAATCGCTTTTTCTTTTTTATGCTCGATACCGGAGTGTAAAAGTGGGTAATTTTCAATTATCGGGCTGTTGGCGGGGTGCTTAGATGGGGTGAATCTGACGGCGTTATCATGGGGGTGAGGGACATACTGGTGAGGATCTTTCTGGCCGTAGGAGTGGGATCGGGTGTCTGTATTGTTGGGGAGACCCAGTGTTAAGGGAAATATTAATTAGTGATATTTTGCGTAATACCACTAATTAATATTCATAAATAGGAGTGAGTTGTCTAGTGATGCCTTCGCCTATTTATACCTTAAAATACAAAATACAATTTGATTCAATTACCTTACTCTATACTGAACCACCTGTGGCTATTGCTGCGGCGCCTAATTCAACAAAAAGACTATACGCTGTACTAAATAAAAGGTATACAGTCTAATTATTGCTTATAATTATATATATCTATATCAATGAGAATAGATATATATATTTATAGCAGTACACAGTAAAATATATAATCCCACTATAACACAACACTATACGGTCCTAACTACGCTAATACAATCCCAAGTCCTCCCCAGAATCTAACTACAATTACACACACACATAACAGCAGCCCACCCAACATGGCAATATACTATCCCTACGGGGAATAAAGGGTAAATACAATACAGGGCAGCAGGTGAAGGGTTAACTGAGGGTTAGCACTGCAAGGATCAGGGCAATGCAGTGCAGGGTATAGGCTTGGGCTTGCAGGGGTTAATGCTGCAGGAGTTCAGCAGCAGGGGTCAGGGGACTGCAGGGTTAATGCAGGGGTTGTTGGAGGTATAATGCAGAGGTGAAAGTTGGTGGAATGCATGGGTGAGCGTTGGTGGTATAGCAGGGGTTAATGCAGGGAGCTTTGGTGGTATAGCAGGAGTTAATGCAGGGAGCATTGGTGGTATAGGGGTTAATGATACTTAATCCTATCTGCTCGTTGTCCAGGGGTTGATTCCCGATTGCTCGTCTTTCTAGGGGATGATCCTCCTCTTGTGTCAGGTAGCTGGGCTCAACTGAGGAGTGCAGTGCTGCCAAACTATTTTAATCTGGCGGCGCTCGCTCCCGAGCAGCCCGCAGGCAAGGACACGTGGGCTGGCGCGGCAATATGACATCACCGCACCAGCCCGCGCATCCCCGCCGCGTGCATCTTCTGTGACCGCGCATCTCCAGAGGTCTGTGTACATACCTCTGGAAATTTTATCAAAAGGCAGGGAATCATAATTGATCCCCTGTCTTTTGAACTAGCCGCACCTGGACATAATTTTCCAGCTATCTTGGCGGCATCGCCCTTCTGCAGGCACGTAGGAATGTGCCTGCAGGAGGATTTGGCTAGGGAGGGGGCACCCATGATGGGGGGATGTTTCGGCCAACATTATAAACACATATATACAGGTGAAACTCGAAAAATTAGAATATCGTCTAAAAGTCCATTTATTTCAGTAATGCAAATTAAAAGGAATTGCATTAATGCAGCTTAAAATTAGAATTTTGTGAAAAGGTTCAATATTCTAGGCTCAAAGTGTCACACTCTAGTCAGGTAATTAATCCATACCCCCTTAACAAAGGGTACCTCAAAATTGAGACTTTGGGGTTTCATAAGCTGTAAGCCATAATCATCCAAATTCTAACAAATAAAGGCTAGAAATATCTCGCTTTGCATGTAATGAGTCTATCTCATATGTTAGTTTCACCTTTTAAGTTGCATTACTGAAATAAATGAGCTTAACATGATATTCAAATTTTTCGAGTTTCACCTGTATATATATATATATATATATATATATATATATATCACACAAAGAAAAACAGCAGCACTATATGGTAGATCCTGGTGCAAAATCCTCAGACCATGGGCAAGACGGTCATCAATGGTTGTAGTTCTCCAAAGAAGAGGCAGCACTCCAATGTAAAAGTGAAATGACCCGCTTTATTCCCCTCTGCAACGTTTCAACTGCTCATTGCAGTCTTTATTAAGCATAGAAACTGGTGTCAGAATATCCACATTTATACCCACAATACCTTCTGAGTCAATTAGTGAGTTAATCAGTGACAATTACATAATCAAATATACAAAATGTTAAAAATACATGATCCAGTGTAAGAAAAAGATACAAAAATTACAAAACATATAATAAATCAGTAGGACATATATCTTGTGAAACCATGATTGTTGATCTTCAAAAATCACATACATCAATATATATTTTTATAAAGTGCCATGTGCATTAATCAAGGTGATCACCTGTGTGTGTTAAATAGACGGTCAATGGGCCGCATAGATTATATAGAAAGTAACTTACACAGCGGTGTACTATGATGGCGTCCATCTCGGCATCCCCAGTCCGTCATTGCGCATGCCCGGTTGCCCAGAAACCAGTACACACAAGATCCCGTGACCCGTCACCTGACCACGTGATCTGTGACGTCAGTCACGAGGCGTGCACCGGCAACCCGACTCCTCCCCCGGTGCGTGACGAGCCAGGAAGGTACGTCCCAGCAGCCAAGTCACAGGATCACGTGAGCACTTCACATGAGCCGTAGCTCGGCAACCGGAGAGCGTCCCAAGGCCGGCACATCACTACCACCCAGGGCGGACAGGGCACCGCTAAATCCAGACTTGAATGGGGAGAAGAAGTCACATGTAGGGCATAATAAGGTTGCGTAATGCTACTTAGAGAGTTTAGATGAATAATAATAAAATAGGATATCAAGCTGTATATTTCGGAAGCAGAATGAGTCATAAGTCCCTTAAAGAGACAATGCCTCTATAGTAAAATAAAATAATATTGAAGCTAATCGTAAAGGGTGCGGTTTATGTGGTTGTGTCACTTTAGTGACCATCGCCACACAACTGTTATGGCACCTCGGTATCGTGTGCGGTCAGCACCCAATATCCTCTGAGCCAAGGTCCACCCATTATCCTCATCTAAGGCTGAATAACAGTCTTCCATTCACGACTTATCCAACTTCAAGACGTATCCAACGCAGTTCCCTTTGTTTGAGGGTCAAGGTGCGATCCCCACCTCGTCTAGCCCTTGGAACCTAGTCTATTATCATGCATTTTAGTTCTCTTTCAGTATGGCCATACTCAACAGATCTGTTCTCTTACGCCTTATAGAAAAGCGATGATTATTCAATCCTGTTTTCATGTCACATGTGGTCTCCCCCACATAGAGGAGACCACATGGACATTGCAGTACATATACGACAAACGAGCTGTCACATGTCAAAAAATGGCAGATATCAAATTGTGATCCCGTACCCGGGTGTGTGACGAAACTTCCCTTCATCATATAAGGGCAATTCACACACGTCAGGCACAACCCGTTTTTCTTGAACCAAAAAAGGTTTGCACCTTTCTCTTAACAGGGACATCCGCCTTTACCAGCTTGTCACGCAAGTTAGTAGGACGCCTGTATGATAAGAGTGGGGGAGAAGAGAAGGACTCTATCATGGGAAAATTACTCTTTAAGATGGGCCAATGTTTCCTCAAAATACCGGCCACATCTCTACTTTGTTCTGAATATGTTGTGACAAATGGGATCTGTCTAGGTTTGAGTTTCTTTTCTCTCGCCTCCATTCCCTGAGGGTATCGTATCTTCCTCAGATGTTTGTAAATATTCCCTCGTGGGTACCCTCTCTGTCTGAATTTGTTAATCATTTGTTCATACCGAATAGGTAAGCGTTCAGGGTCTTGTACAATCCTCTTAACACTTAGTAGTTGGCTAAGCGGTAGGGATTCGATGGTAGGTCTGGGATGGCAACTCTCATAGCGCAACAAGGTGTTACAGTCAGTCGGCTTGGTGAAAATGTCGGTAGACAGTTTGTCACCAACAATAGACACCATCGTGTCCAGGAATTGTACCTGTTTGTCAGAATGTGTGAGTGTAAAAGCAATCTCACTGTCCAAATCATTCAGGAAACCATGAAATTGCTCTATGGACTCAAAATCGCCTTGCCAAATGAGGAAGACATCGTCTATGTACCGCCACCACCCCAACACCTTGCTGAAGTGGTGGGATACATAGACAAGATCCTCCTCAAGAGCCGCCATGAAGACATTTGCATACGTGGGTGCCACATTGGACCCCATTGCGGTCCCATGTAATTGCAAAAAGAACTGGTCCCCGAACATAAAATAATTATGTCTCAGGACCAGATTCAATAGTTCAATGATAAAATCACAACATTCTGTCAAATAATCACTATATTCCAAACATCTCCTCACCGCTTTAACTCCCCGTACATGATCAATCAAAGTATAGAGTCTGGTGACATCAAAAGATGCCACCAGGCATTTATCAGGCAATTTCACAGTGGAAATTTTTTGCAAAAAATCCTCTGTATCCCTGATATAAGATTTAGTATTCGTAGCGTACATGCGAAGTATGCAGTCCAGGAAGATGGAAATGTGTGAACAAACAGAGTCAATACCCGACACGATGGGTCGCCCAGGGGGATTCGTCAGGGACTCGTGTATTTTCGGCAACACGTACAGTACAGACCAAAAGTTTTGACACATTCTCATTCAAAGAGTTTTCTTTATTTTCATGACTATGAAGGCATCAAAACTATGAATTAACACATGTGGAATTATATACATAACAAACAAGTGTTAAACAACTGAAAATATGTCATATTCTAGGTTCTTCAAAGTAGCCACCTTTTGCTTTGATTACTGCTTTGCACACTCTTGGCATTCTCTTGATGAGCTTGAAGAGGTAGTCCCCTGAAATGGTCTTCCAACAGTCTTGAAGGAGTTCCCAGAGATGCTTAGCACTTGTTGGCCCTTTTGCCTTCACTCTGTGGTCCAGCTCACCCCAAACCATCTCGATTGGGTTCAGGTCCGGTGACTGTGGAGGCCAGGTCATCTGGCGCAGCACCCCATCACTCTCCTTCATGGTCAAAAAGCCCTTACTTTCAAAGTTTTCCCAATTTTTCGGCTGACTGACTGACCTTCATTTCTTAAAGTAATGATGGCCACTCGTTTTTCTTTACTTAGCTGCTTTTTTCTTGCCATAATACAAATTCTAACAGTCTATTCAGTAGGACTATCAGCTGTGTATCCACCGGACTTCTCCTCAACGCAACTGATGGTCCCAACCCCATTTATAAGGCAAGAAATCACACTTATTAAACCTGACAGGGCACACCTGTGAAGTGAAAACCATTTCAGGGGACTACCTCTTGAAGCTTATCAAGAGAATGCCAAGAGTGTGCAAAGCAGTAATCAAAGCAAAAGGTGGCTACTTTGAAGAACCTAGAATATGACATATTTTCAGTTGTTTCACACTTGTTTGTTATGTATATAATTCCACATGTGTTAATTCATAGTTTTGATGCCTTCATAGTCATGAAAAAAAAGAAAACTCTTTGAATGAGAAGGTGTGTCCAAACTTTTGGTCTGTACTGTATATATATATATATATATATATTTTGTTTTTTGTTTTACAACGGGACTCTATGGCGACGGATGGTATCAGATTGAAGCATCCGTTAACATATACGTTTTTTGTATACAGTCGCAAGAAAAAGTATGTGAACCCTTTGGAATTATATGGATTTCTGCACAAATTGGTCATAAAATGGGATCTGATCTTAATCTACGTCACAACAATAGACAATCACAGTCTGTTTAAACTAATAACACACAAATAATTAAATGTTACCATGTTTTTATTGAACACACCATGTAAACATTCATAGTGCAGATGGAAAAAGTATGTGAACCCCTAGACTAATGACATCTCCAAGAGCTAATTAGAGTGAAGTGTCAGCCAATTGGACTCCAATCAATGAGATGAGATTGGAGGTGTTGGTTACAGCTGCCCTGCCCTATAAAAACCACACACCAGTTCTGGGTTTGCTTTTCACAAAAAGCATTGCCTGATGTGAATGATGCCTCACACAAAAGAGCTCTCAGAAGACCTACGATTAAGAATTGTTGACTTGCATAAAGCTGGAAAGGGTTATAAAAGTATCTCCAAAAGCCTTGCTGTTCATCAGTCCACGGTAAGACAAATTGTCTATAAATGGAGAAAGTTCAGCACTGCTGCTACTCTCCCTAGGAGTGGCCATCCTGTAAAGATGACTGCAAGAGCACAGCGGAGACTGCTCAATGAGGTGAAGAAAGATTCCTAGAGTGTCAGCTAAAGACTTACAAAAGTCTCTGGCATATGCTAACATCCCTGTTAATGAATCTACTATACGTAAAACACTGAACAAGAATGGATTTCATGGGAGGATACCACTGAGGAAGCCACCGCTGTCCAAAAAAAACCCATTGCTGCACGTTTACAGTTTGCACAAGAGCACCTGGGTGTTCCACAGCAGTACTGGCAAAACATTCTGTGGACAGATGAAACCAAAGTTGAGTTGTTTAGAAGAAACACACAACACTATGTGTGGAGAAAAAGAGGCACAGCACACCAACATCAAAACCTCACCCCAACTGTGAAGTATGGTGGTGGGGGCATCATGGTTTGAGGCTGCTTTGCTGCGTCAGGGCCTGGACGGAGTGCTATCATCGAAGGAAAAATGAATTCCCAAGTTTATCAAGACATTTTTCAGGAGAACTTAAGGCCACCTGTCCACCATCTGAAGCTCATCAGAAGATGGGTGTTGCAACAGGACAATGACCCAAAGCATAGAAGTAAATCAACAACAGAATGGCCTAAACAGAAGAAAATACACCTTCTGGAGTGGCCCAGTCAGAGTCCTGACCTCAACCCGATTGAGATGCTGTGGCATGACTTCAAGAAAGCGATTCACACCAGACATCCCAAGAATATTGCTGAACTGAAACAGTTCTGTAAAGAGGAATGGTCAAGAATTACTCCTGAAGGTTGTGCACGTCTGATCTGCAACTACAGGAAATGTTTGGTTGAAGTTATTGCTGCCAAAGGAGGTTCAACCAGTTATTAAATCCAAGGGTTCACATACTTTTTCCACCTGCACTGTGAATGGTTACATGGTGTGTTCAATAAAAACATGGAAACATTTAATTCTTTGTGTGTTATTAGTTTAAGCAGACAGTGATTGTCTATTGTTGTGACTTAGATGAAGATCAGATCACATTTTATGACCAATTTGTGCAGAATTCCATATAATTCCAAAGGGTTCACATACTTTTTCTTGCAACTGTATGTTAGACGGATGGCAAAACGTGATGTCAACCCAGCCTTAGTGTGCCATAATAGTGCCAAGTGCCAAGCACTAGTACACAGCGAAACGGCGTGGCAGAGAAGGGAGGCTGCCATGTACTGGATGCTATATTACAGAAGCCTGGTCCTGGTGATCAGTGGTGAAAACTGAGTTCTACAAGGCTCATTTACTCTATTGGGAACTCCACATTATCATATACTGGAATCTACAGTATATACTGTAAATATATTAATCCTACTCCTGAATAATATTCAAATTAGTGACTATATATTACCAACATAAAGAGACTAAATATTGTATAATTGCTCATACCATGACTGGATAACAAACACTGCAATGTTATGGCCCCATATCATGACTGGATAACACCACCATACAGTGACTAAATAACTGCCATACAGTGATTAAATAACCACCATACAGTGAATGGATAACCGCCATACAATGGCTGGATAACACTGCCATACAGTGACTGGATAACAGCACCATACAATGGCCGGATGACACTGCCATACAGTGACTGGATAACACCGCCATACAGCGACTGTATAGCACCGCCATAGAGTGACTGGATAACATGGCCATAAAGTGACTGGATAGCACCCCCATACAGTGACTGGATAACGGCACCAAACAATGACTAGATAATGCCACCATACAATGACTAGATAACGCCGCCATACAGTGACTAGATAACAGAGTATAAGCAGGCACAGTAAAATATATGACCAGGGGCACAGTGTAGAGTATAAGAGGCAAAGTACAGGGTATGACTAGGAGCACTGTACAGGTTATAGTAAGGGCGCACAATACAGAGTATAATAGGGCATAGTACAGGTTAGTAGGCACAGTACAGGGGTATCTCCTTATACTCCTGTAATATGCCTCCTACACGGTATTATAATGGGGCATAGTGCAGGGAATAAGACACAGGGCAGGGGGCACAGTAAAGGGTGGTGGACAAATACACGGTAGTGGGCCCAGTACAGAGTAGTGGGACCAGTACAGGGCAGGGGGCACAGTACAGGGCAGGGGGCACAGTACAGCATAGACAGCATAGTACAGAGCAGGGGTCACAGTACAGGGCAGGTGGCACAGTACAGAGCAGGGGGCACAGTACAGAGCAGGGGGCACAGTACAGGGCAGGGGGCACAGTACAGGGCAGCCGGCACAGTACAGGGCAGGGGCATAGGTCAGGTGGCACAGTACAGGGCAGGGGGCACAGTAAAGGGAAGTGGGCACAGTACAGGGAAGGGGGCACAGACTCACCATTTTTGGTCAGGCTGGCAGTGAGTCCTCCTAAGTAGTGATGAGCGGAAGGGGCTATATTAGAATTTGCGATATATCACAAATATTTTTTAGAAAATTTGTCATATATTCGTGAATTTGAATATTCGTTATATTCGACATCCAGATTTTTACTCGAAAATCGGGAACGTAATGACCGAGTGCGTGTGCGAGCGCATGACGTAATTTACGTCCTGTGATACTGTTGAAAGTCTGTCCTGTCCGATAAGAAAAAATGGTTCGAAACTACTTTGAGAAAGCAGAGGAAGAAATTGTGTTAACTGTAAGTAATATTATATTACAGCACTTTTTTTTTTTTACATATTGTATGCATGGCAGAACAATTGTTATATTTAGATCAAGTCTTGCAAAATATTTGTACATAAGAATATTAGCTATATGGATATAAATTTTTATTTTTCGTAATACAAACAACACAGTTTAATTGATAAGAGTTAATACTACTGATTGGTGCACTAAGTATTCTTGTTACTTCATAGCACTATGTCTGTAGCATGTATGTATGGACAACAGATAAATATCTCTCACATGCACATAACACATCCATTTTCCTGCCACTCAATATATACCACACACTATATGTGGCAGGCGCAGCACTATAAAGGGTCTTTTGCGCTGTGGCATTAGAAGAATTTTGATATCTCTGACTTTTAGTCTAACCAGACTATCTATTACTCTATAATTCCTCTAGCGCCGTTCTATGGAAACAGTAGGTTTAAAGAGCACACCAAATGCTTGAAATAACTTATTTATTAACTTCAACTTCTCTTCATATAACACTGCTGCCTCCGCAGCAGATAGTCCATGTACAAAACACGTGTTGAAAATATATCACAAAATGGTGGTATGATTTATATGGTGGTTCAACTGTTCAATCTTGTCATTCAACATATAATGGTGGATATATTGTAAGTAAACACATATATATCTAGTTCAGTATACAGTTCTAAACACAATACTAACAATATGAACATTATAACAGTTTTAAATACCTATTTTGACCTCTTTTTCCCATAAAAATTAGCTTTCAGTGGAGTGAATGTCTCTTTAGCTCCTGTCTCTGGTGAATAATGATTCTAGCAGCAGTAGCTGGGGGAATTCCCAGACAGGCTTTGTGTGAGGCTGGCTGTGATTGGTTAAAACTCTTGCTGTGTGAGAAGCTGGCTGTAATTGGTCTAGACTTCTGCCCAGCAACAACAGATTAACACTATACTTTCTGTTGTTTCTGCTGTGTCACTGAGCTTACCTTTCATTACAAAATGAATCTTAAAGGCATATTATCATTTTCTGCTTCTGTGAACACAAAATATAACAGTTATATGACATCCAAAACATTATGTCACAGTAAATAACTCTGCTTTTATCTTTAACACATAAACATAGGAACTGTATTAAGGCTATTAGCAGGTTTAGCTATATACACATATAAGGCTATACTAGCAACCTAGGACAGGTCTTAGCTGGCCAGCTACACTCCCACCAAAATTGCTTATAATTAGAGTTGAGCGGACACCTGGATGTTCGGGTTCGACGGGTTCGGCCGAACTTCGGAAAAAAGTTCGAGTTCAGGACCCGAACTTGACCCCGAACCCGAACCCCATTGAAGTCAATGGGTACCCGAACTTTTGTGCACTAAAATGGCTGTAAAAATGTCATGGAAAGGGCTAGAGGGCTGCAAATGGCATCAAAATGGGGTTTAGAGCATGGCAAGTGCTCTGCAAACAAATAGGGATAGGGAAATGACTTAAAATAACATAAAATATGTAAAAATAAAAAAGAATAATCTTAATATACGAGGACCAGGTCCATATGGAGTAGGAGGTTGAGGAGGCGGTGGATGTGGCGGTGTAGGTAGAAGCAGGGGTGGAGGAGGAGGAGGTAGCCTACACTGCTTTTTGGTTTTAAATTTTATTTTTAAAATTAGGGTACACCCCAAAACATTGGGAAATATAACCGGTGATAACCCCCTCCAGTCATGCAAAACACACGTTCAGACAATACACTGGCTGCAGGGCAGGCCAGCACCTCCAAGGGGTAAAGGGCAAGCTCACGCCATGTGCCCAATTTGGAGACCCAGCAGTTGCAGGGGCTGACCCCTGTAAGTCAGTTTGTGTAGGCGTGTGCACACTTAGTGCCCCACCATGTCGCACGTCCCCGTGATGTTCACGATCCAATTTGATATCTGCTCTATCAATTTTCGATGTTCTTTTATGCGCCTACCATGGTGATCACAGGTGGCAGGTAATCAGGGTTCCAGGCCAGAGAGGGAGTGTGAGAAAGAGAGACCACATCCAAGGTAGGATTCATTTTTTCAAATTTAAAATTATAGATTTGAAATATGGGAGAAATTATTAAAGCGTAAAAGTGTGACAACTTTTCAAAGTTTAAGCATTGAATGAAAGGATGTGGCGCGCATTAATTACTGAATAATATATTACATTTTATTTCCTGTCACCTATGCATAGCAGGTGTTTATTCACGTCTAAAATTGTATAATGTCAACCCAAGAATGTAACAGAAAAATTATTGAAATTTATTAAGCTGTCAACTAGGTAGAGGAGGGGTATTGTCACTGGGGTAGCATCACGGGTATAAAGATAGAGCGGAGGTGCAGCCCCTGAGCTGCCACCCGGTCCCCTGTCCCTGCCTACTTGCACCACCCGCCCTAGGTGACGAGGCGCAACTGGGCGACAGTCCCTGACCTGAGTAAGTGCAAGCAGAGAGATAGATACAGCAGGGAAGCGGACAGCCAATGAGAGGTAGCACTCGAGCCGACAGAGAGGTGGAACAAGCAAGGTACCACCAAAAATGGAAGTGCGAGGCGGGTTAACTAGCCGGGGTCAGTCCAAGAGGTCACGTCAGTACAAGGGAGGAGACAGAGACAGATCCGAGTGCGGGCCGAGGTCAAAATCCGGGATGACCAGAGAGCACGGAGTCATCCGGTGTTTGTGGAGGAGCAAGTTGCTGAGCCCGTTGAATCTCAGAGGAAAGATCCGCAGAAACCAGGGGTCGAGTCGAGGGGGAACGCGTGGGAACGGCGTTCCTGCACTTTTTTCATGGCAGGAACGCCGTTCCCTTTCAGGCTTTGTACTCACCGCCGCCTTCCTGGTTCTCGGCTGTGGGCTGTGAGGGCTGCGCACAGGAGCCGAGTGAGTCGCTCTGTGACGACACTCCGTGCGCAGCCTACAGCAGTAGAAGAGGAGCATCTGCGTCCAGGAGCAGGAGAGGTAAGTGTAAGTGTTTTTTTTTTTCTTCATACTTTATAATATAGGCTGAATAGAGAGGCACTGACTGGAGGCTGGTGGATGGGGCAGCACTGGGCGCTAGTGAATGGGGCCCTGGGGGCTGGTAAGAGGCACTGGGCGGCTAATGGAGAGGCTCTGGGGGCTGATATAGAGGACTGGGGGCTGATTAGAGGCACTGGGGGCTGATTAGAGGCACTGGGGGCAGATTAGAGGCACTGGGGCTGATGAGATCTGCTGGGGGCTGATATAGAGGCACTGGGGGGCTGATGAGAGGTACTGGGGGCTGATGAGTGAGAGGCACTGGGGGCTAATGTAGAGGCACTGGGGGCTGATGAGATCTGCTGGGGGCTGATATAGAGGCACTGGGGGCTGATGAGAGGTACTGGGGACTGATGAGAGGCACTGGGGGCAAATATAGAGGCACTGGGGGCTGATGAGATCTGCTGGGGGCTGATATAGAGGCACTGGGGGGCTGATGAGAGGCACTGGGGGGCTGATGAGAGGTACTGGGGGCTGATGAGAGGTACTGGGGGCTGATGAGAGGTACTGGGGGATGATGAGAGGTACTGGGGGGCTGATGAGAGATTACTGGGGGGCTGATGAGAGGTACTGGGGGCTGATGAGAGGCACTGGGGGCTGATGAGAGGCACTGGGGGCTAATGTAGAGGCACTAGGGGCTAATGTAGAGGCACTGGGGGGCTGATGGAGAGGCACTGGGGGCTGATGGAGAGGCACTGGGGGGCTGATGGAGAGGCACTGGGGGCTTCTATGAGGCATGGGGCTCTTATCTGAGGTCTGATTGGGGGTCATTCATATTGGGTTCCGATCTGAGGTCTTATTGGGGTCTTATTAACATTGGGGGTCTGATTGGTGGTCTGACCTGAGGTGTAATGAAAAATATATTTTTCTTATTGTGCGGTGCCCACTTCCAGCCCTGAGCCCAGCTGCCTAGAGCACTGATCCGGAGCAGCTTGGAGAAAAAAGGCCTCACAGTCCCACACTCCTTCTGCTCGGCCAAGCCTGTCAGCACCCCTGAGGCCAAGCCTGTCAGCACCCCTGAGGCTAAGCCAGCCAGCACTCCTGAGGCAAAACCAGCCAGCACCCCTGAGTCTTCAGAACTGTAAGTAAATTATATATAAGGGGAGTTTTTGTTTTGTTTTGATCACAATGTGTAGATTTGGCTCAGTCCGCAGCGACACAAATTACAGCATGCTAGATTTTCTGTGCTTTTTTTTTCTTTTCGCTACACGTAGCTTTCAAAAGCCCATTCACATGTATTGTATTTTAAAGGGGTTTTCCCATCTCAGACAATATAGGATATGCCCCCATTGTCTGATAGGTGCGGGTCCCTATATATATTTGTTTATTTCATGTTAATTTTGCAGTTGTTTGTGTAAACTGGCACTTTACAATAAATGTTGCTTGCCGGCAAGATAGGTTCCGAGGGGGGGGGGGGGGGGTGTCAGGAGGATGGATGGCATTAAAACTCCGGGACAAGGCACTTCCTGGTCTGAAAGTAACAGAAAAATTAAAACAACTTACGAGAGAAGAAGGCGCATGGCCTTAAATTAGTGAGGTTAGAAGACCCCTGAGAAAGGATGGCCCCCACACCATCCTCTGAGGCATCAACCTCCACCACAAAAGGTTCCTCGGTATCGGGCTGAACCAAGACTGGAGCCATCTGAAAACAATTTTTAAGGGTATCAAAGGCCCGACAGGCCTCCAACAACCAGTTAACCAGATCAGAACCTTTTTTAGTTAAGTCAGTAAGGGGCTTGGCAATAACAGAAAAATTCTTTATGAATTTACAGTAAAAATTGGTGAATCCTAAAAAGCGTTGGAGTGCCTTTAAGGAGAATGGTCTTACCCAGTCTTGGATAGCCTGAACCTTACTGGGATCCATTTTAAATGAATGAGGGGTAAGAATATAGCCGAGATAAGGAATCTCTTGAACTCAAAACACACATTTCTCTAATTTAACGGACAGATGATTCTCCCTGAGGATTTTATGAACCAATCTGATGTGAGACACATGAGAATCCCAGTCAGGTGAAAAGACAAGAATATAATCAAGATAAACAATCATAACTTTGCCGATAAGTTCTCTAAAAATGTCATTCATGAAATTCTGAAACACAGCTGGGGCATTGCAAAGACCGAATGGCATAACAAGATACTCAAAGTGTCCCTCTGGAGTATTAAAAGCAGTTTTCCACTCATCTCCCTCCTTAATACGAACTAGGTTATACGCTCCTCTCAAATAAAATTTAGAAAACCACGAAGCACCCAAAATCTGGTTAAACAAATCAGGAATCAACGGGATGGAATACTGATTCCTAATAGTTAATTTATTCAAATTTCTATAGTCAATGCAGGGCCTGAAACCATCGTCCTTCTTTTTAACTAAAAATAATCCTGCTCCCAGGGGAGAGGTGGAGGGCCTAATATGTCCCTTCTTGAGACTCTCCTGGATATAGTCTTTCATGGCCCTGCGCTCAGGACTGGAAAGATTATAAATCCGTCCTTTAGGAAATTTGGACTCGGGTACCAAGTCGATAACACAGTCATAAGACCTATGGGGAGGGAGAGTATCTGTCTCAGTGGTGGAAAAAACATCTGAATAATCAGAAATAAAATGAGGAATAATATCTGATGAAACCTCAGCTTGAACTGCGGTTAAGCAAGAACTACAGTTAGGCCCCCATCTCTCTAACTCGCCCGAACTCCAGTTAATGACCGGATTGTGTTGCTGTAGCCAGGGCATACCAAGGACTACCTGAACAGGAAGATTCTCTAAAACAAAGAAAGAGCATTTCCCTGAGTGGCAGACCCCCACAGACAGGGTAACCTCCGGAGTACGGAGTTTTACCGTGCCCCCTAGCAGGGGGGTAGAATCGATGGCGACAACCTGGATCAGGGTGGACAATTCTAGTATAGGAATTCCCATTTGTTCAACAAATTTGCAATCAATAAAACTAAAAGCCGACCCTGAATCCACAAAGGCATTTCCTGACCCCTTTAAGACTCCAAAGGCAATAGAAACCGGCAACAATAATTTACTTCTTACCACCTCCGGGAGTACCTTGTCCTTGGATCCTTCAGACTTGTATGACTTTCCAGAAGGAGCTTTAGGACACTGATGGATCCAGTGGTCGGGATCCCCACAATAAAAACAAGAGCCAGTAGCTCTCTTCGCGTCATCCCGAGTTGCATGGGCTTGTCTGAGTGGGCTCTCGCTGTCTCTCTCTGATCCATCTATCTAGTCTGATGGCTACCGTCATGGTCTCCTCTAAAGAGTCAGGACAGGGATAACAAACCAACATGTCTTTTAACTTCTCAGTCAAGCCTGTCCTAAATTGACATTTGAGCGCTGGTTCGTTCCAACCCGAGGGAACACACCACTTGCGGAACTGCATACAATAATCCTCCAGGGGACGATTCCCCTGAGTGAGGGCCTTAAGATTGGATTCTGCCACAGAGGCTCGGTCTTGTTCATCATAAAGAACCCCTAACGCCTGAAAAAAGAGGTCCACAGAATTAAGACAAGGGGAATCCGGAGGCAAAGAAAAGGTCCATTCCTGGGGGTCCCCTTGAAGCAGGGAGATGATAATACCAACCCAACCCTCTGTGGATCAGGACCAGAGGAGTGAGGACGTAGTCGGAAATAAAGTTTACAGCTTTCCTTGAAAGCTAAAAAACTTTGGCGGTCACCCAAAAACCGATCTGCTAATTTAATGTGTGGTTCCACCTGAACGGGGGCGGGAGCAAGAATGGGGGGAGTTCGGACGGTCTCCTGAACCTGTAGTCTCTCCCCAAGTTCCTGTACTATTTAAGACCCTGCACATGTTCGGTGAGGCTCTGTAGAGGGTCCATGCTAAATTAAGGCCTGTGATTCTGTCACTGGGGTAGCGTCACCCCCTGAGCTGCCACCCGGTCTCCTGTCCCTGCCTACTTGCACCACCCGCCCTAGGTGACGGGGCGCAACTGGGCGACAGTCCCTGACCTGAGTAAGTGCAAGCAAAGAGATAGAGACAGCAGGGAAGCAGACAGCCAATGAGAGGTAGCACTCGAAAAGAGAGGTGGAACAAGCAAGGTACCACCAAAAAACGGAAGGGCGAGGCGGGTCAACTAGCCGGGGTCAGTCCAGGAGGTCACGTCAGTACGAGGGAAGAGACAGAGACAGATCCGAGAGCAGGCCGAGGTCAAAATCCGGGAGGTCACGTCAGTACAAGAGAAGAGGCAAAGACAAAATCCAAAAGCAAGCCGAGGTCAAAATCCCAGAGGTAGCGTCAAGGTTCAGGGAGCAGGCAGAAGAGGTGTCAGGAAGCAGATCAAGCGTCAAATCCAAAGGCAAGATTAATAACAATAATAATACACAACCTAAGGGACCAAAATCACAGGCAACCTGTAGCCAGCAGGTTGCCTGTATTTATAGTGGGGAGTGAGGGTCATGTGACGTGGCCAGCGGCACATGACCGACAGACAGACAAGTCGAGCACCGAGTGATCAGCTCGGCGCTCAAGGCAGACCTAGGAGCAGGGAGCCTCCCAGCTAGCAAAAGCCGCCCTGGGAACGAGGCCGAACACAGATCCTCACTCCCGAAGCTAAGCAGCAGGTCTGCCGGCTGATGGGAGACCGAGTGTGGCTTCGGCGAACCGTTACAGGTATATTACACCCAAAAATTGGTGAATTTCACCAAAAAATTTAACTGACAAATGATATTATTTTTTTCGGTCTACTAGGTATAGGAGTGTCACATCACACCCAAAAAGTAGTGAATTTCACCAGAATATATAACTGAAATTTTTCACCCTAAAATGTAAATTACAATTATTATTTTTTTAACCGGCCTACTAGGTATAGCAGTGGTACTATACACCCAAAAATTGGTTAATTTCACCCGAAAAAGTAAATGACAATTATTATTTTTTTTTTGTTTAACCTGTCTACTAGGTATAGCAATGGTACTATACACCCAAAAATGTGTTAATTTCACCATAAAATGTAACTGACAATAAAAAAATTTTAACCGGCCTACTAGGTATAGCAGTGGTACTATACACTTGAAAATTGGTTAATTTCACCCAAAAAAGTAAATGACTATTTTTTTTTTGTTTAACCTGTCTACTAGGTATAGAAGTGGTACTATACACCCAAAAATTTGTTAATTTCACCATAGAATGTAACTGACAATTTTTTTTTTTCTACCAGTCTACTAGGTATAGAAGTGGTACTATACACCCAAAAATTTGTTAATTTCACCATAGAATGTAACTGACAATTATTTTTTTTTGTTTAACCTGTCTACTAGGTATAGCAAAGGTACATCACACCCAAAAAGTAGTGAATTTCACCAGAATATATAACTGACAATTATTTTTTTTGTTTAACCTGCCTACTAGGTATAGCAGTGGTACTATACACCCAAAAATTTGTTTATTTCGCCCGAAAATGTAACTGACAATTTATTTATTTTTTTAACCGGCCTACTAGCTATAGCAGTGGTACTATACACCCAAAAATTGGTGAATTTCACCCGAAAATATTAATGATAATTCATTTTTTTTTTTAAACGGCTTACTAGGTATAGCAGTGGTACTATACATCTAAAAATTGGTTAATTTCACCCTAAAATGTAAATGACAATTTTTTTTGATTTTTTAAACCGGCCTACTAGGTATAGCAGTGGTACTATACACCCAAAAATTGGTTAATTTCACCAGAAAATGTTAATGACTTTTTATTTTATTTTTTTAACCGGCCTACTAGGTATAGCAGTGGTACTATACACCCAGAAATTTGTGAATTTCACCAGAAAATGTAAATGACAAAGTAGTGAAATGATCTAAAATAAAACACGTACAAAAAAAAAATTTGATTTATGAGGTGGAGTTCCATATGTAGTAGGAGTTTGAGGAGGCAGTGGACGTAGCGGAATAGGTGGAAGCAGCGGTGGAGGAGGACGAGATAGCCAACACAGGTTTTTGGTTTTAATTTAATTTTGTAAAATTAAGGTACACTCCAAAAGAGTGTGAAATATCCAAAATACAAACATGAGCAATTGCGCTGCAGTATAACAATGGCTGCTTAGTGCCGTATACATGTCTATTCTGCACAAGGTACGGACAAGTCCTGAGGGATCCATGCCTGGTTCATTTTAATGAACGTGAGCTTGTCCACATTTGCTGTGGACAGGCGGCTGTGCTTGTCTGTGATGACGCCCCCTGCCGTGCTAAACACACGTTCAGATAATACACTGGCTGCAGGGCAGGCCAGCACCTCTAAGGCGTAAAGGGCAAGCTCAGGCCATGTGCCCAATTTGGAGACCCAGAAGTTGAAGGGGGCAGACTCGTCATTCAGTACGTGTAGGCGTGTGCACACATACTGCTCCACCATGTGAAATGCTGCCTCCTGCTAAGACGTTCTATATCAGCTGGTGGTGCTGGTTGTTGTGGCGTGCTGACAAAGCTTTTCCACATTTCGGCAATGCTAACCCTGCGTTTTGAGGTGCTGGCGGTGCCCCAGCTGCGTTGGCGACCTCTTCCTCGTCATCTGCCTTCGCCTTGTGCTTCCACTGTGCCCCCGCTGTCAGGTGGGAATGCCACCAGCAGCTCGTCTACCAGCGTGTGCTTGTACTCGCGCATCTTACGATCACGCTCCAGTGATGGAATTAAGGACGGTACGTTGTCCTTGTAACGGGGATCCAGCAGCGTGGCCACCCAGTAATCAGCACAAGTTAGAATGTGGGCAACTCGGGGGTCGTTGCGGAGACACTGCAGCATGTAATCGCTCATGTGTGCCAGGCTGCCCAGAGGCAACGAAAAGCTGTCCTCTGTGGGAGGTGTATCGTCTGTGTCCTCTGTATCCCCCCATCCACGCACCAGTGATGGCCATGAGCTGGTCTGTGTGCCACCCTGCTGTGAACATGGTTCCTCCTCCTGCATCTCATTCTCCACCTCCTCATCCTTCAGAACTGTGCCCTGGCTGGACAATTGTGTACCTTGGGTTTGTGGGTGCAGGAACCCACCCTCGGAGCCACTTGGGAATGACTGGCCGGAAACCCTACAAAATGATCCCTCTTCCTCCTCCTGTGCCACATCCTCTTCCATCATCGCCAGGAGCGTTTTTTCAAGGAAGCATAGAAGTGGGATAGTAAAGCTGAGAATGGCGTTATCGGCACTGGCCATGTTGGTGGAGTACTCGAAACAGCGCAACAAGGAACACAGGTCTCGCATGGAGGCCCAGTCCTTGGTGGTGAAGTGGTGCTGTTCCGCTGAGCGACTCACCCGTGCATGCTGCAGCTGAAACTCCACTATCGCCTGCTGCTGCTCGCACAGTATGGCCAGCATGTGCAAGGTGGAGTTCCCCCTTGTGGGCATGTCGCATATGAGGCGGTGAGCGGGAAGGCCGAAGTTACGCTGCAGCACTGACAGGCGAGCAGCAGCAGGGTGAGAACGCCGAAAGCGCGCACAGATGGCCCGCACTTTATGCAGCAGCTCTGACATATCGGGGTAATTTTTAAGGAATCTCTGCACCACCAAATCCAGCACATGCGCCAGGTAAGGGATGTGCCTCAAACCGGCTAGTCCCAGAGCTACTACGAGATTTCGCCCATTATCGCACACCACCAGGCCGGGCTTGAGGCTGACTGGCACAAACCACTCATCGGTCTGTTGTTCAAGGCCCGTCCACAGCTCCTGCGCGGTGTGGGGTTTGTCCCCTAAACAGATAAGTATTAAAACTGCCTGCTGTCGTTTACCCATGGCTGTGCTGAAATTGGTGGTGAAGGTGTTACGCTGACCGGATGAGGAGCTGGTAGAGGATGAGGAAGCAGAGTAGGAGGAGAAAGCAACAGGAGGCAAACTGAAGCGCCCTGCAATCCTCGGTGGTGGAAGGACTATCCGCCTCAGGCCCAGCCGCCACTGCATTTACCCAGTGTGCTGTTATGGAGATAAAACGGCCCTGTTACTGGTCCACATATCCGTAGTCAGGTGCACCTTGCCACAGATGGCATTGCACAGTGCACACCTGATTTTGTCCCCTACTTGGTTGTGAAGGGAAGGGATGGCTCGCCTTGAAAAGTAGTGGCGGCTGGGCACGACATACTGTGGGACAGCCACCGCCATAAGGCCTTTAAAACTATCCGTCTGCACCAGACGGAATGACAGCATTTCAAAGGCCAGTAATTTAGAAATGCTGGCATTCAGGGCTAGGGATCGCAGGTGGGTAGGGGGGTACTTCCTCTTCCTCTCCAGCGTTTGGGATATGGAGAGCTGAACGCTTCCGTGAGACATTGTGGAGATGCTTGGTGACCCAGGTGTTGGTGTTGCTGGCAGATCCTCTGTTTGCGAGGTGCCAGGAGGCACTGTCACTCCAGAGGTGGATGAAGAGGCCGTGACTGCAGCTGAAGAGGAAGCAGGAGGAGCCAGAGACCTTTCTTGGTTTTTGAGGTGTCTACTCCACTGCAGCTCATGCTTTGCACTTAAATGCCTGGTCATGCAGGTTGTGCTGAGGTTGAGAACGTTTATGCCTCGCTTCAGGCTCTGATTGCACAGAGTGCAAACCACTCATGTCTTGTTCTCAGCACATTGTCTGAAGAACTGCCACGCCAGGGAAGTCCTTGGAGCTGGCTTTGGTGTGCTCGGTCCCTTGCTGCGGTGGGCAGTAGGAGGCGTACTGTCTAGAGGACGGCCGTTCCGCTTTTGCACCCTGCTCTCTCCTCTGCTGTGCTGGAGGCTCTGTGCGACCACCGCCTCTTCCTCCGAACTACATAGGTCACTCGCATGACCTTGATTCCATGTGGGGTCGAGGACCTCATCGTCCTCCACATCATCTTCCACCCAGTCTTCACCCCTGCCTTCCTTGTCGGTCTGCACACTTTCGAAAGCCCCAGCCGTTGGCACCTGTGTTTCGTAATCATCCGAGACGTGCTGCGATGGTCCTCCCATGTACTCATCTTGAAAGATAAGTGGTTGAGCATCGGTGCACTCAATCTCTTCCACTTCTGGGGCAGGGCTAGGTGGATGGCCCTGGGAAACCCTGCTAACAGAGTCATCAAAAAGCAGAAGAGATTGCTGCATGACTTGGAGCTCAGACTGCTTGGCTGATTTGCAAGGGGGTGAGGTGAAAGACTGATGGACATCGGCTGCAGGTGCCAACTGTGGTCTTTCAGCAGGAGACTGGGTGGGAGACAATGTGAAGGAACTGGATCCACTGTCAGCAACCCAATCTACTATCGCCTGTACTTGTTCAGGCCTCACCATTCGTAGAGCAGCATTAGGCCCGACCAAATACCGCTGCAGGTTTTGTCGCCTACTTGCACCTGAGGAAGGGGTTTGACATGTGCGTGTAGCTGGCACAGATCGACCACGTCCTCTCCCTGCAACAGGAGCTCCACCAGCAGCACAACGACCTGGGCCACGTCCCTTATTTGACGCTCTCCTCATATTTTTCAAATTTAGGATCTTGCCCTAAATGGGTGTTTAATAGTAGAATAGAACGACAGTATGTAAAGGGTGTATCTCGCACGGCCTGAACCAGACTAGGCCTTAATAAAAGTTTTTTTTTGCCCAAAATGGCTATATTTCAAATGCCTGAATCAAACCCCTGTATGTAGAGGATGTATCTAACACGGTCTGAACCAGTGTAGGCCTGAAGTAAATATATCTTTGCCCAAAATGGCTGTATTTCAAATGGCTGTATTTCAAATCCCTGAATCAAACCCCTGTGTGTAGAGGGAGTATCTCACACGGTCTGAACCAGTGTAGGCCTGAAGTAAATATATCTTTACCCAAAATGGCTGTATTTTAAATCCCTGAATCAAACCCCTGTATGTAGAGGGAGTATCTAACACGGTCTGAACCAGTGTAGGCCTGAATTAAATATTTATTTGCACGCAATGGCTGTATTTCAAATGCCTGAATCAAACCCCTGTATGTAGAGGGAGTATCTCACACGGTCTGAACCAGTGTAGGCCTGAAGTAAATATATCTTTGCACAAAATGGCTGTATTTTAAATGTGTCACGGAACCATGAACCAGACGTACAACAAGAGATAAATGAAAATAAGAAGGCTTTATTGAAAATAAAGCTGTAAAGCAAAAGTCCAAACGGATGGTGAAACCGAGCAGAGTCTTTGCGAAGCCAGAGGTCAGGAACCAGAAGGGTAGTCAGACGAAGCCAGGATCAGGAACCAGCAGGGTAGTCAGACGAAGCCAGGATCAGGAACCAGCAGGGTAGTCAGACGAAGCCAGGATCAGGAACCAGCAGGGTAGTCAGACGAAGCCAGGATCAGGAACCAGAAGCAGCAGCAGTCTTAGAAGCATGTGAACACAAGAGGACCAAGCAAGGAACTGAAGCCACAGACCTCCTATATATATGAGCTAGGCATCCAGCTCCTCCCAGGGGAAGGAGGAGCAGCAGGGTGGAAGGCTACAAGAAACCCAGAAACCAAGATGGCCGCCAGCACATGTCAAACGAAGGAGAGCAGCAAGCAGGTAAGACCATGACAGTACCTCCCCCTCAAGGGCCCCTCCTCCGCGGAGCACAAAACGGTTTCTGAGGGAAGCGTGCGTGGAAGGCTCGGAGCAAGGCAGGAGCATGGACATCTGCGGAGGGAACCCAGGAACGCTCCTCTGGACCATAACCACGCCAATGGACCAAAAACTGCAACCGACCGCGGACCAGGCGTGAGTCCAGGATATTGCTCACCTCATATTCCTCACGATTGCCCACTTGGACCGGACGAGGCCGAGGAACCGAGGAAGTGAAACGATTACACACCAGTGGCTTCAACAGGGAGACATGAAACACGTTGGAGATCCGCATGCCAGGAGGAAGCGCAAGGGCATAGGCTACCGGGTTTACCCTGCGAAGCACTCGGAAGGGACCAACAAAGCGAGGCGCCAGCTTGGGAGTGGGCACTCGAAGGTTGAGGTTGCGGGTGGACAACCATACACGGTCTCCGACCTGGTAGGAAGGAGCAGGCGCTCGTCTGCGATCAGCCTGGAGTCTCTGGCGCTGCGCAGAGACCTCAAGGGACTTCTGGATCTGTACCCAAGAAGCACGTAGGACGGAAAGGTGATCCTCCACAGCCGGAATATCCTGGGGAGAGAATACCTCCGGTAACACGGCAGGTTGGAACCCATAATGGGCCATGAAGGGAGACGTCCCAGAGGAAGAGTTCACCGCCGTGTTCCTGGCAAACTCAGCCCAAGGCAGGAGGTCAACCCAATTGTCTTGGTGATCGGAGACATAGCAACGAAGGAATTGCTCCAAGGCCTGATTGGATCGTTCTGCGGCCCCATTGGACTGAGGGTGGTAGGCCGAGGAGAAGGAGAGATGAATCCCCAACTGGGAGCAAAAGGCGCGCCAGAACCTGGACACAAACTGACTCCCCCGATCCGACACAATCTCCTTAGGCAAACCGTGCAACCGGAAGACCTCCCTGGCAAAAATCGTGGCCAACTCTTGTGCAGAGGGTAACTTCTTGAGAGGAACACAGTGGCACATTTTGGAAAACCGATCCACAATCATGAGAATGACCGTATGGCCTCGGGATGCAGGGAGGTCCACAATGAAATCCATCCCCAGGTGTGACCATGGGCGCTCCCCGGTGGCTATGGGTTGCAGAAGGCCCAACGGAAGGTGCCGAGGGGACTTACTCTGGGCACAAACGGAGCATGCCGCTACATATGCGGCGATGTCGGAACGTAGGGAAGGCCACCAGAACAGACGTGAAACAGCCCAGGACAGCTGATTCTTTCCAGGATGCCCCGCGGTCTTGGAGTTATGGTAGGTTCGCAACAACCGAGTGCGCAACTCCTCAGGCACAAAACATCTGCCGTTGGGTCTCCCAGAGGGAGCACCAGATTGAGCCGCCAAAATCTGCTCACCCAGGGGAGAGGTCAGGCTGGTGCGAATGGCGGCCAAGATCAGATTCGGAGTTATGACCGAAGTCGGAATCGACTCCTCCCTGGACAGCTCGGAGTACTGCCGTGATAAGGCATCCGCCCTGATGTTCTTGGAACCGGGTAGGTAGGAGACCACGTAATTAAAACGTGACAAGAACAGAGCCCATCTGGCCTGACGTGGTGTCAATCTCTTGGCCTCAGAAAGGTAGGTCAGATTCTTGTGGTCCGTCAGGATGAGAACCGGAACCACCGAACCCTCGAGCAAGTGCCTCCATTCTTTAAGGGCCTGCACGATGGCCAATAACTCCCTGTCACCAATCTGATAGTTGCACTCCGCGGAAGACAGTTTCCGGGAGTAAAACCCACAAGGAAGCAGAGGACCCTCTGGTGTTCTACGCTGAGACAGAAGGGCGCCTACTCCCGTCTCAGACGCGTCCACCTCGAGGACAAAGGGCAACCCAGGGTTGGGATGCGACAGAATCGGAGCCGACACAAAGGCGGACTTTAGGGCCTCAAAAGCTCGGATGGCCTCGAGCGGCCAGACCTGGGAATTACTGCCCTTCCTGGTCAGATCCGTGAGAGGCTTGGCCAGCATGGAAAAGTCCCTGATGAACTTCCGATAATAATTGGCGAAGCCCAAAAAGCGCTGCAGGGAACGAAGACCACTGGGCTGGGGCCACTGTAAGACAGCCGAAACCTTCTCAGGATCCATGGAGAACCCCTCAGCGGAAATGATGTAACCTAAGAAGGTTACCTGGGATCGGTGAAATTCGCATTTCTCAAGCTTACCAAACAGCTTGTTCTCTCGTAACCGTTGCAACACTCGTCTGACATCCAGAATGTGGGCCTCCATGGATTCAGAATATACCAAGATGTCATCCAAATAGACTACCACACACTGCTGCAACAGGTCACGGAAAACATCGTTGATGAATTCCTGAAAGACTGCGGGCGCATTGCACAACCCAAAGGGCATAACCAAGGATTCGTAATGACCGGTCCTGGTGTTAAACGCGGTCTTCCACTCATCGCCCGCCTTGATCCTTACCAGGTTATATGCCGCCCTCAGGTCGAGTTTGGTAAAGACCATGGCCCCTTTAAGGCGATCGAACAGCTCGGAAATCAAGGGTATCGGGTAAGCGTTCTTGATCGTGATGCGATTGAGACCCCTGTAATCGATGCAAGGCCTCAACTCACCGCCCTTCTTTTTCACAAAGAAAAATCCAGCCCCTGCCGGGGACGAAGATTTGCGAATGTGTCCGCGTGAAAGCGCCTCCCTCACGTACTCCTCCATGGCCTCATTCTCCGCTACCGACAGTGGATAGACTTTGCCACGAGGAGGAACGGCACCAGATTGTAACTCTATGGCACAATCGTATGGGCGGTGCGGAGGTAGGGCAACCGCGCGCACCTTATCGAATACCTCCCGGTACTCCTCGTATTCAGGAGGCAACAGAGAGTCCGAGGAAGTACACAGCAACTTGACAGACCCATGGATGCAACTAGCCCCACACTGCGGTGACCACGAGAGGATCTCGACCGATCTCCAATCGAAAGTCGGATTATGCTTCTGGAGCCAGGGGTACCCCAAGACCACCGAGTAGTGTGGAGACGAAATAACCTGGAGGCAGACCGACTCTCTGTGAACGGCACCAATGGCTATCCCCACTGGAAGGGTCTCATGAGTCACGTGTGGCGGCAGAAGGGGTCTGCCGTCTATCGCCTCAAGAGCCAGTGGGGAACCTCGAGCCTGCAGAGGAATGGAATTGGCGGCAGCGAACACACTATCAATGAACAAACCACCAGCACCAGAGTCCACCAACGCCTGGGTCGTCACCGAGCCCCCGACCCAGGAGAGGACAACAGTGATCAGTGGTTTGTCAACACGGGAAACCGGGGACGAGGAGACTCCACCCAAGATCTGCCCCCGACAGGATCTCAGGGTACGAGCGTTTCCCGGACGGTTCGGACATGCCAACCGAAAATGCCCACCGAGACCACAGTACATGCATCGGCCCTCGCGTCTCCGGAGTGCCCTCTCCCCCTCGGACAGGCGAGCAAACCCCAGCTGCATGGGTTCACCCCCAGACAAGTCATCCCCAGGAGGCGTGGGAGGAGAGGGAGGCACGGGTGGGACAGCAAACGTAGGCACCAATCTGTTAGAAGACCTCCGCAGGTTCTCCTTAAAGGAAGGTCTCTCCCTGAGTCTGGTGTCAATCAAAATCAGGAAAGAAATAAGAGACTCGAGCTCAACTGGTAGGTCCTTAGCTGCAACCTCATCCTTCAAGGCATCCGAGAGACCATGAGAGAAAGCAGCGACCAGAGCCTCATTATTCCAGCCCACCTCTGCTGCCAGGGTACGAAACTCAATGGCGTATTCAGCTACGGATCGTGAACCCTGTCTGATGGACATAAGGAGCTTCGCAGCAGAGGCAGCACGAGCCGGCACATCGAATACCTTCCGAAGAGAAGCAACAAAACCGGAAAACTCGGCAACCACCGGATTGTTGTTCTCCCATAAAGGGCTGGCCCAGGCCAAGGCCTTGTCCGAGAGCAGCGAGATCAAGAAGCCCACCTTTGATCTCTCAGTAGGAAAGGCATGTGGCAGCAACTCGAAATAAATGCCCACTTGGTTAAGGAAACCTCGGCACTGAGTTGGCTCTCCCCCAAAGCGCTGTGGAAGAGGGGCAGAACCGGTCATACCCCGAAACACCGCAGGCGCAACAACAGGTGTCGGGGTAGACTCTGGCGCAACAACCGGAGCGGCAGTAGGAGCGAGCCCAGGAGCGACAACCGACCCATCGGCAACGGGAGCGAAATGAGCCGTGCGTTCAAGCAGGGTTTGCAATGCCACAGCGAACCGACCCAACAGGTGATCCTGCTGATCAAGTCTGGCAACCAGCGTGGGTAGCGAGGATGGCCCTGTACCGTCAGAATTCATGGCTTGGTCCTAATGTCACGGAACCATGAACCAGACGTACAACAAGAGATAAATGAAAATAAGAAGGCTTTATTGAAAATAAAGCTGTAAAGCAAAAGTCCAAACGGATGGTGAAACCGAGCAGAGTCTTTGCGAAGCCAGAGGTCAGGAACCAGAAGGGTAGTCAGACGAAGCCAGGATCAGGAACCAGCAGGGTAGTCAGACGAAGCCAGGATCAGGAACCAGCAGGGTAGTCAGACGAAGCCAGGATCAGGAACCAGCAGGGTAGTCAGACGAAGCCAGGATCAGGAACCAGAAGCAGCAGCAGTCTTAGAAGCATGTGAACACAAGAGGACCAAGCAAGGAACTGAAGCCACAGACCTCCTATATATATGAGCTAGGCATCCAGCTCCTCCCAGGGGAAGGAGGAGCCGCAGGGTGGAAGGCTACAAGAAACCCAGAAACCAAGATGGCCGCCAGCACATGTCAAACGAAGGAGAGCAGCAAGCAGGTAAGACCATGACAAAATGGCTGTATTTCAAATCCCTGAATCAAACCCCTGAATGTAGAGGGAGTATCTCACATGATCTGAACCAGTGTAGGCCTGAAGTAAATATATCTTTGCACAAAATGGCTGTATTTCAAATGGCTGTATTTCAAATGCCTGATTCAAACCCCTGTATGTAGAGGGAGTATCTCACACGGTCTGAACCAGTGTAGGCCTGAAGTAAATATTTATTTGCACAAAATGGCTGTATTTCAAATGCCTGATTCAAACCCCTGTATTTAGAGGGTGTATCTCACAGGGCCTGAACCAGTGTAGGCCTGAATTCAATATTGTTGCCCCAAATGGCGGTGTTTAAAATCTCTGAATGTAACCCAAATGTGTTAAGGGTGTATCTCGCAATGACATCTGCATCAAAGGCTGCCAACTAAATTTTTTGTGCCCAAACGAGTGTTTGTTTAACAACTGAATTTGACAGCAGTATATAAGCCTGTAATTTCACACGTGCTGATTCTGATTCTGATTCTATTTTTAAAAAAATAGGGTGTTTTTAAACACCCAGAAAATGATGGGTGTATTTCTACCTTAAATTGCACAATGAATAATCCAGATGTTGTAGTTTGCTAAAACAATGGTGATTTAGCCAATGGCCTCAGGGCAGGGTAAAACGATTGTGTACTGCACCCACACAACTATTTCTCTGTAGATCGCTGAGTTAGATTCTCTCCTATTCTCTCCCTGAAATCACAAGTCCAGCAGCATCCTCTCCCTACACTTGTAACAGCAGAGTGATGTGTAGCGCTACGTGACTCAAGCTTATATAGAGCCTGGTTCACATGCTGCTTTGGCCAATCACAGCCATGCCATTAGTAGGCATGGCTGTGATGGCTTCTAAGGTCAGACAGTTAACCGCTTGTTGATTGGCTGCCGTGCAGCCTTTCAAAAAGCGCCAAGAAAGCGCCGAACACCGAACCCGAACTTTTACGAAAAAGTTTGGGTTCGGGTCGGGGGTACAAAAATCCTAAAGTTCGGTACGAACCCGAACTTTACAGTTTGAGTTCGCTCAACCCTACTTATAATTCTATCTTCTTAGTGGAAGGACTTGAACATGAATTTAAGGAATTTTCCATCAGGTTCTCAACTTCCAAGTGTCTTTTATCACTCTCAAGTGGAACAACTAACTTCTGTATAGGACGTTCCAACTTGAGTGGAGTAGTGAAACGTTTTCCTTTTTTGTCAAGTTTTGAGTCTCCCATTTATAACAACACTCTTCTTCTTTCACTAACACTATGTCACTAACTTGAACATTTCTTCTGGGTGTTTGTCATTTACTTCTTAGCATAAGATTGGCTAAGTACTCTTTCCTCCATCTATTCCAAAACTGATTTGATAGATATTGAACTCTTTGCCATCTCCTTCTGGTATATAAATCCTCTTTTGTGAACTTGCCAGTTGGTGACTGTATGTAATCCGACTTAAGGTGAAGTAGATGGTTGGGAGTTAAAGGGTCCAAACTTGTTGGATCGTTGATGTTATTAACTGTAAGTGGACGACTGTTAACAATAGACATTACTTCATAGAATAGGGTCCTAAGTGAAGCATCATCTATTCTTCCGGTGTTCTTTTTCAACACTGAACTTAACACATTTCTCACAGTTCTGATTTGTCTTTCCCAAACTCCTCCTGTATGTCTTGCATGTGGAGCATTCATATGAAAATCACACTGTTTCTCTAACAAATACTCAGTTACTTTTTCTTTAGAGCTTTCTTCAATTCATTTTTTGCTCCGACAAAATTAGATCCTTGGTCAGATCTAAGCTCTCCGACGGTACCTCTAATGGCTATGAAACATCTTAAGGCGTTAATGAATGCGTCAGTTGACATATCCTCTAACATTTCCAGGTGAATTTCTCTGGAGCTCAGACAAGTAAATATTAGTCCATATCTCTTGTACTCCTTGCGGTTCTGTTTGGTGATGAATGGGCCAAAACAATCCATTCCGCTATAAAGAAATGGTGGTGATGGGTTTACACAATCTGCCGGTAAATCTGCAATTTTTTGCTCTTCGGTATGTCTACGTAATCAATCTTGTGAAGGTAGAGTTTTTGGGTAGAATTGCTGGATGCTTCACTCTGTTAGGTAACGATGCATTTTCCAGTCTCCCTTCCACCTTCAGTATACCATCCTGCAGAACAAGATTAAGGCTGGGTTCACACCTGAGCGTATTCGGTAAGCGCTTTTTACAGGCGTTTTTATCAGGCGTTTTTGAGGCGTATTTTGGGGTGTTTTTGTATTTTGGAACCGCGCGTAGTACGCGTGTTTGTGTGATTGACCACAGAGGCATCCAATGAAAAACTGCCATGTCTACACTTGAGGTGTCCAATGAAAGAGACTTCCTGCGGAGCTATGTCCTGTGTGTTTTTGTATAGAGTAGAGTGTGGAACATATACAAACGGAAAATGCAAATGTGATCGCACTCTACATCCAGCATTCTGCCCTGCCTCCATGCTGGATGAGACATTGGTGTACATTTTGGCCAAAGCGTAATAAGCCACTCACCACGTCAAGGTCGCCTCATTTGAGTGGTCCCTAACACTAGTTCCTACCTGTTTGTGGGCCATGACAGCCACACAAAGTCCAGGGAATGCAGGTCAGCATGCAAGCCAAGCACACTCTGCTTTTAACCCCGTCCGGTGCCATTACAGCTTTCATCGGATCCAGGGATGCAAGTACCAACATGCACGCTGAGCCCACCATATACTTCTCCTGGAGCCAAATGGCTACTGGTAGGTTCTATATAAGCAGACTCAGTTTTATACTGACTTTAACCACCTCAGCCCCTATGGCTTAAACACCCTGAAAGACCAGGCCACTTTTTACACTTCTGACCTACCCTACTTTCACCGTTTATTGCTCGGTCATGCAACTTACCACCCAAATGAATTTTACCTCCTTTTCTTCTCACTAATAGAGCTTTCATTTGGTGGTATATCATTGCTGCTGACATTTTTACTTTTTTTGTTATTAATCGAAATTTAACGATTTTTTTTCAAAAAAATGAAATTTTTCACTTTCAGTTGTAAAATTTTGCAAATAAAACGACATCCATATATAAATTTTGCTCTAAATTTATTGTTCTACATGTCTTTGATAAAAAAAAAATGTTTGGGTAAAAAAAAAAAATGGTTTGGGTAAAAGTTATAGCGTTTACAAACTATGGTACAAAAATGTGAATTTCCGCTTTTTGAAGCAGCTCTGACTTTCTGAGCACCTGTCATGTTTCCTGAGGTTCTACAATGGCCAGACAGTACAAACACCCCACAAATGACCCCATGTCGGAAAGTAGACACCCTAAGGTATTCGCTGATGGGCATAGTGAGTTCATAGAACTTTTTATTTTTTGTCACAAGTTAGTGGAAAATGATGATTTTTTTTTTTTTTCTTACAAAGTCTCATATTCCACTAACTTGTGACAAAAAATAAAAACTTCTATGAACTCACTATGCCCATCAGCGAATACCTTGGGGTGTCTTCTTTCCAAAATGGGGTCACTTGTGGGGTAGTTAGACTGCCCTGGCATTCTAGGGGCCCAAATGTGTGGTAAGTTGTTTGAAATCAAAATCTTTAAAAATTGACCGGTGAAATCCGAAAGGTGCTCTTTGGAATGTGGGCCCCTTTGCCCACCTAGGCTGCAAAAAAGTGCCACACATGTGGTATCACCGTACTCAGGAGAAGTTGGGGAATGTGTTTTGGGGTGTCTTTTTACATATACCCATGCTGGGTGAGATAAATATCTTGGTCAAATGCCAACTTTGTATAAAAAAATGGGAAAAGTTGTCTTTTGCCAAGATATTTCTCTCACCCAGCATGGCTATATGTAAAATGACACCCCAAAACACATTCCCCAACTTCTCCTGAGTACGGAGATACCACATGTGTGACACTTTTTTGCAGCCTAGGTGGGCAAAGGGGCCCATATTCCAAAGAGCACCTTTCGGATTTCACTGGTCATTTTTTACACATTTTGATTTCAAACTTCTTACCACACATTTGGGCCCCTAGAATGCCAGGGCAGTATAACTACCCCACAAGTGACCCCATTTTGGAAAGAAGACACCCCCAGGTATTTCGTGATGGGAATAGTGAGTTCATGGAAGTTTTTATTTTTTGTCACAAGTTAGTGGAATATGAGACTTTGTAAGGGAAAAAAAAAAAAATCATCATTTTCCGCTAACTTGTGACAAAAAATATAAAATTCTAGGAACTCGCCATGCCCCTCACGGAATACCTTGGGGTGTCTTCTTTCCAAAATGGGGTCACTTGTGGGGTAGTTATACTGCCCTGGCATTTTCCAGGTGCCCTAATGTGTGGTAAGTAGGTAAATGACCTGTGAAATCCTAAAGGTGCTCTTTGGAAGGTGGGCCCCTTTGCCCACCTAGGCTGCAAAAAAGTGTCACACATGTGGTATCGCCGTATTCAGGAGAAGTTGGGCAATGTGTTTTGGGGTGTCTTTTTACATATACTCATGCTGGGTGAGAGAAATATCTCGGCAAAAGACAACTTTTCCCATTTTTTTTATATAAAGTTGGCATTTGACCAAGATATTTATCTCACCCAGCATGGGTATATGTAAAATGACACCCCAAAACACATTGCCCAACTTCTCCTGAGTACGGCGATACCAGATGTGTGACACTTTTATGCAGCCTAGATGCGTAAAGGGGCCCACATTCCTTTTATGAGGGCATTTTTAGACATTTGGATCCCAGACTTTTTCTCACGCTTTAGGGCCCCTAAAATGCCAGGGCAGTATAAATACCCCACATGTGACCCCATTTTGGAAAGAAGACACCCCAAGGTATTCAATGAGGGGCATGGCGAGTTCATAGAAATATATTTTTTTTGGCACAAGTTAGCGGAAATTGATTTTATTTATTTTTTTCTCACAAAGTCTCCCTTTCCGCTAACTTGGGACAAAAATTTCAATCTTTCATGGACTCAATATGCCCCTCACGGAATACCTGGGGGTATCTTCTTTCCGAAATGGGGTCACATGTGGGGTATTTATACTGCCCTGGCATTCTAGGGGCCCTAAAGCGTGAGAAGAAGTCTGGAATATAAATGTCTAAAAATTTTTACGCATTTGGATTCCGTGAGGGGTATGGTGAGTTCATGTGAGATTTAATTTTTTGACACAAGTTAGTGGAATATGAGACTTTGTAAGAAAAAAATAATAATTTCCGCTAACTTGGGCCAAAAAAATGTCTGAATGGAGCCTTACAGAGGGGTGATCAATGACAGGGGGGTGATCAATGACAGGGGGGTGATCAGGGAGTCTATATGGGGTGATCTCCCCCCTGTCATTGATCACCCCCCTATAAGGCTCCATTCAGATGTCCGTATGTGTTTTGCGGATCCGATCCATGTATCCGTGGATCCGTAAAAATCATACGGACATCTGAATGCAGCCTGACAGGGGGGGTGATCAATGACAGGGGGGGTGATCAATGACAGGGGGGTGATCAGGGAGTCTATATGGGGTGATCAACCCCCCGGAAGGCTCCAGGGAGACGCCTGTATGTGTTTTGCGGATCCGATCCATCTATCAGTGGATCCGTAAAAATCATGCGGACATCTGAATGGAGCTTTACAGGGGGGTGATCAATGACAGGGGGGTAATCAATGACAGGGGGGTGATCAGGGAGTCTATATGGGGTGATCACCACAGTCATTGATCACGCCCCTGTAAGGCTCCATTCAGACGTCCGTATGCGTTTTGCGGATCCGATCCATCTATCAGTGGATCCGTAAAAATCATGCGGACATCTGAATGGAGCTTTACAGGGGGATGATCAATGACAGGGGGGTAATCAATGACAGGGGGGTGATCAGGGAGTCTATATGGGGTGATCAACACAGTCATTGATCACGCCCCTGTAAGGCTCCATTCAGACGTCCGTATGCGTTTTGCGGATCCAATCCATCTATCAGTGGATCCGTAAAAATCATGCGGACATCTGAATGGAGCTTTACAGGGGGGTGATCAATGACAGGGGGGTGATCAGGGAGTCTATATGGGGTGATCACCACAGTCATTGATCACGCCCCTGTAAGGCTCCATTCAGACGTCCGTATGCGTTTTGCGGATCCGATACATCTATCAGTGGATCCATAAAAATCATGCGGACATCTGAATGGAGCTTTACAGGGGGGTAATCAATGACAGCGGGGTGATCAGGGAGTCTATATGGGGTGATCACCACAGTCATTGATCACGCCCCTGTAAGGCTCCATTCAGACGTCCGTATGCGTTTTGCGGATCCGATCCATCTATCAGTGGATCCGTAAAAATCATGCGGACATCTGAATGGAGCTTTACAGGGGGGTGATCAATGACAGGGGGGTGATCAGGGAGTCTATATGGGGTGATCACCACAGTCATTGATCACGCCCCTGTAAGGCTCCATTCAGACGTCCGTATGCGTTTTGCGGATCCGATCCATCTATCAGTGGATCCGTAAAAATCATGCGGACATCTGAATGGAGCTTTACAGGGGGGTGATCAATGACAGGGGGGGTAATCAATGACAGGGGGGTGATCAGGGAGTCTATATGGGGTGATCAGGGGTGATCAAGGGTGATCAAGGGTGAATAAGGGGTTAATAAGTGACAGGGGGGGGGTGTAGTGTAGTGGTGCTTGGTGCAACATATTACTGAGCTACCTGTGTCCTCTGGTGGTCGATCCAAACAAAGGGGACCACCAGAGGACCAGGTAGCAGGTATATTAGACGCTGTTATCTTAACAGAGTCTAATATACCTGTTAGGGGTTAAAAAAAATCACATCTCCAGCCTGCCAGCGAACGATCGCCGCTGGCAGGCTGGAGATCCACTCTCTTACCTTCCGTTCCTGTGAGCGCGCGCGCCTGTGTGCGCGTGTTCACAGGAGATCTCGCGTCTCGCGAGATGACGCATATATGCGTGACTGTGCGCAGGGCTGCCACCTCCGGAACGTGATCCTGCATTAGGCGGTCCGGAGGTGGTTAAAACCAGCCTCCAGGACAGATTGACTGGTCAGGTGTGCATGACTCCAAGGAGATCGCCACGCCTCCAATATATACTACAAAGAAAAAATGTGGGGGATTGAGTCAGCACAACCTGTATGTAGGTGCACATCACTATGGCAAAATACATATACAAACGGAAAATGTAAATGTGATCGCACTCTACATCGAGCATTCTGCCCTGCCTCCATACTGGATGAGACATTGGTGTACATTTTGGCCAAAGCGTAATAAGCCACTCACCACGTCAAGGTCGCCTCATTTGAGTGGTCCCTAACACTAGTTCCTACCTGTTTGTGGGCCATGACAGCCACACAAAGTCCAGGGAATGCAGGTCAGCATGCAAGCCAAGCACACTCTGCTTTTAACCCCGTCCGGTGCCATTACAGCTTTCATCGGATCCAGGGATGCAAGTACCAACATGCACGCTGAGCCCACCATATACTTCTCCTGGAGCCAAATGTCCTGGAGTATAAAACTGAGTCTGCTTATATAGAACCTACCAGTAGCCATTTGGCTCCAGGAGAAGTATATGGTGGGCTCAGCGTGCATGTTGGTACTTGCATCCCTGGATCCGATGAAAGCTGTAATGGCACCGGACGGGGTTAAAAGCAGAGTGTGCTTGGCTTGCATGCTGACCTGCATTCCCTGGACTTTGTGTGGCTGTCATGGCCCACAAACAGGTAGGAACTAGTGTTAGGGACCACTCAAATGAGGCAACCTTGACGTGGTGAGTGGCTTATACGCTTTGGCCAAAATGTACACCAATGTCTCATCCAGCATGGAGGCAGGGCAGAATGCTGGATGTAGAGTGCGATCACATTTGCATTTTCCGTTTGTATATGTATTTCGCCATAGTGATGTGCACCTACATACAGGTTGTGCTGACTCAATCCCCCACATTTTTCTTTGTAGTATATATTGGAGGCGTGGCGATCTCCTTGGAGTCATGCACACCTGACCAGTCAATCTGTCCTGGAGGCTGGTTTTAAAGTCAGTATAAAACTGAGTCTGCTTATATAGAACCTACCAGTAGACATTTGGCTCCAGGAGAAGTATATGGTGGGCTCAGCGTGCATGTTGGTACTTGCATCCCTGGATCCGATGAAAGCTGTAATGGCACCGGACGGGGTTAAAAGCAGAGTGTGCTTGGCTTGCATGCTGACCTGCATTCCCTGGACTTTGTGTGGCTGTCATGGCCCACAAACAGGTAGGAACTAGTTTTAGGGACCACTCAAATGAGGCGACCTTGACGTGGTGAGTGGCTTATTACGCTTTGGCCAAAATGTACACCAATGTCTCATCCAGCATGGAGGCAGGGCAGAATGCTGGATGTAGAGTGCGATCACATTTGCATTTTCCGTTTGTATATGTATTTCGCCATAGTGATGTGCACCTACATACAGGTTGTGCTGACTCAATCCCCCACATTTTTTCTTTGTAGTATATATTGGAGGCGTGGCGATCTCCTTGGAGTCAGGCACACCTGACCAGTCAATCTGTCCTGGAGGCTGGTTTTAAAGTCAGCATAAAACTGAGTCTGCTTATATAGAACCTACCAGTAGCCATTTGGCTCCAGGAGAAGTATATGGTGGGCTCAGCGTGCATGTTGGTACTTGCATCCCTGGATCCGATGAAAGCTGTAATGGCACCGGACGGGGTTAAAAGCAGAGTGTGCTTGGATTGCATGCTGACCTGCATTCCCTGGACTTTGTGTGGCTGTCATGGCCCACCAACAGGTAGGAACTAGTGTTAGGGACCACTGAAATGAGGCGACCTTGACGTGGTGCGTGGCTTTTTACGCTTTGGCCAAAATGTACACCAATGTCTCATCCAGCATGGAGGCAGGGCAGAATGCTGGATGTAGAGTGCGATCACATTTGCATTTTCCGTTTGTATATGTATTTCGCCATAGTGATGTGCACCTACATACAGGTTGTGCTGACTCAATCCCCCACATTTTTTCTTTGTAGTATATATTGGAGGCGTGGCGATCTCCTTGGAGTCATGCACACCTGACCAGTCAATCTGTCCTGGAGGCTGGTTTTAAAGTCAGTATAAAACTGAGTCTGCTTATATAGAACCTACCAGTAGCCATTTGGCTCCAGGAGAAGTATATGGTGGGCTCAGCGTGCATGTTGGTACTTGCATCCCTGGATCCGATGAAAGCTGTAATGGCACCGGACGGGGTTAAAAGCAGAGTGTGCTTGGCTTGCATGCTGACCTGCATTCCCTGGACTTTGTGTGGCTGTCATGGCCCACAAACAGGTAGGAACTAGTGTTAGGGACCACTCAAATGAGGCAACCTTGACGTGGTGAGTGGCTTATTACGCTTTGGCCAAAATGTACACCAATGTCTCATCCAGCATGGAGGCAGGGCAGAATGCTGGATGTAGAGTTCGATCACATTTGCATTTTCCGTTTGTATATGTATTTCGCCATAGTGATGTGCACCTACATACAGGTTGTGCTGACTCAATCCCCCACATTTTTTCTTTAGAGTGTGGAACAGTCTGTAATAACCATGGATCTCCGCAAACGGCGGCGAACAGCAGCAATAGTAGCGGCAGTGCATATTATGCGTTTGAGGAGAAGGAGACTGAACAGGCAACGGTTCTGGGTCCATCCAGTGATTGCGAACCGACATCAAAGAGGACAGTTCTGGGCGATGTACGATAACCTTCGTGCACACGAGGAGAATTTATTTTCGTACACACGGATGTCCATAAACAGGTTAGTACATATACAAAGCTTATTGTAGTGGTGTCCATAATAACATAGTAACATAGTACATAAGGCCGAAAAAAGACATTTGTCCATCCAGTTCGGCCTGTTATCCTGCAAGTTGATCCAGAGGAAGGCAGAAAAAAACCCTGTGAGGTAGAAGCCAATTTTCCCCACTTTAGGGGAATAAAAAATTCCTTCCCGACTCCAATCAGGCAATCAGAATAACTCCCTGGATCTCTAGTAGCTATAGCCTGTAATATTATTACGCTCCAGAAATACATGCAGGCCCCTCTTGAATTTCTTTATTGAACTCACCATCACCACTTCCTCAGGCAGAGAGTTCCATAGTCTCACTGCTCTTACCATAAAGAATCCTTTTCTATGTTTGTGTACAAACCTTCTTTCCTCCAGACGCAGAGGATGTCCTCTCGTCACAGTCACAGTCCTGGGGATAAATAGATGATAGGATCTCTGTACTGACCCCTGATATATATATACATATTAATTAGATCTCCCCTCAGTCGTCTTTATTCTAAAGTGAATAACCCTAATTTTGATAATCTTTCAGGGTACTGTAGTTGCCCCATTCCAGTTATTACTTTAGTTGCCCTCCTCTGGACCTTCTTCAGCTCTGCTATGTCTGCCTTGTTTACAGGAGCCCAGAACTGTACACAGTACTCCATGTGTGGTCTGACTAGCGATTTGTAAAGTGGTAGGACTATGTTCTTATCACGGGCATCTATGCCCCTTCTGATGCAACCCATTATCTTATTGGCCTTGGCAGCAGCTGCCTGACACTGTTTTCTGCAGCTTAGTTTGCTGTTTATTAAAATTCCTAGATCCTTTTCCATGTCAGTGTTACCGAGTGTTTTATCATTTAGTATGTACGGGTGACTTGCATTATTCCTTGCCATGTGCATAACTGTCACGGCTGAGGATGGGGGAAACCCTCAGCCGTGTGCCGGAGGATGTTGGTCGCTGCTTGACCAGGACGAACAGCATTAGGGAGCAGGTCACCTCCTAACAGCGTCCCTAACCTGACCCTAACTCCTACCTGCATGGGCCGACCTTGAAGGTAGGAGGACCCATGCGCAGGAACCTCGGATCCCTACTCGCCCTCCGCCGGTCCCTAGGCTAGGAGTCAGAGTAAGACATCCTGTTCCTTCTGGATACGGAGGAACAGGAGTCTAACTGGCCAAGCTGCAAGGAAGGGAGAACAAGTGCAACCTGTGGCAGTGGCAGGTACTTGCCACAAACATCACACTGACCTGCCACAGACAACCAAGCCTGGAACCCATGTGGGTGTACTGCCCACAAACAGCAGGACTCAGCACACAAACATACAACACACGGGAACCCAGGACCACAGGTGCAGTAAAACAACATAAAGCAAACACATCTTCAGACACCAAAGGACATATATAAGCTTATGACCAGAAGGTTGGCCCCCACTGGCAGTTGGTAAGTAACCAGGAGGATATCTACAGCCAGCATGGCTGAAACACCCTCTCTGGCTACTGCCTACAACTGAGGCTTTATAGGGCCAAGAGGCCACACCCAACAGTCAGACACACCCCGTGACTCAGACACACAGAAAGGGAGTTAACCCTTCCAATACCACAGAAGGGAAAACATAACTAAAAGGGGAAGTGTCAAAACTACAAACACACTGTGGCTGTTGCCGCAGGCAACGACATGGGTGGCAAGCGTGTCCTGGGAGTCAGCCCGAAGGCCGGGACACTGCCACCACATGTACACATACAACCAAACGTTGCCACGGGCAACCACAGTGAAGGGAAGATGTCAGTGCACACCACACACAAAACAGAGTGCACACAGACATACAAAAGTGCATACAAACGTGCACATAACTCCAAGGGAACCGCACACATAGCTGTTGTCCACGGCAACCGCACCTGAGGCCAACTACATTATGCCTCAAGCTGCGGTTGACACTACAACCCAAAACCGCGGGCAACAGTATGCGGCTCCCAAGGAGTCACGGCCATAACCGTGGCCGTGACAATAACTTTACATTTGTCAGTGTTAAACCTCATCTGCCACTTCTCTGCCCAAGCCTCCAATCTATCCAGATCCCTCTGTAGTAGTATATTGTCCTCTTCAGTGTAAATTACTTTACACAGTTTAGTGTCATCTGCGAAAATTGATACTTTACTATGCAAGCTTTCTACAAGATCATTAATAAATATATTGAAGAGAATAGGGCCCAATACTGACCCCTGAGGTACCCAACTATTGACAGTGACCCAATTTGAGTGTGTACCATTAATAACCACCCTCTGTTTTCTATCATTGAGCCAGTTACTTACCCACATACAGAAGTTTTCTCCCAGTCCAAGCATTCTCATTTTATATACTAACCTTTTATGTGGTACAGTGTCAAATGCTTTGGAGAAGTCCAGATATACGACATCCATTGATTCGCCGCTGTCAAGTCTAGAACTTACCTCCTCATAGAAACTGATTAAATTAGTTTGGCATGACCGATCCCTCACGAAGCCATGCTGATATGGCGTTATTTGCTTATTTCCGTTGAGATGCTCTAAGATAGCATCTCTCAGAAAACCTTCAAACAGTTTACCCACAACAGATGTTAAACTTACCGGCCTATAGTTTCCAGGCTCTGTTTTTGGACCCTTTTTGAATATTGGCACCACATTTGCCATGCGCCAATCCTGTGGGACATTCCCTGTCAGTATAGAGTCCGCAAGAATCAGAAATAAGGGTCTTGCTATGACATTACTTAATTCCCTTAGGATTCGGGGGTGTATGCCATCCGGTCCTGGCGATTTGTCTATTTTAATCTTTTTAAGTCGCTGATGTACTTCTTCCTGGGTCAGACAGGACACTTTTAATGGGGAATTAATTTTTACATTCTGCATGTCATCTGACAGTTTATTTTCCTCAGTGAATACAATGGAGAAAAAAATATTTTACAGCTTTGCTTTCTCCTCGTCGTTCTCTGCGACTCCCCCTTCATTACTCTTTAAAGGGCCGACACCTTCAGATTTATACTTTTTAACATTTATATGTTGTGCCTTTTCATAGGTAAATGCATTGATATCCAATTCATTCTAGTCAATATGGATGTTCATTGCCTTTAAGAGCCATACTCGACTATAGTTGCAATTTTGTATGTCTTGAGTAGGCCGAATTAAGGTCACACAAAGGTTTCTGCTCTTTAATGTTATTTTTCTCATGAATGTACCAGTCTGAGAAGATGCCTCCTTGTCTACTTATAAATTTATGACGGGAGATAAAGATAAGCTCTATGCAGCTGGTGATAATTACCTATACAATTAGGCATTTATTAATGAAGCAAAATATATAATATGTATGTATTCATTTATTGAGCCTTAGTTAGTCCTTAGCATAAGACAATCAGTAGGACATATATATATTTGTTTATATTATATTGTTATATGTTACAAAGACAACATGTATCCAGTATATTATATATATTTCTCATTAGCAGAATATCTGTCTAAAAAAAAAGAGTGTCTGTGAAGATGTTTGTTTTGTAACAATTAATCACATCTTTGGTGTGACAGGAGGTACTGATATCTCTGTGAGAAAACAAAGTCATTCATACTATCATAATCAATAAATCAAAAGTGTGAGAAACATTCAGAGAGACGCCTAGAGGTTTGTCTCTAATTGCTACAAGTGTCAGAATTAATCCCTATAGCTTTGAATGAAAGCTTCTAAGGTCAAAATGTATATTCAGACTTACATAAGTTAACCCTTTATACTATGATGCAAATAGCTTACACAGCAATGCCACCTAGGTATCAATAGGTGACATTACAACAGTAGCAAAAATGCATTCTGGGTAAGGTTATGATGTCACATTTTATCAATGGTCACGCCCATCCGACAATGATTGGAAAGTTCCAAACTAGGAAGGTGTGTCTAACTGATAAGTTTGTGATCATAAGCCATACACAGGAGGCAGAAGGTAGAAGAGAAAAAAAGGAGAAAGAAGAGAGAGAGAGAGAAGAGAAGTGGAGCTCTCTAGAGGGGTCTATCAAAATGAAAGCCATGATGAGATGCGCTATGATGGACCACCCAGCTTTCCTAGGAGCAGAAGTGAGATTCCTACTAGGACTTGGTAAGAGACACAGAAAATTATATTTCATTTTATTAAGACTAATTTTATAGTGTGGGTGAAATTATACCATCTAGATTGGCGAATAAATAAATAATTAAATTAATTGATCATCTCCATATTGAGATGTAGTCTTAGGATATTGTGAGGCTTCATTCTACCTGCAGAAGAATCTAGACTCATAATCTAGCAACGCATTAAATAATTGCTTTTATATATATATATTGATAGAACATTCCTCGCCAAGCTAAGTGATGGATTCCCACAGGAAAGACTTGTTTCAAATCCTTTCCATGTAAGATCCTAGATTCCTGTTATTTGTCTTAATAGTCTTACCAAAGTCATATACGTGAAAATAGTCCAGGATGGGGCGGAAGGATATAATTGCCTCTTCTAAGTTATATCCTTGAATGGATTTGCCCATCTTGAAGTCATGTGATGTGTAGTTGGTTAGGGGGGCAGAATGTATTTAGCATTTTATAATCATGTCTAGGATTAGACATGCCCATCCTGATATCATGAGGTTTTCTCTGAACAGAAGTAATGTATATAACTTATGTTCCTACTTTGATATCCTAACCTTATAATAGCTTGTGTATAATGTAACAAGTTATTTCCACTCACATGTATTGTTAAGCTTGTAATGCTTTATATTAACGCTATATATATTCATTTGCATGTATCATTGTGTTTATTTACTTATATATGTTTATAATCTTGTAACCAATAAATCTGTATATTTTTATAATACCTGTGTATTATTGTATAATGCAGAAATACATTTTATCATTGACGTCATCTCACGTCAAAAAGAACTTATTTATCTGAGGAAATAGTCGGACTCACATGTGAATTGTATCAATTAGTTTGTCTACAATTCACCAGGTCATGATTTTAAGAATTTATGACAAATTTTATAAATTTTATTTTTTTATGATTATTTTTATGACCATAATTAATAATTCTTAACTGAATTATTACCCACCGACATAAATAAATGGCATACAAATGAATACAAGGATAATATCAAAATTGACCACAAGATGATGCTCCACCGTTTACGCCGGGCTCACTTAATTTAGTACACCAAATACAATACAATACTACTCTTTTCTTTTATCAAATTATTACCGATTAGTATACTGGTTATCAAAATATTATAATGTAACAACAACAATAAAAACAATAGAAATGAATCTGTGGAAAATCCCTTATGCTCAATCAAAGAATATGGCAGTAAGAGACACCTTATAAATACGCCCGTTGGCCTAACTACGGATAATAAAATCCGATCAGAGATCCCACTCTGATAGCAATATTACAGGAATTCTAATGATGTGCACGTTCATTAAAATTTCCCATAAAATTATTGTTTTAACACTATTGACCCACTAATAATGGGGTCTCAACTATATGCCAATTGGAGCGATTTATAATTACTGCAAATGAAATAGATTATACATTACCCCTAGCTTTGGGATAAAGAGCTTTTAGAATGGACCCAGCTTTCCAAGATTTAGATATGTCCCGTCCTGTGGTACGTTCCTGACGTGTGAAGTGATACTGATGAATGAATCTTTGTGACGTGATCTTTTGTGAAGTGTTCCCCTTTGTGAAGTCCTTGTGAAGTGTCCTGATCTCCCAAAACTGGATCAGATATTCCGATCCTTATCTATGCCCATCCCCTCTTGGATTAGGGATTTCCAATTAGATAAGGTGGGTGTGACGTATGTTAAACATGGGGATGATATCATTTAATTGACATTCCTTAGAAACTTCTGCCCATCTACCACTTGATGGCACTGTTGTATCATATAACAATTTTAAATATTTTAAGAATTAACACATATATATTGCTTTATTACCAATTCAACTTTGCCCTTTCCCCCCTTAAATCAATTAGGAGGGACTCTTTCTGACACTTTGCTCAGACTGACTGGCGGTATCAGAAGTTTCCCTAATCCCTGAATTTATGGGGCAGATAAGAGTATAATGGTCCTTAGAAAGTTTTCTTCTGGTTTGTGTATCTTAACTGTCTCAGCTATTGAGTAATGATGTTTGAAATAACATCAGCTCCTCTAAAATAGACCCTATTTAAGAAAATTCAACTTAAACACTCTCTATATCCCCTAGAATATATCCTCTCAGTGAGATACAGACACATAAAGATACATTAATAATATTTGGTTATAATTCATCAATACCACATAGTATATATGAATCATTAACAAGTTCAAACGCTAAATAAATGCACACAGGAATTTTTTATATATATATATACAGTCATGTGAAAAAATTAGGACACCCTTTGAAAGCATGTGGTTTTTTGTAACATTTTTAATAAATGGTTATTTCATCTCCGTTTCAACAATACAGAGAGATTAAAGTAATCCGACTAAACAAAGAAAACTGAAGAAAAGTCTTTTCAAGATCTTCTGTAAATGTCATTCTACAAAAATGCCTATTCTAACTGAGGAAAAAGATAGGACACCCTTGCCCCTAATAGCGAGTGTTACCTCCTTTGGCTGAAATAACTGCAGTGAGACGGTTCTTGTAGCCATCTACCAGTCTTCGACATCGGTCTGAGGAAATTTTACCCCACTCCTCAATGCAGAACTTTTTCAGCTGTGAGATGTTTGAGGGGTTTCTTGCACGTACAGCCCTTTTCAAGTCACCCCACAGCATCTCAATGGGATTCAAATCTGGACTTTGACTTGGCCATTCCAGGACTCTCCATTTCTTCTTTTTCAGCCAATCTTTGGTTGATTTACTAGTATGTTTTGGGTCATTGTCATGTTGCATGGTCCAGTTCCGCTTCAGCTTTAATTTTCTAACTGATGGTCTCACATGTTCTTCAAGCACCTTCTGATACACAGTAGAATTCATTGTGGATTCTATGATGGTGAGCTGACCAGGTCCTGCTGCAGCAAAGCAGCCCCAAACCATGACACTTCCACCTCCATGCTTCACAGTTGGTATGAGGTTCTTTTCTTGGAATGCTGTGTTTGGTTTACGCCAAACATGTCCTCTGCTGTTGTGTCCAAATAATTCAATTTTGGACTCATCTGTCCAAAGAACATTATTCCAGAAGTCCTGGTCTTTGTCAACTTTATCGCTGGCAAATGTCAGTCTGGCCTCGATGTTTCTCTTGGAAAGCAAAGGTTTCCTCATTGCACACCTCCCATGCAAGTTAAACTTGTACAGTCTCTTTCTGATTGTAGAGGCATGTACTTCTACATCAACAGTAGCCAGAGCCTGCTGTAGTTCTCGAGATGACACTTTAGGGTTTTTGGATACCTCTTTTAGCATCTTGCGGTCTGCTCTTGGGGTGAACTTGCTGGGGCGACCAGTCCTGGGCATGTTGGCAGTTGTTTTAAAAGCCCTCCACTTGTAGACTATCTTCCGGACAGTGGAATGGCTGATTTCAAAATCTTTTGAGATCTTTTTAAATCCCTTCCCAGACTCATAGGCTGCTACAATCTTTTTTCTGAAGTCCTCTGACAGCTCTTTTGCTCTCACCATGGTGCTCACTCTCACTTCAACAGTCAGGAGCACACCAAACTAAATGTCTGAGGTTTAAATAGGGCAAGCCTCATTCAACATGCAGAGTAACGATCTACTAATTATGTGCACCTGGTGTGATATACCTGTGTGAGATCTTAGCCAATTTAAGAGGGAATACATGTGAGGGTGTCCTATCTTTTTCCTCAGTTAGAATAGGCATTTTTGTAGAATGACATTTACAGAAGATCTTGAAAAGACTTTTCTTCAGTTTTCTTTGTTTAGTCGGATTACTTTAATCTCTCTGTATTGTTGAAACGGAGATGAAATAACCATTTATTAAAAATGTTACAAAAAACCACATGCTTTCAAAGGGTGTCCTAATTTTTTCACATGACTGTATATATATATATATATATATATATATATATGTGTGTGTGTGAATATATGAATAGATACCTGTTCCACACCAGATGTGTTTTATGGACGTCTCTTATCAGATCATGGTTTAGCCATGAAACACCCATTGTTCCTCAGACAAGTTTAGAGAAACCAGTGTAGATAAATCCATGTCTCTAAACAATAATACGAAGTATAATGCTCTCTATATATTTACTTTTAACACATTGAACTTGCCATGAACCCATCTTGGTTTTTTCCAGGTTCATGCTGATCACATGCTGTTAAAGGCAATGATCATCCATATTAAATATAGTATCATCAGATACATTGTCCACTTATGAAAATGCACAACATATATAATTGAAGAACATTTTAGGGTTAGTTTTACTCTTTTTGGCAATTAATCTCTCGGTCTCTAGTTTGGCCGCTTTTATTAGTTTTTTACATGTTCTATTTTTTTCATTATAGTTTTTCAGTGCTTCCGTGCTACCCTCCTGTTTTAGTGATTTATATGCTTTCTTTTTGTCATTTATTGCTTTCTTTACAGTTCTATTTATGGTCAGGGCTAGGAGAGACGTCGGTGTACGCAGAGAAACCTGCCCTGAACATAGTGGCTGAATTGTGCCGGGAGCCACGGGCGCGGGTACACCAAGAAAAAGGGGCATACCCAATGGAAGCTGAAAAAAAGGGCGGGAGGGGCGTGAGGCTCGGGAGCCTGGCTGACCGATAGCGGGGGGAATAAGTAGCCAGACGCCCCTCCCACAAATGCAGGCTGGTAACAGCCTTACCTATTTATGGTCAGGGCTAGGAGAGACGTCGGCGTACGCAGAGAAACCTGCCCTGAACATAGTGGCTGAATTGTGCCGGGAGCCACGGGCGCGGGTACACCAAGAAAAAGGGGGCAAAAACAACAGTTAGGTACAACACTTTATTATAATAATTACAAAGCCAGGGAACGAAAGGCACGAGATATCTCTACTTGAGGATTGGGGATATATCTGGTGAAACAGGAGGACCGCCATCGCCGCATGGACCGAATTACATGAGCTGGCACCTGATGCCGAGATGCAGCTGAGGCCGCCCCTATGCGGAACTAATGCCCCGAAATTACTTTGGGGTCATAACCTAGACCTTGGGCAAGGGCACGGATATAGGATATGAACTGCGAGTTATTGAGAGGTTTGCCTGCGTGTGGCAGGAGCCGGCTGTCTGGCAGTGAGTCCTGAATATGTGTTAGCAATTGATGCAGCACTTGAACCGGACACCAATTGTTTGAGGTCGGGTAGAATTTGACCTCCGTGGGGGGACCCGTCTGATTGGTTTTGGTGGAAAGTAGCAGGAGAGTATAATGACCAAGGCCCCATGACAAATGTTGCTTCAAAGGATGGCCTTGACGATTTGGGCCGGCTAGAACTTCCCCGGGCCTAAGGAACCCATAAAAACTAAGCTACATGGTCGCTTTTAGAATCAGGCTAGTGGAGGGCCCAAAAGGATTACCATCCAACGACAAGGAGAGATCTCTAAACAACTTGCTAGACACTGGTTGCCTGCGGCTCACGGACCCCTTACCCTCCTTTTGAATACCCCGAAGGGTGGCTTTAATAGCCTGAATGGAAAAAATGGACCTGCGATGAGGATTAGTCAGCATAAAGTGATGTTGTAGTCCGGCTAAATAAAGCCTGATGGTACTATGCGACAGAGATAGTTGTGAGTGACAATTAGCCAAAAAGGCCATGATGTAGGAGGTTTCGGAATGGTGACCCCTCGGATGACTATTGGAGAATTTATCAAAAGCTCTCAAGCCGGCCTGATAATTCCTTGCCGTATTGTGTGACAAAGATTTTCTAACCAGACCCTTGGCCTCGTCTATGAGAGAATCTAGTCCAGAATGAGAGTGCTGAATTGAGACACGGGCGTGCCTGACGGATCCGCGTCGGGCATTTCCTGAAAGAAAACGGCCCAATTCTGTTTGCCTGAAATGTGGACACATCGCATATGAAAATTGTGGTGGAGGGACAACCAAACTAATTTGCACAACAAGGCCATGATCTTGAAGGACTGGGCCCTGCCTTTGTTAACAATGTCCACCAAGGTCTGACTATCCGTAACAAAGGTCACAGAAGCGTTAGACCAATGGTGACCCCAAACCTGAGCTGCCGCCACAACAGGATACAGTTCCAGAAGGGGAGAGGATTTGAGAGCTGCTGAGTCTGAGGCTAATTCTGGCGGCCATCCGGCAGCCAGCCAGTGAGACCTGAAAATGGCGGCGAACCCGGAGGAACCTGCGGCGTCAGAAAATACAATTGGAGAAGAAGAGTCCCACTGTGGAATGAACAAAGAAATGCCATTCCAGTCAGAGAGAAAACTGTTCCACATGACAAAGTCTGCAATGGCCTGGCTGTCCAGATGGACGACGGAATCCTGCTCTGGGGCGGAGGGCAGAAGACATAACAACCTGGAAAGGAAGGCCCTGCCTTGAGGCATAATTCTAGTGGTGAAGTTAAGCATCCCCAGCAAGGATTGTAGCTCCACCTTGGTCAGAGAGTGGGACCGAACCGCCTGGGAGATAGCTGAGCGGATCCTGAGCAACTTCTCGCTTGGGAGGCTAGCCTCCATCTTGTATCTAATATGATGCCCAGGAAGGTGACCTTGGTGGCTGGACCCTCATTCTTGGCGGCAGCCACAGGGACCTGAAGACGGGAAAAATTGTCCAGGAGTGCATGGGGAATGGATGGGACCTGACTGGGCCTTTCAACGAGAAGAAAGTCGTCCAAGTAGTGGACGACCATGGATAAACCGCCGTGATGGATGAGAATCCAATGCAGGGCTTTGCAAAGTTGTTCAAAAAGCCAAGGGCTACTCTTAGACCCAAAAGTGAGCCGGTTGGCAAAGTAGAATTTATCCGCCCACTTGATGCCATAGTATTTCTAAAGCTGCGGATGGATTGGAAGCAGCTTGAAGGCATCGGCGATATCTACCTTGGCCAACCAAGCCCTGACACCTGCTTGTAGAATGTACTGAATGGCCTCATCTACTGAAGAATATTGCATAGAATATTCCTCAGAGGGGATGAGCGAGTTGAGACTAGGGATGGAGGACATATGAGGCGCGGAGAGATCATAGATGAGACGCTTTTTATTAGAAGATTGTTTTGTAACAAGGCCAATGGGATTGATATGCCATGACTGGAATGGAATCTCTAGAAAGGGACCAATAACAAACCCTTTGTCGACCTCCGATTGGATGAGGGTAGTCACTGCTTCAGGGTCACTGGAAGCGGATAGCAGATTGGGGCCTACCCAGCAGCCCTGGGGAAGCGTGATGAGACCGGTGTGGAAACCCTCTCTGCACCCATCCAACAAGAAGGTGACGAAAGGACGGTCGGGGTGGTCCCGCAGAAGTGCAGCCAGTAACTCCAAATTGATGTCGGCTAGTCAGGAATCCCTGGCTGTCTTCCTGGGACAGGAGGGACGGGGGTGGGCCCGAAAACAAAGAGAACAAATATGAAGCGCTCGGCAAGCATTGAAGGCACAGCCCTTGGCATTGAAATTATTGCATACCTGGCTACTACCGAGGTACACAATTAGCCTGCCCAGCTTATCTAAGGAAGATGAAGACCTGGAGGACCCGGAAGGACCTGGCGTGGGCACTGACTGCGAGTCTTGCACCGGATTAGGGCTCCATTCAGTGAAATGAAAAATAGACTGACAGATGGCACAAAGAGGGGCCTTGAGGCCCGCGAAGTGTCGGCAAAACAACTCCATGTCCAAGTCTGCCCAGTTTGATACGAACTGAAACTGGTTCAGGGTAGCAGCGGCTTTGGCAGAAAAAGAACGATGATAGTCGTAGAATGCCGAGCCACCGTACTTGTGCCCCAAATCCGTAATCCGGTACAAATACGTGTCTAACTCTTCCCTACGACTAGGCTGAGCGGAGCACACCACGTCCCTGTAGAGGCTGAAGGCCAGAACGAACTCGGAAATAGATAAGTAGGTTAAGGCTAACATGTCAGCCTGCATTTGTGGGAGGGGCGTAGGCGCCCTTAAAAGGAGGCATGCCCTCTCCCCATTTGCGTGCGTTTCTGGTGCCTTTTCCCGCCTGACGTCACGCCCCGTCCTGCTGCTCTGCTGAGTAGGTAAGTTTTTGCTGAGGGTTCCCCTCCATCGCTTCCCGGGCGGCTGTTGGGGTAAGTTTCAGGCTCCACCGCACCCCCCTCCGGCGTGTCCATCTTAACCCCCCTCCCCCCGGTCCGCTCCGCTCCACTCACCACTCACCCAGCATCCCGGTTCGCACGCCAGGCCCGGCCTCGCTCAGGCGCCGCCTGGAAACCAGATCTCGCGGGACGCCGGCAGCACTTCCGTTGCCATGGCTACGGATCTGGCGTCCCGGCCGGTCTCTGCTGTCGGGTTCCCGTCCTGGCTCCGGCCGCCACAGCAGCTCAAACCCCCTCGTCTGGCCGGTCCTGGCGCTCTCCCCACGGGCAGGTCCGTCGAGACCCAGGGGCACCGCTTCTTTCACACGCAGCCACCGGCCGGCGCCGGCTGCTGTTCGCCAAGCAATAAAGTTAAAAAAAAAAAAAAAAAAAAAAAAAAAAAAGGGTTGTTATACACACTGGTTCGACTCCATAAACCCCATCATAGGCCCTCGCCGGCTCACACACAGCACAGCTGCTTGCCAGGGGCTGGCCCTCCGCTGGCTCCCACGGGCCCCCCCCTCTGTCTGGCCAAAACTACAGGCCAGTCAACCCTCCACACCCCACGGCAGCGGTCCCGCTACCTTGCACCTCAGCTCCCACAAACAGTCTCATCAGTCGCAGGGTCACGCTTTTCCCTGGTCCAGGGTCGTACCATGGCATCAGGGGCCACCCCCCCCCCGCCCCCCTTACGCTACTGATTATTGTTGCAGACTCTGGTTACTCTGCCGTGCTTGTCATCCATCGTCTGCCAAAAAGTTCTCTACGAATTCCACCCGCTGCGAACACCGCCTTTCCGCTCTGCCGCATCTACGAACATTGCTCGGTAATTACTTCTTGATTCCATGGCACAACATGCTCCGCCATGTTTGGGACCTATTTTATGTAAAGGTTACGTATTTCTTGTCATCTCATTGCCTTGGCGCTACGGGCTTACGTTTTTCTCTCACACCATACTGTTTCCCGGTCGCGGTTCAGGCTGACGTTCAGTTCGTCAGAGCCGGGGTCAGAAAAAAAAAAAAAAAAAAAGGGGCTTATTCTCATGTTTGCTGTCTGTTTTCCGTTTGCAGGCTCACTTGTTGGGTTCTTTCTGTCGCCAGTTACGTTTCTGGCTCACGTTTCTGTCATAACATGTCTGCTGCCTGTTACGTTCCAGGCTTACGTTTTTCTCTGTCTAGCGTCAGTCACTTTCCTGGCTCACATTTCCCGTTATTTCATGTCTGTTGCCCGCCACGTCGGCGGGCTTACGTTTTTCCTTTTTTCTCTTGCCGGTTCCTCTCCGGTTCACGTTTCTTTACATGTCCTGCTGCCTGTCACGATTCAGGCTTACGTTTTTCCAATTGTTGCCTGTTACGCTTCAGGCTTACGTATCTACTGTACCCCGTCTGTTGCCTATCACGTCGTCAGGCGTACGTTTCCCCCATGTTTTTATTCCCCGTCACGCTGACGGTTTTACGTTGTCCATTACCGGTTACAGGTCAGGTTCATGCGGTTAATCACTATTTTTTGTCGCTATCATTGTTTTTCAGGTTCGATCGATATTATTTTCTACGGTACGACCCCAGGTTTGGTGTTTTTCCATGTGTTTACTCCTCTGTCAATGGCCACGTCCTCGTAGCGCTTACGTCTTGTTTTCACTTTCAGGTTGGTAAGGTCTTCCACAGTAGTCCCCCCTTCATAGCTCTAGGCACTCGCCCGCCCCAAGTTCGCTCTTCATCACCATTCACGGCTCGGGTGTCGTCGTTCTGTCACTTGGGGTCTCCAGCTCAGATGTTAATTTTTGTTTATCACCTCACAGCCACGAAATGTCGCAGATTTCCAATTTCGAGGAAGCTCTGTCCGTCCCGGAGACACCCGCATCCGAACGGCCCTGCTCCTCATCCCTGAGGAGTTGGACGATCGCCAAGTTAATTGCGGAGCTTAATAGAAGAGGGATCCAACACCCCGCTTCCGCCCGGAAAGCCGAACTTTTCAGGCTACTCACAGCGGAGCCAGCAGCCCAGGACTTGGAGCAAGTCTCCATGTCCACTATGCAAGTGTCTCTGACACAACTACACGCTATGATGAACACTATCGCCTCCTCAGTCTCGGACGTGCAGTCCAGACTCCAGGCAGTGGAGTCTCACCAGGGACTGTCATCCGAGCGGGTCGCCTCTCCACTGCCGGTGGCCCCCGTGGCAGGGTTGGTTCCCCCAGGTAGAGTTCTTTGCGCACCCGAGGTAGCTCCGGCCCATTTCATCCCCAGCAACATCAAGAAGGACATTTTAGAGGGCAAGGACGTCAACCTGGCGTCTATTTTGATAGCAACCCATGACACAGTGGAGAGCAAGACCATTGCTTGCGGCGATATGTCCATCGTCCTCAAAGCGAGGGACCCCCGCCTCAACAGGAAGCTAACCCCCATGGAGTTTGTCCTGGCGTTTAGCTTATACAGAGATGTCATCTGCTCCGTCCACCCTGAGAGGCAGGAAGAGTTGGACACTTACTTATACAGGGTCACGGAGTTGGGCCACAAGTACGGTGGGCAGGCTTTCTACGATTACCATCGTTCGTTCTCAGCTAAAGCCGCCGCCTCGCTGGTCCAATTCCAGCACCTTACGAACTGGGCGGTAATGGACATGGAACTCTTTTGCCGACATTTCGCGTGCCTCAGGGCACCGGCATGTACGTCATGCCAGTCCATTACTCACTCGTCGGACTGGTGCCCCAACTCAGGTCCCTCCACATCCCAGGGCAGATCCCTCCGTAGTAGCTCCGGGCCCCTCCCACGTCCTGGCGCCACCACGGATAAATTAGGTCGGCCAATAGTTTTTCTGGGCAACAGCCAGGTTTGTAATAATTTTAATCAGGAGGCTTGTTATTACAACAAGTGCAGGGCTCTCCACGTCTGCACAGGCTGTTTCAGGGCTCACCCGCAGACGGCGTGTCCTCAAAGAACAAGGCCATCCTGACTAAGCGGGGTCAACGTGGTCTTGTTAGAGTCCCTTTTGCGCGAGCACCATAGGCCGCATTGGGTGCAGTTCCTGGTCTCCGGGTTCACCACAGGGTTCCACACGGGGCTAGTAGCTCTCCCACAAACTTCCTGGGAAGGGCCCAATCTACTGTCAGCGAGCAGGGACCCTGAGCCGGTGGGGACTCTGATCAATTCAGAGTTGGAGAAGGGGTTTCTCATCGGCCCCTTCCCCTTCATTCCATTCGACCTCTGGAGGATCAACCCTATCGGTATTGTGACCAAGCAGTTCACAAATAAAGCACGGTTAATCTATGACTTGTCGGCGCCTCATGGCTCCAGTGTACCCAGTCTCAACTCCTTAGTGCCTTCTGAGGAGTTCTCCATGAGCTACGCCACCATAGACGAAGCCATACAGCTGATCCTCCAGGTAGGTCGGGGGGCGTGGTTGGCAAAGGCAGATATCGCCGACGCCTTCAATCTGCTGCCCATTCATCCACGGCTCTGGGGGTTCTACGGTATCAAGTGGCAAGATCAGTACTTCTTTGCCAATCGCCTGACGTTCGGGTCCAAGAGCAGTCCCTGGCTGTTCGACCAGTTCGCGCAGGCATTGCATTGGATCCTGGTCAACCACTGTGGTTGCCCTATGACCATCCACTACTTGGATGATTTTCTCATCATTGAGAGCCCAGACCGCCAGCCTTGCAAACTCCAGGCTCTGCTGCACATGTTCGGCCGACTCAATGTTCCGGTGGCAGCTGCAAAAACCGAAGGACCCGCCACGGTAATCACCTTCCTAGGTATAACGCTAGATACAGGGAAGATGGAGGCCAGGCTTCCAGCCGAGAAATTGGCAAAGATCAAGACAGCCATTTCAACCGCGGCGGGCTGCAGGACCTGCACCAAGGTCGAGTTGCAGTCCCTTTTAGGCATGCTCAACTTTGCCACCAAAGTCATGCCCCAGGGCAGGGCCTTCATGTCCAGGCTTCTCCAATTGCTCCCCTCAGCCCCAGAGCAGGACAGTCTCGTCACCTTAGACGCACAAGCCATGGCCGACTTGTCCATGTGGGAGAACTTCCTGGCCTCTTGGAACGGTGTCTCGTTGTTCGTTCCTCGGCTAGGGCCAGAGTCCACTTTGATTTTCTCAGACGCCGCCGCCTCCGGGGGGTTCGCGGCGATCTGTGGGAACCAATGGTTTGCGGGCCCTTGGCCACCCGAGGTATCAACAGCCAGAGACGCCTTGCAGTCATCCCCTTTGCTGGAGTTCTATCCAGTGGTGGCGGCTGCCCAGGTCTGGGGCGGCCAGTGGGCCAACTCTTCGGTGGCGTTCATCACTGATAACCAAACAGTGGTGGACATCATCACCAGGGGCAGGTCTCAGTCGCCCCAGATCATGTCATTTGTCCGCAGGCTGGTCTGGCTCTCGCTGGTGCACAATATCCACGTAACATGCAAGCACATCCAGGGGGTTCACAATGTGGCCGCAGATGCCCTATCTCGTTTTAATTATGAAACTTTCTTCCAGGTCATGCCAGCGGCAGACCGTGTGGGGCTTCCTCCTCCGATGTACCAATTGCTAGTGTTGGATTAAACCTTTTTATTAATGCAGCAAAAACATTGATGCAGAAGTCTTTGTCTCACAACACCGCCAGGAATTACAGGACCGCCTGGAACACCTTCAACAAGTTCAGGGGCCTACACCCAAGTCGAGACACCAACAAAACCACGTACATCACAGCTTTCATAGCCTTCTGTCATTTCGATCTCAAGCTGTCCTTCAGCACCATCAAAGTGTATTTGGCCGGAGTCCAACATTTCTTCATGTTGGAAGACCCCGAAAGCAGGTCGGTCTTTCTATCCCAAGCAGTCAGGGCAACCCTTAGGGGGGTTCAGAAAAATAATATCACAGCCACCCCAAGCAGGCAGCCCGTATCGGGGGAACTATTTAGGAAACTTTCAACCTCCCTAGATAGTCTTCCTTTTGGGCTCCTTCCCAGCATAGTCATCAAGGCCGCCATGTACCTTAGTTTCTACGGGTTCTTAAGACCCGGCGAAGTCACCCGCACTTCAGCTAGGTCCAAGGGTCTCACCAGGGGTCAACTAGTCTGGCACCACGACCATTTCTCCCTGCACCTCCTTACTTCCAAAACCTCGCAGGTAGGTCCACCAGTGGAGGTGGATTTCTTCCCTTCCGCCAACACATGGTGCCCGGTCCAGGTACTCAAGAGTCTGCTGTCGGCTCTGGGGGACTCCGCCCCTGACCAACCATTGCTCCCGTTTCAGGCCACAGCCCTCACCGCTTCGCAATTCATTTCACACGTCCGCACTCTGGCCATGGGTTGGGGTCTCGACCCCAAGACCATTTCAGGGCACTCATTCCGCATTGGTGCCGCATCCGCAGCATCAAAACACAACGTCCCCAGCCACATCATCCGGAAAATGGGTCGCTGGCGCTCCTCTTGCTTCACACGATACATACCTAACCCCCAGGTCGAGATATCCCAGGCTTTCCACAAGTTGGTTTTGTAAAGCGGTTCACTGCCCAATAAAGGTTTTTCCTCCCTACCTGTTTGTCTTTTTGCCCCCTTTTAGGCTTACCCGCGGCATGGCTAAGGGCACATCTCCAGCCATATCAGGTAGGCATGGTGGTTTTCCTCTGTCAGGTTCGGCACGTTCAGGCACGAGCTCGGCCGTAGCCTTGACCACAAGTAGGTTAAGGCTGACATGTCAGCCTGCATTTGTGGGAGGGGCGTAGGCGCCCTTAAAAGGAGGCATGCCCTCTCCCCATTTGCGTGCGTTTCTGGTGCCCCACCCACCCTCCCCTTTTCTATTCATACTCATCAGGGTATGCCCCCTTTTAGGCTTACCCGCGGCATGGCTAAGGGCACATCTCCAGCCATATCAGGTAGGCATGGTGGTTTTCCTCTGTCAGGTTCGGCACGTTCAGGCACGAGCTCGGCCGTAGCCTTGACCACAATTTCCTATTTAGCCGAGCATCCTTAGCCTTCAAAACCACAGAAACCTCTCCGCAGTTAATGACCCGATTCTCAGAAATATCCTGGGAGGCAATAAGAATGGACGCCAGATTCACGTCCTTGTCTGCCAGGATATCCGTTTTGATATGCTCCGGGACAAAATGAGAAGGAGCAATTTGAGGAGTGGCAGAAGGCCTACCTGCAACGTCCTGAGGAACGGCAGGGATGACTGCCGAACCTGGATATTGCGGCGAGGCTGCTGGCCTGGTTTCCAAGACTGCTACCCTAGCCTGAATGTCCGTGACCGAGCTAGCGAGACCACCGATGGAAGACTGGATCTGAGCTAGCGCCAGCTGTATGGAATCGAGATTGGACTGCTCAGCTGTCGAACCCGGAGCAGTCATCAGGAGACAATATAATTTGGCCTTGCGGGCAGACGCGGGATGCCGAATCCCCCTGCGATTAAGCTCGGCAATCAGTTTTGGCACCGTCCAATTTCTCAAGGATGTGCTGCTGTTGTGCCCTGAGATGGAAGTTCCTGGCATGGAGATGTTGTAATCCATATCGGACATGTGAGACATGCTTGACCTGAGAAAAAAGGCGAATTATGGCCCCCTAGAATAACGGAAAAAGAAGCACAGACGGATGCGGAGAGAGCGGCCGGGAGAATGTGAGAGACTGAAGGCGTGTTGTGAAAGTGACCATCGGATGAAAAACCTACCTGGCGGGACACAAACGGATTTGGAAGCACGGCTCCAAAACCCCAATCATTTATGTTGGAACTAATGAGAAAGAATGACCCTGAGTATCAAAAACTGACGGTTGACCCTGCCCCAGAAACCATCTCTAAACCGACTTACCTGGGAGCACCTCAGAATTCCTAGACGAAACGTAGAAGAAGAACAAAAACTACTGCCCAATCTAAAGGAAGGAACAAAACAACATCAGAACTGAAGATGATGACTAGGTACCAACATGAGAAAGAAAAAAGGACCCAGACGTAATAACCCTGGGTAAAACAAAAAGACAGACACCCTGGGCGATCCAGGAGACACAGACACCCTGGGCGATCCAGGAGACACAGACACCCTGGGCGATCCAGGAGACACAGACACCCTGGGCGATCCAGGAACATTGACACCCTGGGCGATCCAGGAACATTGAGACCCTGGGCGATCCAGGAACATTGACACACTGGGCGATCCAGGAACATTGAGACCCTGGGCGATCCAGGAACATTGACACCCTGGGCGATCCAGGAACATTGACACCCTGGGCGATCCAGGAACATTGACACCCATGGTGATCCAGGAACATTGACACCCTGGGCGATCTAGGAACATTGACAACCTGGGCGATCCAGGAACATTGACAACCTGGGCGATCCAGGGACATTGACAACCTGGGCAATCCAGGACTATTGACACCCTGGGCGATCAAGGAGACACAGACACCCTGGGCGATCCAGGAGACACAGACACCCTGGGCGATCCAGGAGACACAGACACCCTGGGCTATCCAGAAACATTGACACCCTGGGCGATGCAGAAACATTGACACCCTGAGCAATCCAGGAACATTGACAACCTGGACGATCCAGGAACATTGAAAACCTGTCTATCCCCTCAGTATCGTTTAGTATGGTTAACCAGTGCTCGTTCAATCTGAACGGTCTAGCAATAACAGATTGTTGCCCAATCTTCATAGCCAGTAAGATCGGTGAATGATCAGAGATTCCGTGGATCTCGTATTTCATTTTTAAGGCAAAGTCAAGCATCTCGCTATTGGCCAAAGCAATATCAATTCTGGACTTAGCACTATATGTTTTACTAAAACAGGAGAACACCTGTTTGTTACCATAGAGCCATCGCCAGACATCTTTTAATCCTATCTCCTCACAGAACCCTTGAAATAGGGAGTGCTTTCCCTGCCCACTTTTCCCCACAGTAGATATTCTATCCAGCGCGGGGTCCAGTACGCAGTTAAAGTCTCCACATATTAATACCGGGCACCGCTCTCTATTATACATAAAGGTCGTCAACTGGTTAAGAACTGTCATTGCAAATGGAGGGGGGATATACAAGAAAGCTAAAACACACTTTCTACCATTCCATCGGGCATAAAGAAAAATAAATCTCCCATCTCTATCAATCGACTGATCCAAGGGGATAAAATCAATGCTCTGATGTACGTATACACTGATCCCTCGAGAATATGTCGAGAATCAGGAGTGGAACTGATGCCCCGCCCATTTCTTTATTAGGTATTCTGGGATCTCTGGTGGGGCATGTGTTTCCAATAGAGCAACTATTGCAGGAAGGTGTCGAATAATCAGGTCAAAAACCATAACCCGTTTTGTTCTATCTCCCAAACCACGAACATTCCATGTTATTACTTTATCATTCATCATGTTATGGAGCTATAAAAGAGTCGCCCGCCGCCCCCCAAAGGCAGCCGTAGCCAGGCCAGTTCCCACCCCCCCCCAGACCCCCCCGCCCCTCCCCACCAAAACCACCCCCACCCCCTATCCCCCAAACTGGTTCACTGATGCGAAGCATCCTGTCAACCTCTTACATTTCGCCCATCCGTCCATGGGCCCACCCCCGTCACCCACCCGCCCCCTACGTCCAAACATCCTCCCACCACACCAACCAACATCATGTTATCTATTCCCTAACAGAGTCCAACCATTCTAAGGCTTCTCTAGGTGTATGGAAGAACATTACAATGTCCCTATAGACCACTCTTAATTTGGCGGGATATAACATGGAATATTTGATGTTGGCATCTCGTAATCTTTTCTTTATATCAAAATAATCCCTGCGCTTGTTTTGGGTGTCCCTAGAGAAGTCGGGGTATATTTGTATCGAATTCCCGTTAAGGACAATCTCCTTTAATTCCCTCTTACGCCGGAGCACCCAGTCTCTGTCACTCGAAGATAGTATTCTGATCAGGAGGGATCGAGGGGGGCCACCCGGTGGAGGCTTTTTGAAGGGAATTCTGTGCGCTCTCTCCACGCAAAGCGCGGAGGAATCCCCTCGAGCTCCCAACGTCTCTATCAACCATTTTTGTATGAATTCCACGGGGTTCCCCCCCTCTACACCCTCAGGAAAGCCCACCACTCTCAAGTTATTCCTACGTGCTCTATCCTCCATGTCTGTTAACCTCATATTAATCAGTTTATTTTCCTTATCTAAGTCATCTATCTTTGTAATCATCTGTCGCTGTTCTGTTTGTACCTCCAATAGACCAGTTTCTACATATTTAATACTAGCCCTAATTTTGTTCATATCGTCTCTAATCAGAGTTAACTCCGTCTGTAGTATCTTTACCGTGGTGGAAATATCTGTAACCGATTGGTTAGTAGTCTGTACTACCATCAATATATCCACCAACTTGTTGTCTATAGTGTCTAATCTACCTACATCAGGTCCCCTATACTGTTCCGTCTGTATCGGCGGGTCCCCCTGAGCCTCCACCGGCTCTGACATTTTTTTCCCCCCTCTGAGCTTGGGTGGGGGCGATTTCAAATATTTATCCATTCTAGCCTGTGGACTACTTCCACCACCAGCTTTAGGTGATCCAGTGCCCACAGATTTCCTGCTATATTTAGGAGGCATGTTGCTAACAATTCTAACCTAAAGGGGCAAACAGCATGTTAATAATAAAAGAAGGAAAAGGGAGAAAAGGCGCCCCAAAGGCAGCAGAGATCACAATATCACCCCAAAATTATATTACCAACATTAACAGCCCAAAATGTGCGTCTCTCACTCATTGTCTAACTAACGATGCACACAAATGGAACATATTGCAATCAGTTAGTAGATTTAGTGGGGTTATATATACACCCTGTATTGGTTTTTCCGGACCGGTCGGGGGGGCGGTGTGCTTATACCGGCCAGCGCTAAAAATCACCTCTCCCTCCCAGCCGGACCAGAGCCCCAAAACCACAGACACGTACAAGTATTAAGAGCAAATATTAATGCAACATAAAGCGGTGAACACCGGTATTCTGGCAAATAACTGCGTGCACAGCAGAATAGTGTCAAAAGTTGGGTTTTCACCCACGGCAATTAATGCAAATGGGGGCAACGGTCAAGTGGCGATCCCCTTCGCCGCAACCCCCATACACCTGGTTCCTCGCCTGTTTGACCCAGCAATTTCACAGAGTTAGTAAGTTATGCGCTTTGTTGGAATGTTAATATCGCTCGTAAACAAGCACTGTCTCGCCAGTCTTCAGCCCTCTGGCCTGGAGAGTGGGGCATGAGAGTTAATCAAGGTAATAATTTTCCCGTTTGCATGGTATGGGGGTGCGGGAAACAATGGTCAACAAGAGCTCCAGATCTATGGTGATGATTTAAATTTCCTATCCAAGTGGCCAATATATATGCAAATAGCGGATAGCAGACGATGGGGTTAACAAGGGGGGGCCCCATAGCACATAGCCATAGCACATAGCCCGCTCACACCATTAAACCAGGAAGGGAAGCCCTCATATTTCAGCCACTAATTCCTCCAGGAGTGCTAAGGGGTATCATTATGTCGCCATTTCTACGGGACACGCCAAAGATGCAACCTCGGCTGATGTAGTAACCATCGTCCGCAACCGGTCAGCAACCCCCTTTCCACACAAAGTTAGTAAAATAAGTTAGTAATGTGGGGTGGCAATGGGTAAACCAAAAGAGACGGTCTCACCAATCTTCAGCCAACCGGCCAGGGGGGATGTGCGGTCTCAGGTGTGCAGTCTCGGCATACAACAGCCTCACTTGGTCCCCTGGTATAACAAGGTGCCAGGCGCTTTGAGGGGCCCGGATTTGATGGGCAGTGCAGGTTTGCTGGTTTAAGCTTGAGAGGTCCGAGTCTGCGCTGGGGTCTCTCGACGTTCCATAGCAGGACTTCTATTCAACGGCATGCATGGTGCACTCCTCGGTCTTCACTCGATCAACTCCCACTGCACGCTACCCGGTCTCAATACCCCTAAGGCAAGTCCCCAGTATCGCCAGTATCGCGGCAGCTGCTGACGGCTCCGGTGCAACTCCGATGCATCGTTTTCATGCCGCGCTGGAAAGGAAGGAGAGAGAGGACGCCAGTACGAGGCGGGCGGGTAGAGGTGCGGTACCCATGCGGACGCGCGGTACACCCATGTAGCTACACCGCTACGTCATACCGCTACATCACATAAACAGCAAATTCTGGTATTATGATTAGGGATGAGCGAACCCGAACTGTATAGTTCGGGTTCGTACCGAATTTTGGGGTGTCCGTGACACGGACCCGAACCCGAACATTTTCATAAAAGTCTGGGTTCGAGTTCGGTGTTCGGCGCTTTCTTGGCGCTTTTTGAAAGGCTGCAAAGCAGCCAATCAACAAGCATCGTACTACTTGCCCCAAGAGGCCATCACAGCCTTGCCTACTATTGGCATGGCTGTGATTGGCCAGTGCAGCATGTGACCCAGCCTCTATTTAAGCTTGGGTCACGTAGCGCTGCACGTCACTCTGCTGATACAAGTGTAGGGAGAGGTTGCAGCTGCGACGTTAGGGCGAGATTAGGCAGTTATTAACTCCTCCAAAAGACTTCATTCAGTGATCGATCTACAGCTGTGGATCATTGAACGGCTGCTATTCAATTGCTCAGTGTTTTTAGGGTGCCCAGAGCGTTTTTCAGTCACTTTTTTCTGGGGTGATCGGCGGCCATTTTGTGGCTTGCTTGTGCACCAGCACAAGCTGCCACCAAGTACATTTAACCATCAATAGTGTGGTTATTTTTTGCTATATCCTACATCAGGGTCAAGCTTTCATCAAGTGCATTTAACCATCAATAGTGTGGTTATTTTTTGGCCATATACTACATCAGGGGCAAGTTGAGCCTGTCACAAAGTGCATTTAACCATCAATAGTGTGGTTATTTTTTGGCCATATACTACATCAGGGGCAAGTTGAGCCTGTCACCCAGCGCCTAAAAAATAGGCCTCACATTTATATTAATCCAAATCTGTCATTACTGCTTTAGCTGGTCAAGTTATTTAGTGTCCGTCAAAGCACAGTTTTTGTTCTGGGTTGAAAAACAATTCCCAAATTTGCAATTCTCAAAATTAGTGGTTTCTGCTGTATCAGGCCTACTTTAAATCTATCCCTAAAAGGGTATATTAGATTCAAGGTGCTGATAGGGTAATTCTCAAGAACTTCACACACACATGCTACATTGCAGATCCAAGTCTAATTCTGTGATTAAACGTATACCTGTCACCCAGCGCCTAAAAAATAGGCCTCACATTTATATTCATCCAAATCTGTACTGTTTTAGCTGGTCAAGTTATTTTTAGTGACCGTCAAAGCACAGTTTTTGTTCTGGGTTGAAAAACAATTCCCAAATTTGCAATTCTCAAAATTAGTGGTTTCTGCTGTATCAGGCCTACTTTAAATCTATCCCTAAAAGGGTATATTAGATTCAAGGTGCTGATAGGGTAATTCTCAAGAACTTCACACACGCTACAGTGCAGATCCAAGTCTAATTCTGTGATTAAACGTATACCTGTCACCCAGCGCCTAAAAAATAGGCCTCACATTTATATTCATCCAAATCTGTCATTACTGTTTTAGCTGGTCAAGTTATTTTTAGTGACCGTCAAAGCACAGTTTTTGTTCTGGGTTGAAAAACAATTCCCAGATTTGCAATTCTCAAAATTAGTGGTTTCTGCTGTATCAGGCCTACTTTAAATCTATCCCTAAAAGGGTATATTAGATTCAAGGTGCTGATAGGGTAATTCTCAAGAACTTCACACACACGCTACAGTGCAGATCCAAGTCTAATTCTGTCCGTAAACGTATACCTGTCACCCAGCGCCTAAATAATAGGCCTCAAATTTTTATTCAGCTAAATCTGTCATTACTGGTGTGCCTGTATTAGTGTAATACAGTACCTAAATAGATAGCCAGATAGTGTTAGGTGTCTGTAAAAAAAGGCCTGAATTTGAATTCAATACATTGGCCCGAATAATATTTTTCTTATTGTGGTGAACGGTAACAATGAGGAAAACATCTAGTAAGGGACGCGGACGCGGACATGGTCGTGGTGGTGTTAGTGGACCCTCTGGTGCTGGGAGAGGACGTGGCCGTTCTGCCACAGCCATACGTCCTAGTGTACAAACTACCTCAGGTCCCAGTAGCCGCCAGAATTTACAGCCATATTTGGTGGGGCCCAATGCCATTCTAAGGATAGTAAGGCCTGAGCAGGTACAGGCATTAGTCAATTGGGTGGCCAACAGTGCATCCAGCACGTTCACATTATCTCCCACCCAGTCTTCTGCAGAAAGCGCACAGATGGCGCATGAAAACTAAGCCCATCAGTCTGTCACATCACCCCCATGCATATCAGGGAAACTGTCTGAGCCTCAAGTTATGCAGCAGTCTCTTATGCTGTTTGAAGACTCTGCTGGCAGGGTTTCCCAAGGGCATCCACCTAGCCCTTCCCCAGGGGTGGAAGAGATAGAATGCACTAACGCACAACCACTTATGTTTCCTGATGATGAGGACATGGGAATACCACCTCAGCACGTCTCTGACGATGACGAAACACAGGTGCCAACTGCTGCGTCTTTCTGCAGTGTGCAGACTGAACAGGAGGTCAGGGATCAAGACTGGGTGGAAGACGATTCAGGGGATGATGAGGTCCTAGACCCCACATGGAATGAAGGTCGTGCCACTGACTTTCACAGTTCGGAGGAAGAGGCAGTGGTGAGACTGAGCCAACAGCGTAGCAAAAGACAAAGAGGGAGCAGTGGGCAAAAGCAGAACACCCGCCGCCAAGAGACTCCACCTGCTACTGACCGCCGCCATCTGGGACCGAGCACCCCAAAGGCAGCTTCAAGGAGTTCCCTGGCATGGCACTTCTTCAAACAATGTGCTGACGACAAGACCCGAGTGGCTTGCACGCTGTGCCATCAGAGCCTGAAGCGAGGCATTAACGTTCTGAACCTTAGCACAACCTGCATGACCAGGCACCTGCATGCAAAGCATAAACTGCAGTGGAGTAAACACCTTAAAAACAAGGAAGTCACTCAGGCTCCCCCTGCTACCTCTTCTGCTGCTGCCGCCTCGGCCTCTTCTGCTGCTGCCGCCGCCTCGGCCTCTTCCTCTGCCTCTGGAGGAACGTTGGCACCTGCCGCCCAGCAAACATGGGATGTACCACCAACACCACCACCTGCGTCACCAAGCATCTCAACCATGTCACACGGCAGCGTTCAGCTCTCCATCTCACAAACATTTGAGAGAAAGCGTAAATTCTCACCTAGCCACCCTCGATCCCTGGCCCTGAATGCCAGCATTTCTAAACTACTGGCCTATGAAATGCTGTCATTTAGGCTGGTGGATACAGACAGCTTCAAACAGCTCATGTCGCTTGCTGTCCCACAGTATGTTGTTCCCAGCCGGCACTACTTCTCCAAGAGAGTCGTGCCTTCCCTGCACAACCAAGTATCCAATAAAATCAAGTGTGCACTGCGCAACGCCATCTGTGGCAAGGTCCACCTAACCACAGATACGTGGACCAGTAAGCACGGCCAGGGACGCTATATCTCCCTAACTGCACACTGGGTAAATGTAGTGGCGGCTGGGCCCCAGGCAGAGAGCTGTTTGGCGCACGTCCTTCCGCCGCCAAGGATCGCAGGGCAACATTCTTTGCCTCCTGTCTCCTCCTACTCAGCTTCCTCCTCCTCTTCTTCCACCTGCTCATCCAGTCAGCCACACACCTTCACCACCAACTTCAGCACAGCCCGGGGTAAATGTCAGCAGGCCGTTCTGAAACTCATATGTTTGGGGGACAGGCCCCACACCGCACAGGAGTTGTGGGGGGGTATAGAACAACAGACCGATGAGTGGTTGCTGCCGGTGAGCCTCAAGCCCAGCCTGGTGGTGTGCGATAATGGGCGAAATCTCGTTGCAGCTCTGGGACTAGCCGGTTTGACGCACATCCCTTGCCTGGCGCATGTGCTGAATTTGGTGGTGCAGAAGTTCATTCACAACTACCCCGACATGTCAGAGCTGCTGCATAAAGTGCGGGCCGTCTGTTCGCGCTTCCGGCGTTCACATCCTGCCGCTGCTCGCCTGTCTGCGCTACAGCGTAACTTCGGCCTTCCCGCTCACCGCCTCATATGCAACGTGCCCACCATATGGAACTCCACCTTGCACATGCTGGACAGACTGTGCGAGCAGCAGCAGGCCATAGTGGAGTTTCAGCTGCAGCACGCACGGGTCAGTCGCACTGCGGAACAGCACCACTTCACCACCAATGACTGGGCCTCCATGCGAGACCTGTGTGCCCTGTTGCGCTGTTTCGAGTACTCCACCAACATGGCTAGTGGCGATGACGCCGTTATCAGCGTTACAATACCACTTCTATGTCTCCTTGAGAAAACACTTAGGGCGATGATGGAAGAGGAGGTGGCCCAGGAGGAGGAGGAGGAAGAGGGGTCATTTTTAGCACTTTCAGGCCAGTCTCTTCGAAGTGACTCAGAGGGAGGTTTTTTGCAACAGCAGAGGCCAGGTACAAATGTGGCCAGACAGGGCCCACTACTGGAGGACGAGGATGAGGTGGAGGAGGATGAGGATGAAGCAGGTTCACAGCGGGCTGGCACCCAACGCAGCTCGGGCCCATCACTGGTGCGTGGCTGGGGGAAAACTCAGTACGATGACGATACGCCTCCCACAGAGGACAGCTTGGCACACAAGAGCGACTACATGCTGCAGTGCCTGCGCAACGACAGCAGAGTTGCCCACATTTTAACGTGTGCGGACTACTGGGTTGCCACCCTGCTGGATCCACGGTACAAAGACAATGTGCCCACCTTACTTCATGCACTGGAGCGTGATAGTAAGATGCGCGAGTACAAGCGCACGTTGGTAGACGCGCTACTGAGAGCATTCCCAAATGTCACAGGGGAACCAGTGGAAGCCCAAGGCGAAGGCAGAGGAGGAGCAAGAGGTCGCCAACGCAGCTGTGTCACGGCCAGCTCCTCTGAGGGCAGGGTTAGCGTGGCAGAGATGTGGAAAAGTTTTGTCACCATGCCACAGCTAACTGCACCACCACCTGATATGGAACGTGTTAGCAGGAGGCAACATTTCAATAACATGGTGGAACAGTACCTGTGCACACCCCTCCACGTACTGACTGATGGTTCGGCCCCATTCAACTTCTGGGTCTCCAAATTGTCCACGTGGCCAGAGCTAGCCTTTTATGCCTTGGAGGTGCTGGCCTGCCCGGCGGCCAGCGTTTTGTCTGAACGTGTATTCAGCACGGCAAGGGGCGTCATTACAGACAAACGCAGCCGCCTGTCTACAGCCAATGTGGACAAGCTGACGTTCATAAAAATGAACCAGGCATGGATCCCACAGGACCTGTCCATCCCTTGTGCAGATTAGACATGAACTACCTCCCCTTAACAATATATTATTGTACTCCAGGGCACTTCCTCATTCAATCCTATTTTTATTTTCATTTTACCATTATATTGCAGGGCAACCCAAAGTTGAATGAACCTCTCCTCTGTCTGGATGCCGGGGCCTAAAAATATCTGACAGTGGCCTGTTCCAGTGGTGGGTGACATGAAGCCTGATTCTCTGCTATGACATGAAGACTGATTCTCTGCTGACATGAAGCCTGAATCTCTGTTATGGGACCTCTCTCCTCTGCCTGGGTGCCTGGGCCTAAATATGTGACAGTGGCCTGTTCCAGTGGTGGGTGACGTGAAGCCTGATTCTCTGCTATGACATGAAGACTGATTCTCTGCTGACATGAAGCCTGAATCTCTGTTATGGGACCTCTCTCCTCTGTCTGGGTGTCGGGGCCTAAAAATATCTGACAGTGGCCTGTTCCAGTGGTGGGTGACGTGAAGCCTGATTCTCTGCTATGACATGAAGACTGATTCTCTGCTGACATGAAGCCTGAATCTCTGTTATGGGACCTCTCTCCTCTGTCTGGGTGTCGGGGCCTAAAAATATCTGACAGTGGCCTGTTCCAGTGGTGGGTGACGTGAAGCCTGATTCTCTGCTATGACATGAAGACTGATTCTCTGCTGACATGAAGCCAGATTCTCTGTTACGGGACCTCTCTCCTCTGCCTGGGTGCTTGGGCCTAAATATCTGACAATGGACTGTTCCAGTGTTGGGTGACGTAAAGCATGATTCTCTGCTAGGACTTGCAGACTGATTGTCTGCTGACATGAAGCCAGATTCTCTGTTACGGGACCTCTCTCCTCTGCCTGGGTGCCTGGGCCTAAATATCTGACAATGAACTGTTCCAGTGTTGGGTGACATAAAGCATGATTCTCTGCTATGACATGCAGACTGATTCTCTGCTGACATGAAGCCTGAATCTCTGTTATGGGACCTCTCTCCTCTGTCTGGGTGCCGGGGCCTAAAAATATCTGACAGTGGCCTGTTCCAGTGGTGGGTGACGTGAAGTCTGATTCTCTGCTATGACATGAAGACTGATTCTTTGCTGACATGAAGCCAGATTCTCTGTTACGGGACCTCTCTCCTCTGCCTGGGTGCCTGGGCCTAAATATCTGACAATGGACTGTTCCAGTGTTGGGTGACGTAAAGCCTGATTCTCTGCTATGACATGCAGACTGATTCTCTGCTGACATGAAGCCAGATTCTCTGTTACGGGACCTCTCTCCTCTGCCTGGGTGCCTGGCCTTAAATATCTGACAATGGACTGTTCCAGTGTTGGGTGACGTAAAGCATGATTCTCTGCTAGGACATGCAGACTGATTCTCTGCTGACATGAAGCCAGATTCTCTGTTACGGGACCTCTCTCCTGCCTGGGTCTAAATATCTGACAATGGACTGTTCCAGTGTTGGGTGACGTAAAGCCTGATTCTCTGCTATGACATGCAGACTGATTCTCTGCTGACATGAAGCCAGATTCTCTGTTACGGGACCTCTCTCCTGCCTGGGTGCCTGGGCCTAAATATCTGACAATGGACTGTTCCAGTGTTGGGTGACGTAAAGCCTGATTCTCTGCTATGACATGCAGACTGATTCTCTGCTGACATAAAGCCAGATTCTCTGTTACGGGACCTCTCTCCTCTGCCTGGGCCTAAATATCTGACAATGGACTGTTCCAGTGTCGGGTGACGTAAAGCATGATTTTCTGCTATGACATGCAGACTGATTCTCTGCTGACATGAAGCCAGATTCTCTGTTACGGGACCTCTCTCCTCTGCCTGGGTGCCGGGGCCTAAATATATGACAATGGACTGTTACAGTGGTGGGTGACGTGAAGCCAGATTCTCTGCTATGGCATAAAGAGACTGATTCTCTGCTGACGTGAAGCCAGATTCTCTGCTATGGGACCTCTCTCCAATTGATATTGGTTAATTTTTACTCATTTTATTTTTATTTTAATTCATTTTCCTATCCACATTTGTTTGCAGGGGATTTACCTACATGTTGCTGCCTTTTGCAGCCCTCTAGCTCTTTCCTGGGCTGTTTTACAGCCTTTTTAGTGCCCCCATTGGGTCCCCATTGACTTCAATGGGGTTCCGGTTTGGGACGAAGTTCGGGTCGGGTTCGGATCCCGAACCCGAACATTTCCGGGAAGTTCGGCCGAACTTCTCGAACCCGAACATCCAGGTGTTCGCTCAACTCTAATTATGATGCTATGGCAGAGGAACAGGCAGGCAAACTATTGACGTGCAGACGGAATGTGTCCATTGTCTATAAGGATGCTCTTTTTTTTTTTTTTTTGAACGGCTTATGTATTGTTGCTCTGTGTTTAAATAATCACATACATTAAGGACAGGTGCTGTAGCCCGCAGATCATCTGCTGTGCGCTGGTTATGAGGCACATGTGCTGGCAGAGGGAGAAAGCAGAGCCTGCAGAGGGAACCCTAGGCAGATGAACTTAAATTATACGTACAAAATGCCCCTAGCAAGCTGGCAGAGGGCACAAGTGAAGCCCCCCTGAACAAAACAGGAGCCCCACCTGCATCACCAAACCAGAATTTTGTCATCACCTCCTATGTTACAACAACCCATTCTGAACCGGCATGTGACCGGCAGATCACTTAACTAGGATGCCGCTCCCCAAACCCCGCCGCCTGTACATGTGCGAGCGGTTCATGCTGGGGGAGAGCGGCGTCTAACTTTGTACCACCAGGGGGCTAGAGACCAGGACGGGCGTGAGGCTCAGCTATAGCGGAGCCAGCTGAGCCCCGATTACCTGATAGGGTGACGTGCGGCAATCCGGACCTCGGCGGCGCGTGTGCCCAGGATACCGGAAGCAAGACTCGGGTCGGAAGAGGAAGGAGCGCGATACCGCAAGTAATGCGTGAGGCTCGGGCGCCTGGCTGACCGATAGCGGGGGGAATAAGTAGCCAGATGCCCCTCCCACAAATGCAGGCTGGTAACAGCCTTACCTATTTATCCACATTGGTTTCTTTTTTAACCTTTTATTCCCATACGGTATGTACCTCTCACAATGAGATTTTAAGATGTTTTTAAAGATATCCCATTTTGTGGCTGTATTTTTATTTTTGAGGACTTTGTCCCAGTTAGTTAGGCCTATGGCCTCTCTTAGTTGGCTAAATTTAGCTTTTTTGAAGTTTGGTATTTTTGTTCCTCTCTGTAGAAACGCTCTTTTGAATGATAATTGGAAGGTTATTACTTTATGTTCACTATTTCCCAGGTGTCCCCCAACCTGCACATCTGTTGTTCTGTCAGGCCTATTGGTTAATACTAAGTCCAGTATGGCCGTCCCTCTAGTCGGATCCTGAACCAGTTGGGAGAGGTAATTGTCTTTGGTTATTGCCAAAAAACTGTTTCCCTTATGAAATATACAAGTTTCAGTTTCCCAGTCTATATCTGGGTAGTTGAAGTCCCCCATAATAACCACCTCATTATGATTTGCCGCCTGGTCTATCTCGTTTAGTAGTAGATTTTCTATATTAGGTGGTTTATAGTAAACTCCTATTAGTAATTTATTGTTGTTCTTAGCTCCATGTATCTCTACCCACAGTGACTCCACATGTTCATGTCCCTCACTTATATATTCCCGGAGTGTGGGCTTTAGACAGGACTTTACATAAAGGCAAACCCCTCCCCCTCTCCGGTTTTGACGATCCTTTCTAAACAGACTGTAACCTTGTACATTAACTGCCCAGTCATAGCTATCATCCAGCCATGTCTCAGTTATTCCCACTATGTCATAGTCCTCCTTACACATCACTAATTCCAGCTCCCCAGTTTTATTAGTCAGGCTTCTGGCATTAGTGTACATACAATGAAGAGGTTTGTGTATATTTTTTACCCTACACCTTTTCCTTCTGAGCTGTTCTAGTCCCTCCTTCCATTCCTCCCACAGTCCCACTACCTTGCCCCTGGTCTCTATCTGCACTATCTTCCCCTCCTATATTGTAATTTCCATCCCCCCCAGTCCCTAGTTTAAACACTCTTCCAACCTTCTAGCCATCTTTCTCCCCAGCACAGCTGCCCCTTCCCCATTGAGGTGCAGCCCGTCCCTACGATGGTAGCATGCTACATTAGTTTTTTTTGTCAGTATAGTTAACCCTCACAATTTTTTTTTACAACAGCTTTGATGAGCTCCTGAAATTGATGTCCATCCATTTGCAACGGCAGGAGACATTCATGAGGGACAGCATAGCACCAGTGGAAAGACTGCTCATAACGTTGCGGTAAGTAGACAAATCACTGCACAAATAATCCTGTTAGCAATATAACAAAATAATAGGTACACTCTGCGGTCTTACTAAACCCTCAAACTGATTTTAAAATTTAGAGATTAGCCAACATGTCCTACGGTGTAAGACATGTCTGAGCCCGAGCACCGCCCAAGGTTTCTCAAGTAGCTCGGGGACCTAACACTCACCTACCTGTGCCATATGGGCAATACCAGGAGCCAGTGGGCAAATACAGGAGCATGAGACTGACTCACAAACAACTCACCAGTTACCTCCAGCATGTAACCATGCTAGCAATGGGAGGAGGGAGGAGTCTGCGAGTCCCACTCAAGACTGGCTGATATTGCCCAGGCCTCACAGGTGCACCTAAATGTAGCCTGTAGATGGAAAGCAGGCACATTTAAATTGGAGTTTATACACCTCCAGGCATCTCTATATATACAAACTGAATATAATGGCATGGTATTAAACAATCAGGAAGTGCTCAAACCCACATGCAGTTGTGCATATATATAGGGGAGCAAATCCTGTATTTGTGGCCCGTTGGTAATGACGATCCCCAGCAAAAATGCATACAGTGGAGGATGCCCGCAGCGAACCACAAGTACCACAATAGACATCCTACACAAGATAGCAATTATGTGGATGTGATAATCAAAATAGCAATATAACAAAATAATAACAAAGACAGGTACACTCTGCGGTCTTACTAAATCCTCAAACTGATTTTAAAATTGAGAGATTAGCCAACATGTCCTACGGTGTAGGACATGTCTGAGCCCGAGCACCGCGCCAAGGTTTCTCAAGTAGCTCGGGGACCTAACACTCACCTACCTGTGCCATATGGGCAATACCAGGAGCCAGTGGGCAAATTACAGGAGCATGAGGCCGACTCACAAACAACTCACCTCACTCACAAATAATCCTGTGCTGCTGCAGGTTTTTACCTATGTGTGTTTGTGCAGGGGGTATGGCATGTGTGACTGTCCGAAATATGTGTAGCACAACCATACCTAGTTTAACCACATTCAAATAAACTACCAACCCCCCAAAATATAACCAAAAAGACACCAACGCTTGAGAGTTAAATATTGCCTCCTCAACACCCTGGAGGCCAAAATAAAAAAGGTGCATAGAGTGACAGATCTAACTCACAAGTTTTGGTATTGTGAGAACGCAAAGTCCGGTGCGTCCTCCTGCAATTCCTCCCTCATTCCACGTGAGCGGGCACCAATCTGCGTTTGTGTTGTGGTGGTGCTGTGCCCCAGGTTGGTGGAGAGATAACCATAGGACGAATGTGTTCGTGGCTGCCATGTGTCGTGATGGTGTTGCATGGGTGTTTGTGAGTATGTTTGGGGCGTGTGTGTGTGTGCATGGGTGTTGCATGTAGAGGCGCAGTAGTCTGATGTGTGGTACCATCAGGTGGAATGAAGGAGTCAATACAGCGTGTGATTGCGTTCCGTACTTCAGTCTGTCGACTACTGGGCACCATTTTCATTTTCTCCTCCAAGCTGAGGAGGAAAAGGGCCTCGCACGAGAGCCTGGGGGCCGGATGGGCCATGGCATCCAGGCAATCAATCAGCCGGTCCTCTTCTCGTTCCGGCCTCTTTCTCCGTGATCTGGTAATTGCCCTACCACTGGTCGGTTCCTGGGCAGGTGGGGCAGTAGGTGTGGGGGTTGATGATGGTGTGGTGGGATTTGGTGGCGGTGTACTTGCGGGCCCAGTAGAGACGCAGGCGTCACTTTCCCTGGTGGCCTCCTCATCTTCCTTATCCTGCCTCTCTGTAGCCTTCCAGCTACTGTCAGTGCTGTAAAAAGTAAAGTATATATAAGTATGTGCAATATATGATTATGAATGAATGTACTGTCACACATAACCCTCACAAACATTGGTATTGAATTGACCTACCTACGCATTTCTGTGCAGGGCACTGGAAAAGCCAATTGCTCAGAATGAACGTAGCTTGATGGGGCCATTGCAGCAGCTCTGCTTCTGTACTCCCGCTCCTTGCGTCGGTGCCGCATGAAGGCATCCTTGAGGCTCTTCCATTTTGATTTCAGGATATTGACTGTTGAAAAAAGATATAAACATCAATTAATGTAATTTATCTTTCCTTTTCCATATCTTAGGTATTTAGCAACTGGACAGTCATTGGTCAGTCTGCACTATGCCTTCATGATTGGTAAATCGACATCATCCAGGAAACGCTCTGGACCTTCCGGGGAACACCAAGCTGCCTGGCACCGCTGATCCAGCTATGCCTTTCGTATTTGTAGGAGACAAGGCATTTGCTCTAGGTGAGCATCTTATGAGGCCCTACTCAAGCCGAGGACTGTGCCTTGAGAGAAGGGTCTTTAATTATAGACTAACCAGAGCTCGCAGGGTGGTGGAGTGTGCATTTGGCATACTGTCAAACAAATGGCGCTTTCTGCACTCTCCAATCAACCTGAAATTGGAGAACTCCATCTCTGCGGTTAAGGCAGTTTGTTGCCTTCACAATTTTGTACGCCAAAGGGATGGATTCAATTTTGCGGATTCATTGGTGCATTCCATGGAGAGTACAAATTGCACCGGCGTCCGTGGTACCACACATGGAGCCACCATTAGGGACAAGGTTGCGGCCTATTTCATATCACCGGAGGGGGAGGTGCCATGGCAATGGCAAGCTATACAAGCTGTGAGACTTGTCGGGAAGACAAAGAGGTGGAGAGCGATGCGGTTCTCAGGAGTGCATATCTTCCCTGCGACTGTGTCCGGAGTCCTGGAGAGGAAGTGCGGAGGTGCAGTAAAGCTGTTGCTAGGAGCAACCACAACCTTGATGAGTCCGCGGGAGAGAATGTCACTGCTTTACCAGAATGGTTGATTACAAAGGGTAAGACTGTTCCTGTTATTAACTATGTGGCAGACCCAGTGACAGTGAGCAGGCGGCAGGGGATACCTGCTGGGCCGGTAGGTAATAAGTCTGTGTCTGGACAGGCGGATCAGTCTGCTGTGATCGCTCCCTCGCAGAAATCTACAGGGGAGAAGGTTTCTGTGTTACCTCAGTTGCCTATGACCAAAGCTAGTTTTGGGATGACAAGGATCCGGGATCCCATGCTAGCCCGGGTAAGAGATAGCACAATATTCAAACCTGAGACTGGTAAAATATTAAAGGTGCTGGACAGTCGTGCGGATAAGGACTATCCACTGATTTTCACTGAGCGTGAGACTCCAATGAGAACAGAGACTGATGAATTTGATGTTACAGATACGCTCATGCATGAGGGAGTGTTGGGCCGTGATATCGGTTTGTTGCTGTGGGGTAAGCTAGACACTTCTGCAGATAGTGACGAAACTCCTGCAGAACCTGTACCTGTCCCTTTAAGTGAGGATCTAAGGGAGCTGCACTTTGACCTGCATGGGGAAAGAATATTGACCATTGGAAACAATGGTGCTGGTCAAGTGCAAAGTGATGGTGACAAAAGTGCGGAAATGCATAAGGAAAATATGATGTCATATGAATTATGTGGTGACAGTGATATATCTTTACCGTTGCAGGTTGTGGTCAGGGGAGAAGCGCCCCCTGGTGGTAAAAATGTAAATGATGATGAAACTTTATTTTCTGCATCTGCTATGTTTCATGAAGCGCGATATGACGTAATCAAAAGGTTTGAAGACTTACAAAATAATAAACACTCGCCCGTCCAGGCTCTAACTAAACATAAAGTTTCCTGACTCACCTAGGTCCCAGTTCACACCCTGTGAACTCATGCGGCTTTTGTCAGCCAATGTCCCACAGCCTCCTGGCTGTACAGAGCACAGTACGCCCACTGTCTCCAGTTCAGTATTTCTTGTGGGGGAGTGGGGCTCAGTAGTCTGCCTGACTATGGCCCTGCGACCCTCCCAGGCGTCGCTGCGTCCCCCAACTCCAGGCTATCTCCCAGCCTTGTGGTCCCTCAGCCTTGACCAGCTGAGACCACACAGACAGAGCCTCCAGGCCTCTGTCCACAGGTAACACACTACCCCCTTTCTGACACTCTGGGAGGTGCCTTATGCCAGGCTGATTACCTCCAGCTTCTCTCACCTGTGGTGGAACAGGGGTGTGGACCACACTAGCCACCCCTTCCTTGCCTCTAACCTGAGTGAGACCTGTCACTGTCTCACAAAGCTTAATTATTATAATAAAGACTTTGCCTTCTCTTTGTTCTGTGGTGCATTGTGTAATTGTAGTTTGTATTAATAAAGTTGATTTGGATTAGACTATGTTGTGAACACCTTTTTTTTATTTTATTCACAATTTGCATGTTGCAATTATGGGTACACCCACTCTCACTAGTCTCAACATGCGTTGTTTCTGAGGGTATTTTATGTGATTTCTGAGTAGAACTCAGACTGCTGATGTCACCACCAGCCACCACACACAATGGAGGCTGGTGGTGACATCAGCAGTCTGAGTTCTACTCCGAAATCACATAATACCCTCAGAAACAACGCATGCAGTAACTGTGCATATACTATATATACTACTGTGCACATGTGGAGGAATATAATAATGATCCATTTATTACAATACACATGCCAATGTCTGTACCCTTTGCCTCTTTCACTTGCTTTGACATACTATTCCATTCTGGCCATATAATTTTTCCAATGTCTTCCCAGGCCTGCTGCCTGATTCGCCTGTTCTTGTACTGCGAATCCTGCATGTCGTACACGAATCGCTTCTCCTGTACCAGCCGAATCAGGGTCTCCCTGTCTATGGCACAATCCTCCATGATGTCAGCCGAGAAATGTGGCTGGTCACCTGGGAGTGGTCTGTTGTCATGTGAGAAACGCGCGTACGTACGCGCGTTTTTAAATGAGGAAACAAGCAAACGCCCATTTAGGCGCGTTCCCGCTGAAGTCTATGGGCGGGAAAGCGCGACAATACGCCCCAAAGAAGCACCTGTACTTCTTGGGGCGTAGGGCGATTTACAGCGCGTTCGTACGCGCTGTAAAACGTTCAGGTGAGAACCATGCCCATAGGGAATCATTGGTTTTTGCCTGTGAGCGTTTTACAGCGCGTAGGAACGCGCTGTAAAACGCTCAGGTGTGAACCCAGCCTAAGCTTGTACAATGGGTGGTTGTTTGGAAGCCTTTTAGGTTCTTGACTAAGTCTTTTTAACTCTTCACTGTAGAATCTCTGTTGAATGAGTTTTATGACTGTTTCTTCAGTTTTCATTCTTTCTTCTACATTCAACAATTTCTTCTTTCTGATTCCCTTTGCCAAACGTTGAATTTGAGCTACTATGTTTATGACTATTCCATTTTGAACATCTGGCTAGTCTTTCAAGTATGTCATCTTGACACTTGGCAGCAGTGCTCAAAGGAACTCTAGGCCTGAGAACCAATTTGAATTTTTCAATTCTGCTATATTCAGGCCTCTTGAAGCATGATCTGCTGGGCTATGCTTTGTGTCAATGTGATGCCAATGTTCCGGATTTGTTATTTCCCGAATTTTCTCAACTCTGTTGGCAACAAAGATATGGAATCTTCGAGCTTTGTTGTTTATGTATCCTATGACAACTTGTGAGTCTGTCCAAAAATATTATTCATCTATTTTCAATTCCAATTCTTCTGTCAGAAACTTGCTTACTGATGCTGAAACTACGGCTGCTGTCAGTTTAAGTCTTGGTATTGTCTGAACACTGGTAGGTGCAACCCTGGCCTTCCCCATAACCAGGGCACGTTCAGAGTCACTGATGGATTCCAGTGCATCTGTGTTGTTTGAAATGAATTTGTGAAGGCGCAGGTTTCTTCTTGAACATAACTTGGCTTTCTTTCACTAGTTTGATTGCAGATTCTGTGGACTCTAGACTTATAAGACCATCATCTACATAAAAGTTTTTCTTCAGAAAATGTGCTGCTGATTGGCAATCCCTTTCCAACTGATTAGCTAGGTACTTCATACCATAATTGGCGCAACCTGGAGATGATGCTGCTCCAAACAAGTGTACTTTCATTCTGTATTCTGCTGGCTCTGTATCTGTATCTCCATCCTCCCACCATAGAAACCTCAGGAAGTCTCTATCTTCATTCTTCACATGAAACTGGTGGAACATCTTTTCAACTTTACTCATGACCGCTACGGGATACTTTCTGAATCTACAGAGTACTACAGGCAGAGTGTTTGTAAGATCTGGTCCTTTTAGTAGATGATCATTCAATGCAACACCATTGTACTTTGCTGAGCAATCAAATACTACTCTAATCTTATCTGGTTTCTTTGAGTGGTAAACTCCTTGATGTGGGATGTACCACACTTCTCCTTCTTTAGGTTGGTTATTAACTTTCTTTGCATGTCCTTCTTCAAGGATGCCTTCCATGAATTTCAAATAATCCTGCTTGAATTTGGGATCTCTTCCCATCTTTTTCTTCAAACATTTCAATCTTGCTAGGGCAAGATTTCTGTTATTTGGCAGACAAGGTCGCTCTCTAAAAGGTAAGGGCATTTCAAGATGACCTTGTTGATTCTGCTGAATACTTTCTTCTAGAGTGTGTACGAACTTTAAATCTTCTTGTGATACACTCTTTTCTTTAGAACTTATATCTGCAAAGTTGGATTCAAGGATCTTGATTACTTTTGCTGGACTTACAGTTGGTAACTCTTGGACAGATATTCGATGACACAATCCTGTCACCTGTCTTGAGTTTGCAATATGCTGTTGTCCTCCAACAACACCCCATCCTAGATCAGTTTGAACAGCATAGGGTTCACCCTTTCCTCCTGTGATTACCTTTCATGGTACCAAGGCTTCGGGACAATCGTAGCCTATCAACAGTCCAACACCAAACTCCTTCAGCGGGGACATTTCATGAGATATGACAGATAGGTGCTCCTATTCATTGGCTGTTTCACAGGTAGGTGATCTAGAGGTATATCTTCTTTTGTATAAGCTGGAGGTAGATCTAATGTGCAGTTTGAATGAAATCCTCTAACTCTCAGTCCTTTGACCCTTTTACTGTTCACTAATGTGTCTCTCCCTGTCATTGTGGTGAGATTGAGCATCACTGGTTCTGTAGCCACTTGTCATTTCTTACAGATTTCTTGATCAATGAAGGTGACGTCACTCTGGGCATCCAGTAGCACATAGGCGTATACCTTCTTGTTCCTCCTTTTAGGATTTGAAATGCACACTGGTACAACCATTAATGTGCCATTGCTTTCTCCTTCCCTCACTCTGTAAGAGAATACCGATACTTTCTTTCCTTCCTCAGTATCTTTAGGTATTGAGGATTTATCTTTCTTTGGTCGTTCTTCATGTAGTGGTGTAGGATGGCGTCCTTTGCAAACGCTGCATGTGGCCTTTTTCTTACACTCCTTAGTAACATGGCCTTTTCTTAGGCATCCGAAACACAGTTGGTTAGCCAGCACAATTTTTTTTCTTCTCTTCTTGGGACTTCTCCTTCAATAGTTGGCACTTATATATTAAGTGGTTCTCTCCACAGAACATACACTTGGTAGTCTGAAGATTTGTCAGTTCTGCCTCTCTACTGATCCCAGTAGTGACTTTGAACTTGCTCTTGTAGGTATCTGGACCTTTAGCTGCTGTGCTGGTTGCAAAGCTAGTTGCTATTGCACGTCTTATATCTCTTGCAGGCCTTTTTTCTAAGGATTTTAAGATGTAAGATGAAGTTACAGGATTACATGCTATCCGTGCTTCCTCATTGACAAACTCAGAGAACTCTTTAAAACTTGGGAAGTTCTTACCTAGATCTAACTGTTTAGTCACATAGCGATTCCATCTACAAGCCACTTCTTCTGGTAGCTTAGTTAGCATCCTGTGGTTTTTTAGATAGTCGTTCAGTACTTCCAGTCCTTGAACATGTGGGATGGCATTGCTGCATGCTTGCAGGAAGTCACCATACTTTTGGAGTCTGAAGTGTTCTTAGGACCTATTTTAGGCCAGTTATTCCGTTTCTCTCTAAAGGCTCTTTGTACTAAGAAAGGATGACCATATCTTGCATTCAATTTTTTCAAGCTTGCTTGTAGGCTTCTTCGTCTTTTCTATAGAAGTTACCTTCAAGAACTTCCTTGGCTTCTCCACCAACATATCTATGAAGGTAGAATAACTTGTCAACTGGACTGAAGCAATGATGCTCAATGATCATTTCAAAACTTGCCTTCCACTTCAGTACGTCTCCTGAACTTCAGTACGTCTCCTGAAAATACAGTGGGTTCCGGAACGGGAAGTCTAGTGAGTGTTCTCTGTGGTCTTGCTGGGACAATGGTTGCAACACTCTCCTGAGCATTGCCGTGACATCTAGGAAAAGAATCACCCTGTTCTATTTTCTAGATTTGAATTAGGAGAGTCCTTTTCCTCATCTTTTCTGGTAGAGAGAGGGTAAATTCACACACCTTTTTCCTAACACTGGACCTCTCTTTGTTTTTATGAGCAGGGATGGAAGGATAATAACTTATTTCTTCACTACATGCTGGGGATTTCCTTCCATTCTCCTGGGCGTATGGAGGATAGTAGGAGGCTGTTTCTTCACTTAGTACAGATTTTAACCTATGACTAATCTGACTCATATCCTTCTCATGTACTTATGTCCTCATGAGTCTGGCTTCTATGATCTTAACTTCTTTCTGCCTTTCCAGACTTTTCAATTCAGCTTCCATTTGATGACGCTGCCCCTCAATGGCAGCTTCCATCTCAATTTCTGCTTTCTTGACAGCAAGTTGTTCAGCTAATTCCTTTCTTTTGGCTGAAGTATTTGAGGATAGTGATGGACGAACATCTGCCGGTACGGTTCGCGAATGCAATCAAATGTTCACGAACCGCAAGTTTGCGGCGGGTCCCATTCATTTAATGGCAGGCGAACCTGAAAAACCTTCAGCTCATATTTTCAGCCAAGAAATAATTACTAGAAGTGCACAAATAGTCCCACAACATGGACAGTGACATACCAGATGTATTATTCGAATTTGCGATCTCCATTCATTATTTTTTTCAATGCAAAATATCGGCAATATAATTTTTGCGTACGCGCATGCGCAAATGCACTATACAGTACCCAAATGCACTATAAAGAAAGTACAGGGTGGGCCATTTATATGGATACACCTTAATAAAATGGGAATGGTTGGTGATATTAACTTCCTGTTTGTGGCACATTAGTATATGTGAGGGGGGAAACTTTTCAAGATGGGTGGTGACCATGGCGGCCATTTTGAAGTCGGCCATTTTGAATCCAACTTTTGTTTTTTCAATAGGAAGAGGGTCATGTGACACATCAAACTTATTGGGAATTTCACAAGAAAAACAATGGTGTGCTTGGTTTTAACGTAACTTTATTCTTTCATGAGTTATTTGCAAGTTTCTGACCACTTATAAAAGGTGTTCAATGTGCAGCCCATTGTGTTGGATTGTCAATGCAACCCTCTTCTCCCACTCTTCACACACTGATAGCAACACCGCAGGAGAAATGCTAGCACAGGCTTCCAGTATCCACATCTTGTATCTTCACAGCATAGACAATTGCTTTCAGATGACCCCAAAGATAAAAGTCTAAGGGGGTCAGATTGGGAGACCTTGGGGGCCATTCAACCGGCCCACGATGACCAATCCACTTTCCAGGAAACTGGTCATCTAGGAATGCTCGGACCTGACACCCATAATGTGGTGGTGGGTGCACCATCTTGCTGGAAAAACTCAGGGAACGTGCCAGCTTCAGTGCATAAAGAGGGAAACACATCATCATGTAGCAATTTCGCATATCCAGTGACCCCCTTAGACTTTTATCTTTGGGGTCATCTGAAAGCAATTGTCTATGCTGTGAAGATATGAGATGTGCAGCACCTGAAACTACGGATACTGGAAGCCTGTGCTAGCATTTCTCCTGCGGTGTTGCTATCAGTGTGTGAAGAGTGGGAGAAGAGGGTTGCATTGACAATCCAACACAATGGGCTGCACATTGAACACCTTTTATAAGTGGTCAGAAACTTGCAAATAACTCATGAAAGAATAAAGTTACGTTAAAACCAAGCACACCATTGTTTTTCTTGTGAAATTCCCAATAAGTTTGATGTGTCACATGACCCTCTTCCTATTAAAAAAACAAAAGTTGGATTCAAAATGGCCGACTTCAAAATGGTCGCCATGGTCACCACCCATCTTGAAAAGTTTCCCCCCTCACATATACTAATGTGCCACAAACAGGAAGTTAATATCACCAACCATTCCCATTTTATTAAGGTGTATCCATATAAATGGCCCACCCTGTATATTGGTATATAACACCCCGCTTCAATCAGTTTTTTTGGGGGACGACTGGTATATCACACCAGTAGAAATAATTTGTTCCAATAACGCTTGTCCCTCTATATACCTGCAGTATCGCAGCAGAACCGCACACAACTGCCGCACAATACAAATGCACTATAATATACTTTCTATGTTAGAAAGTATATTATAACATTGTACAAGGAAGGCAATCTATTAGAATATACATAAAGATAAAACGCAACCTTTAATAATGTTACTATGAGGGTCCATTCACACGTCCGTAAGTGTTTTGCGGATCCGCAAAAAACGGACACTGGCAATGTGCATTCCGCAATTTGTGGACCGCACATCGCCAGCACTATAATAGAAAATGCCTAATCTTGTCTGCAATTGCAGACAAGAATAGGACATGTTCTATTTTTTTGCGGAAACGGAAGCACAGATGCGGAAGTGCGGATCCGCAAATGCAGATGTGGATCCATAAATGTGGATGCGGACAGCACATTCCGGCCCAATTGAAAATGAATGGGTCTGCACCCGTTCCGCAAAATTGCGGAACGGATGCGGACCCATTTTGCGGACATGTGAATGGAAAAGATATCCCTCAAAATGAAAATAAATTAAATTATTAAAGTTAAGCAAAAAGCATAGATGTGGTAGGCAATAACAAGTGCTTGGCGGCACTAAATCAGGTGCTCGGCGGCACCAAATCAGAAACCATATGTCCTACCACAATCCGGGGGGTTCTAGTGCACATCGATAAATCCCAAAAAAATCCATCCCTGGGCTAGATGATGATGTGGTATTGAAGGACAGGGTGGGCAAAGAACTGTCCCTGATATTGCCCTACAGGGGGGTGCTATTCTGGTCCTGATAGCCTAACCACAGACCACCCGCCCTGATAAGAGCGACCCCGTCCGGAACCTTACCCTATATAAAAATGGCCCTAGTAAGCCCCTAGCCCCTAGGCCCCTGACTTCCAGGTGATCACTATATAGATCTATGTCTTTTTGACTCATTATAAAAGTATATTATAAGTATATCGCACCCCTCGGTGTATCACACATATCGATAGCACACCTATACTAGAGCTTAAAATGACTTTTGTGGCCCTATTAGCTAGCGTTTGGTGTCCCTAACAGTCTGTCCTTGCTCCACACAGCAACCTCCCCCTATACTGGCAAAACACTGAATGTAAAATGGCGGCCAGATCAGGTTTATTGTACATCAGATAGTCCATGTACATCACACGTGTTGAAAAGATATCACAAAATGGTGGTATGATTTAGATGGTGGTTCAACTGTTCAATAAGGTAGGGGGTATGTCCATGTGCTGAAACGTCTCAATTGGCTGTCCTGTACCACCTGATAGATGTGTCATGGGTCAAAGTTCTTCATAATGTAAAAGAATATGGCAGGCGCAAATTTCTCCATATGTTCGCATGTTCGGCGAATTGCGAACACGCAAATTTTGCCGCGAAACGACCGCCAGGCGAACCGCAAGGCCATCTCTATTTGAGGACTTTGATATGTGGGTGGCACTTCTGCTAGCAAAGGAAGTCACACTTGAGATTGTGGTTCCCTCTAAGGATCTAGCATAGTCTCTCATAAAAAGCTCGTTCATTCTACTTCTTGCTTTAACTTCATCATAGTTTGCTGCATATGATAGTTCTCTCATGAGCTTTACTAAATCTTTAGTGACCGCAGTACATGTGTCCATGTTCCTTACAATATCCTAGGAAGATGTCGTAAGTTACCACAGGTTGACATATGCTGCCATAAGCTCTGATTCAGATTCTTCTACCGTCTCTACCATATCACTCAAGTTCTTTTTTATACTTTCTTGCTTTAGCTTTCTACGAATGTCTTTAATGTATGATTTCCACTTCTCATACATTCTGGTGAACTTTTTTCCTTTTAATGCTGCTTCTTGCCCCGAATTTTCCAGCATCTTTGCAGTCGGTTTTCTGGCACGTGATGAACGTCTTAGTTCATATGCTTGGGCTATATTTGTTTGAGGCAAGACTAATGCTGCAATAGAATCTTCTACCTCAGACAGGTTCCCTTGCTCTTCAACTTCTACTCTATCTATCTTTGTATCCTCTAACAGTGGCATGGTAATACTAGGCTCAGACATTTTACTTTAAATGCAGTACTGACAATCAATACGAATATTAAGAGTCCTTTCACTTTAAATGCAATACTGACAAATGCAGAAATAAATGACTTTCACTTTAAATGTAACAGCGATAAATGCAGGCAATAAATGATTTTCACTTTAAATGCAATAGAGTCTGTGTAATAGAAACTGTCCTTTGTTTTAATTTAAAGTCGTTATCTTAACACAAAAATGTCTCTTTATGCCAAAGCCTATATGCAATGATAAGTAATAAAGGAAAGCTCTCACCTTATTCTGAAGAGCAGGATACTGCGATCTGAAGGTTGATGGAACAAATGTCTGTCTTAAAGGAGACCTGTCTTTTCTTGATGTGATGCAATGCTCTGCGCTGAGTTGCGATGCTCTGTGCAGACTTGCGATGCTTTGTGATGACTTGCGATGATCTGTGATGACTTGCGATGCGCTGGCTTGGATACGCTGCTGCAGTCTTTGGGCCTAGTGGCGGGAAACAAGCTGACTGCAGTACTTGGTCTATCCGTGGTTAGCGGTGCAGGCACTCTAGCTCTGGACTTTGGCCTCCCACCATGTGTCTCTTTCTCGCTCTAGGGATCACAGGAGGGTTGGCGCTCTTTGTCTGACTATCTTGCCTTTGTCGTTCTGTCACTTTAAGAGTCGGCTGCAGTTTGACTAATGAGCACGTTCTATGGCCTTTATGGTAGCTCCGCTGAGATGTCTTTACTTGCTCACTCAGAGAACAGTTGCTGCGCGGTGGTATATGCTGGCGCTCCGCTGCTCTAATGCGCTCTTTACTGTGCAAGTTGAGGAGCGCTATCACTTCGCCCTCTGAGGGCAATAGTTCCACTGTGGCAGGCGCAGCACTATAAAGTGCCTTTTGCGCTGTGGCATTAAAATAATTTTGATATCTCTGACTTTTAGTCTAACCAGACTGTCTATTACTCTGTAATTCCTCTAGGGCTGTTCTATGGAAACAGTAGGTTTAAAGAGCACACCAAACGCTTGAAATAACTTATTTATTAACTTCAACTTTTCTTCATATAACAGTGCCGCCTCCGCAGCAGATAGTCCATGTACATCACACGTGTTGAAAATATATCACAAAATGGTGGTATGATTTAGATGGTGGTTCAACTGTTCAATCTTGTCATTCAACATAAAATGGTGGATATATTTCTCTCTTGAGTATCTGAACTCTCAGTTATTTAAGCACTTTATGATTTCTCTGAGGTATATCTGAGGTCTAACTAATAGTTCTACTGCATATTGCAGTTTGCTTTTGAAATTTGTATGGATTGTATGATTGTATGGCTCAGTATTGTGGAACTGTAAGTAAACACATATATATCTAGTTCAGTATACAGTTCTAAACACAATACTAACAATATGAACATTATATAACAGTTTTAAATACCTATTTTGACCTCTTTTTCCCATAAAACTCAGCTCTCAGTGGAGTGAATGTCTCTTCAGCTCCTGTGTCTGGTGAATAATGATTCTAGCAGCAGCAGCTGGGGGAATTCCCAGACAGGCTGTGTGTGAGGCTGGCTGTGATTGGTGAAAACTTGCTGTGTGAGAAGCTGGCTGTGATTGGTCTAGACTTCTGCCCAGCAACAACAGATTAACACTATATTTTCTGTTGTTTCTGCTGTGTCACTTAGCTTACCTTTCATTACAAAATGAATCTTACAGAGAAAATCAAAAACACTCCTGCGCTCCCATACAAGAAATCTACCAACCTCCAGTTGGAGGTCCGCTGCACAGTGTATATAATGGGCTTTGCTGCTAACGCCCAGGATACAAAATTGATTAAATGTTGATTTACCTTACGGTAAAAGCTTACACTGGCGCTGGTAGGTAGAAATATAACACATTAAATACAGTGGCTGGATCAATATTCCGCTATAGTAGAAAATGAATATCAATTGACGATCCAATGAAATAATCACCGCGATGATAATTACCTTTTCTCTAGATGTGGGCTGGAGAAATAGTCTAGGTTCTTTAAATGTTTGCACGGTTCCCGTTCCTGTGTGTAGAGAGGTGTGAAGAGAGGCAAAACTTCACTGCTCACCTACCAGCATTCACACTGCTCCGGCCGGTAGCTGTGTGGTGCGAGGGAGCAGACTATAGGTTCGGCATCCAGGATTTTCTGTGCGTGTGACGTCACCGCGAAGTACTACTGGTGCTCCCAGAGATCAAAGTTCATCCGACGCGTTTCTGAGCCGTCGGGCTCCTTCATCAGGGATGGTCTCACCCTTCAAGTCTGGGAGTTATATAGGCATCCTGGTTGCCAGGGCAACACCTACTCTTATCACACACAGGGAGAGAAAAAAAGAGAGGGGGAAGAGCCCAGAAGATAGTTCCACAGCGGCTACAATATGCAGATTATGTAAATTCACTGAAAAACAAAAGGTTCACTGAAAAGCAAAAAGTTTGATTTCATGATTGAGTCCATTTGGGGCTAGGCTGTTTAATTTAAATATCCAGCTGCTTTCCGCTCTGGACATTTTTTTTTAATGAAATTGATGCCCCTTTTGTCTTCTATCACTTTTTCCAAGCCTCCAAAAATAGAGCCCCGAAATTTTGCCGCATGATGTTGTTGATAATGTCTAGATAAGGGATGTCCGTCTAATTTTTTTATTATATTTGTGACATGCTCACTTATCCTGCTTTTTAGTAACCGTTTTGTTCTGCCTATATACAATTTGTCCCAAGGACATTTAATAAATAAATCACTCCTCTCGTATTACAAGTAATAAAGTTTTTTATTTGAAATGTATTTAAGGCTTTTATGGGGTTTTTTGTATGGTCTCTGGTGATTTTGCAATTTCGGCATGTTTTGCAGGGGAAGAAACCCATTCTATTGTGACTGGTCCTATTGATTAAACTGTTGGACTTGATGGATGGAGCAATAAGGGTATTTCAATTTGGGGCTTTTCTAAAAATAAATTTAGGTTTTGATGGAATTTTGTCACCCATTAGACTATCCTGTTTTAGGATGTCCCAATAACGCCTAATGATTTTCCTAAAATTCCCTGCTCCTGTACTGTATCTAGTAATAAGAGGAATATTAAAGTCCTCTTTCTTTGTGTTTTGAGTGAGCCGTTTTCTATAAATATGGTGAGATCTAAAAAATTGATAGATACTTTATTATAACTAGCTGTAAAATTCAGATAAAAATCATTTTTATTAATGTTAGTTAAAAATTGAGTAAGAGATAATTCATCACCGCGCCAGATAAAAATGACATCATCAATAAAACACTTCCAGAGGACCAGACCCGCACCGAGCTCTCCATTGGGGAAGATGGTAAGCTCCTCCCATCTCCCCACATACAGAGAAAATCAAAAACACTCCTGCGCTCCCATACAAGAAATCTACCAACCTCCAGTTGGAGGTCCGCTGCACAGTGTATATAATGGGCTTTGCTGCTAACGCCCAGGATACAAAATTGATTAAATGTTGATTTACCTTACAGTAAATCTCACCATATTTATAGAAAATGGCTCACTCAAAACTAAGACTTATCATAAGCCTACGGATACAAATAGTTTCATTCCGTTAATCAGTTGCCATCTAGCTACCTGGCTCACAAATATCCCTTATAGCCAGTATATATAAGAGCACGAAGAAATTGCTCAAATTAGGTGGATTTTGTAAAAGAGATAGACCAGCTGAACAATAAATTTCAAGAAAAAGGCTACAAACTAACAGATTTACAACCTACAATAGACAAGGTAAAACAACTAAACCGTAATCTTCTACTAAAAGAGAACAAATACGGAACAGATTTGATAACAACAAACACAAAGAAAGAGGACTTTAATATTCCTCTTATTACTAGATACACTACAGGAGCAGGGAATTTTAGGAAAATCATTAGGCGTTATTGGGACATCCTAAGACAGAATAGTCTAATGGGTGACAAAATTCCATCAAAACCTAAATTTATTTTTAGAAAAGCCCCAAATTTTAATACCCTTATTGCTCCATCCATCAAGTCCAATAGTTTAATCAATAGGACCAGTCACGATAGAATGGGTTTCTTCCCCTGCAAAACATGCCGAAACTGCAAAATCACCAGAGACCATACAAAAAAAAACATAAAAGCCTTAAATACATTTCAAATAAAAAACTTCATTACTTGTAATACGAGAGGAGTGATTTATTTTATTAAATGTCCTTGCGACAAATTGTATATAGGCAGAACAAAACGGTTACTAAAAAGCAGGATAAGTGAGCATGTCACAAATATAATTAAAAAATTAGACGGACATCCCTTATCTAGACATTATCAACAACATCATGCGGCAAAATTTCGGGGCTCTATTTTTGGTGGCTTGGAAAAAGTGATAGAAGACAAAAGGGCGTCAATTTCATCAAAAAAATGTCCAGAGCGGAAAGCAGCTGGATATTTAAATTAAACAGCCTAGCACCAAATGGACTCAATCATAAAAATCAAACTTTTTGCTTTTCAGTGAACCTTTTGTTTTTCAGTGAATTTACATAATCTGCATATTGTAGCCGCTGTGGAACTATCTTCTGGGCTCTTCCCCCTCTCTTTTTTTCTCTCCCTGTGTGTGATAAGAGTAGGTGTTGCCCTGGCAACCAGGACGCCTATATAACTCCCAGACTTGAAGGGTCAGACCATCCCTGATGAAGGAGCCCGACGGCTCAGAAACGCGTCGGATGAACTTTGATCTCTGGGAGCACCAGTAGTACTTCGCGGTGACGTCACACGCACAGAAAATCCTGGACGCCGAACCTATAGTCTGCTCCCTCGCACCACACAGCTACCGGCCGGAGCAGTGTGAATGCTGGTAGGTGAGCAGTGAAGTTTTGCCTCTCTTCACACCTCTCTACACACAGGAACGAGAACCGTGCAAACATTTAAAGAACTTAGACTATTTCTCCAGCCCACATCTAGAGAAAAGGTAATTATCATCGCGGTGATTATTTCATTGGATCGTCAATTGATATTCATTTTCTACTATAGCGGAATATTCATCCAGCCACTGTATTTAATGTGTTATATTTCTACCTACCAGCGCCAGTGTAAGCTTTTACCGTAAGGTAAATCAACATTTAAACAAAATAAATCTTAAAGGCATCCCACATGAAAGATTAAGCAGACTCACTCTTTAAACATTGCTGGTTTTATTAATTAATAACTCTTTGCGATAAAATCTTCCTTACTTCTTCAATATAGACCTACCTACGTGCAAGAAAGCTTCGGTCCTAAGTGAACCGGCACCGGAACCTGAACAAAGGTCAGAGTGCGGTGCTAGCTAAGTGTGGGAAAAAGAAGTAGCGAGGACGCCAAACCGTGAGTTAAACGAGTGCACTGAAGTGTGTTATATATTTCTCACGAAAGCAACATATATCGCATGCTACTTTATTCAAGAGTGCTTTCGAAATTATATGAGAATGAAACCAGCAAATGGAATCTGTTAAGTAAGAGTACCTGGAAATTAGGATGCCACTTGTATATCAAGAGAAGCGGGACGCCGCTAACTCGTGCAAACTTTTTTTAAGCATACGAATTTATTTCCTTTCATCAATATTTTTGAACGTTGAAGATATTTTCATAAGAACTTTCGAAAGGATCCGAATATTGTGAATATTACTCTTATATACCCAGATATATGTTTCCGATGCAATTAGCCTTTTAGATCCCTGATTACCTTTGATTGTCATTTGCCCTATTTTGCACAGATTTTCGAATTGTTCCATGTAGCAACCTATTTTACTCAGTATTATTTGATTTTTTTGGGAGTGTTGTATGCTGCTAACGATTTTGCATTTTAGAGACCCTCTTCTGAAGTATTATACAGGACTGCTGCTATCTATTGTATCCCATTTACTTATATTTTATCTTATTTGTTCAGTGTTAAATAAATTGCTCCTAATTTTTCTCCATTGTCAGTGAGTGCCCAGTTTTTACTTTGTAATTTTTAACTTATGTAGAAGGGGTGATTCTATCTGACTGTGAGCACAACATCGTGATTCTTGATGCATTGGTGCAGCTTTATACCTTTTTTTAAATCTTAAAGGCATATTATCTTTTTCTGCTTCTGTGAACACAAAATATAACAGTTATATGACATCCAAAACATGATGTCACAGTAAATATCTATGCTTTTGTCTTTAAAGGGTTTCTATCACTTTGTTTCACCTATTTAGCTTTCAGACACTAGCGATCCGCTAGTGTCTGCTTTATCTAACCATCCTAATATAAGAGCTTATTGTCCTGCCGTTTAGCTAAAAAAATAACTTATATAGATATGCAAATGAGCCTCTAGGTGCTATGGGGGCGTGATTAGCACCTAGAGGCTCCGTCTACCTTAACAAACTGCCGCCGCCCAGCGCGTCCCTCCAGCCCGCCCATCTCCAGCTGAAGCGATCCTCTCCGTGCGCGTCTCTGTTCTGCGCATGCGCAGTGAATGTCTGATCGCTTCCCTGCTCAGACATCTCCACTGCGCCTGTTCCTCGGAGCACTATGACGTCATCGGCGCAGGCGCAGTGGAGATGTCTGAGCAGGGAAGCGATCAGATATTCACTGCGCATGCGCAGAACAGAGACGCGCACGGAGAGGATCGCTTCAGCTGGAGATGGGCGGGCTGGAGGGACGCGCTGGGCGGCGGCAGTTTGTTAAGGTAGACGGAGCCTCTAGGTGCTAATCACGCCCCCATAGCACCTAGAGGCTCATTTGCATATCTATATAAGTTATTTTTTTAGCTAAACGGCAGGACAATAAGCTCTTATATTAGGATGGTTAGATAAAGCAGACACTAGCGGATCGCTAGTGTCTGAAAGCTAAATAGGTGAAACGAAGTGATAGAAACCCTTTAACACATAAGCATAGGAACTGTATTAAAGGGTTTCTGTCACCCCATTAAACCGTTTTTTTTTTTCTTTAATAATAATCCCTATAGTGCGATCTCATGATACATAATCAAATTAATAATTTTGGTTCAGTAGATTTTGCTAAAAAACGATTTTTAAAATATGCTAATTACCTTGCTACCAGCAAGTAGGGCGGCTACTTGCTGGTAGCAGCCGCATCCTCCGATGGTAATGACGCCCCCTCGGCATGCTGATTGACAGGGCCAGGGAAGGTAATCCTTCTCTGCTGGCGCTGTTAGAATTTGAAATCTCGCGCCTGCGCCGTACCTGGCTTCAATCGGCGCAGGCGCACTGAGAGGCGGCCGCTCTGCTCGACCGCTCCATCCTCAATGCGCCTGCGTCGATGACGTCATCGCATACACCCGGAAGAGAAGACGCCGGCGTCTTCTCTTCCGGGTGTATGCGATGACGTCATCGACGCAGGCGCATTGAGGATGGAGCGGTCGAGCAGAGCGGCCGCCTCTCAGTGCGCCTGCGCCGATTGAAGCCAGGTACGGCGCAGGCGCGAGATTTCAAATTCTAACAGCGCCAGCAGAGAAGGATTACCTTCCCTGGCCCTGTCAATCAGCATCCCGAGGGGGCGTCATTACCATCGGAGGATGCGGCTGCTACCAGCAAGTAGCCACCCTACTTGCTGGTAGCAAGGTAATTAGCATATTTTAAAAATCGTTTTTTAGCAAAATCTACTGAACCAAAATTATTAATTTGATTATGTATCATGAGATCGCACTATAGGGATTATTATTAAAGAAAAAAAAAAAAAAACGGTTTAATGGGGTGACAGAAACCCTTTAAGTCTATTAGCAGGTTTAGCTATATAAACATATAAGGCTATGCTAGCAACCTAGGACAGGTCTTAGCTGGCCAGCTACTCTATATATCACACACTATATACCATACACTATATACCATACACACACACAAAATATATATAGATTAGATTTTATGTCCACGAGGTTTCTTTGTCTGACCATAAGTATTTGCTGGTTCATTTAGAGTTACCCAGGGTGCACCACAGGAAGGCGAACCAGCAGTACACCCCATACCGTACCATCACTTAACTAGACAGGTACATCTCTGCTTAGCTGGCCAATATCTGATTGCTCAGACCCCACACACATACAATCTGTTTTTATAACGGTAACATTAAATCTAATATTTCCCCTTCAAAGACGTAACTACTTTTTGCTGTTTTGTTGAGGACATTTTTTTGAAAACTTAGATTTAAAAAAATTGGGATTATATGCTTGCAACTATATCCTGCAGCGAATGTTGATGCGGGGCTATGTTCGGACGCATAAAAGAGAGGAGAAGCGGGCCATCATCAGGGTCCATCCAGAAAAAATGGTGCGAACTGAAGCGATTCCACTATAATCGGGTCAAAGAGATAAGTGAAAGAATATGCCCAGATACAATGCTTACATGACTTTTGTATCTCTCCCTACAACACTCTGTAATGTATATATTCAGTTATGCTGCTAATCCGTACAGATGTAGTAGGGTTAACACACAACCTCTTAACTCAAATTTCTTAACTCATCGCGTTATCTTGAAGCAAAAGTAATTTAAAAAAAATAGCTTAACGCATTTAATTGCATTTAGTTTACATAACACGTCTCCTAAAGCATGTGTGTTAACGCTACTACATCCGTATTTCATCCCTTTAAAAATGATTACTTAATACCTGGTGTGACACGTGCAAAATCATCCGGTTACATCATACATCTCTACCTCGCTGTGAGTTTCACACACACATAAATATACAGTTGTGTTCAATAGCAGTCAGACATCACTAACCTGATCAATCACTGTTTTTGGTAGAAATTATATTTCTACATAGCAAATAATTTACTAGCAGGTGTAGTAGAGTAATAGAAATCCAACAGTCATGACATGCATGCTGCTGATTCTGTGTAATTGATTCACTAATTGAAAGGGGCATGTTCAATATAATAGCAGTGTGGAGTTCAATTAGTGAGGTCATTTATTCTTTGAAAAATAGGTGGCAATTATTACCCTTATTTAAGGAAGGAAGGCAGCAAATGTACATTCTGGTTACAGTGCATTTCTCTCTGAAATTCTGAGGAAAATTGGTTGTTCCAGACATTGTTGAGAAGAACAGTTTACCTTGATTAAAAAGTTGTTTGGAGAGGGGAAAACATATAATAATGAAGTGAAAATGATTGCAAATGCTTTAAAATGGCAACCAAAACCTGAAAGACGTGGAAGAAAGCTAAAAACTACCATTCGAATAGATAGAAGAATAGCCAAAATGGCAAGGACAATCAGTTCTAGGAAGATCAAAGAAGGTCTAAAGTTTTCTGTGAGTACTGTTACAATTAGAAGAAGCCTATGTGAAGCCAAGCTATCTGCAAGAAGCCCCCACAAAGTCCCACTGTGGAAAAAAAGACATATGCTGAAGAGGTTACAATTTGCCAAAGTGCACATTGACTGGCCTAAAGAGGTATTTTGTGGACTGATGAAAGTAAGATTGTTCTTTTTAGGTCTAGGGGCTGGAGACAGTTTGTCAGACGACCCCCAAACACTGAATTCAAGCCACAGTACACTGTGAAGACAGTAAAGCATTGTAGCGCAAGCATCATGATATGGGGATGTTTCTCATACTACGGTGTTGGGCCTATTTATCGCATACCAGGGATCATGGATCAGTTTGATTACATCAGAATACTTGAAGAGGTCATGCTGCCTAATGCTGAAGAGGAAATGCCCTTGAAATTGGTGTTTCAACAAGATAACAACCCCAAACACACCATTAAACTTGCAACATCTTGGTTCCAGACCAACAAGATTGACGTTATGGAGTGGCCAGCCCAACCCCTGGATCTTAATCCAATAAAAAACTTGTGGGGTGACATCAAAAATGCAGTTTCTGAGGCAAAACCAAGAAATAGAGAAGAACTGTGGAATGTAGTCCAATCATCCTGGGCTGGAATACCTGTTCACAGGGGTCAGAAGTTGGTTGACTCCATGCAACACAGATGTACAGCAGTTCTCAGAAACAATGGTTATACAACTAAATATTAGTTAAGTGATTCAAAGGAAAGCAAAATCTTCAAACATTTTTCAGTTTATATAGTGAATGTCTGAGTTTGTAAAGAAGAATACAAGCACTGCTATTTTTTTTTTAACAGTCTAATATTCACTTTTCTTACATTATTTTAGAGGAACAACACAAATTTGATATATTTTTCTTCATGTTTTGATTTGGAATAGAATGTGTAGTGTTACCAATGCATTTGTGTCTACGGAAATAAAATTCCAAGGATTTTGAGCTTTATTCACTTTTTTAAACACACTGCTATTATTTTAAACACAACTGTATATAGGTATTTTTGTTTACATATACTTAAACTGCAAACATCATTCAGTATTCCGGTTAAAGGCCCCATCCATTACATACATCCCCACTTAATTTGCATGGGATTATAGATTATATATATATATATATATATATATATATATATATATATATATATATATTGCTTGCTTAAGAAAGATCCCAGGAAGCGGATCGAAACGTTGCATGTCTGGTGAATAAAGTCACTTCATTTATTTTACTTCTCGGATGTGCCATGGAATTTCTTAGATTTATTCATTTGGAGCAGGATCGTCTCCTCAGCCACTGGCACTCCATTTATACGCAAGTAACTGCAGTGCTGCCCAATTCTCTTTTTTTTATATATATATATATATATATATATATATATATATATATATAGTACAGACCAAAAGTTTGGACACACCTTCTCATTCAAAGAGTTTTCTTTATTTTCATGACTATGAAGGCATCAAAACTATGAATTAGCACATGTGGAATTATATACATAACAAACAAGTGTGAAACAACTGAAAATATGTCATATTCTAGGTTCTTCAAAGTAGCCACCTTTTGCTTTGATTACTGCTTTGCACACTCTTGGCATTCTCTTGATGAGCTTCAAGGGGTAGTCCCCTGAAATGGTCTTCCAACAGTCTTGAAGGAGTTCCCAGAGATGCTTAGCACTTGTTGGCCCTTTTGCCTTCACTCTGCGGTCCAGCTCACCCCAAACCATCTCGATTGAGTTCAGGTTCGGTGACTGTGGAGGCCAGGTCATCTGGCGCAGCACCCCATCACTCTCCTTCATGGTCAAATAGCCCTTACTTTCAAAGTTTTCCCAATTTTTCGGCTGACTGACTGACCTTCATTTCTTAAAGTAATGATGGCCACTCGTTTTTCTTTACTTAAGCTGCTTTTTTCTTGCCATAATACAAATTCTAACAGTCTATTCAGTAGGACTATCAGCTGTGTATCCACCTGACTTCTCCTCAACCCAACTGATGGTCCCAACCCCATTCATAAGGCAAGAAATACCACTTATTAAACCTGACAGGGCACACCTGTGAAGTAAAAACCATTTCAGGGGACTACCTCTTGAAGCTCATCAAGAGAATGCCAAGAGTGTGCAAAGCAGTAATCAAAGCAAAAGGTGGCTACTTTGAAGAACCTAGAATATGACATATTTTCAGTTGTTTCACACTTGTTTGTTATGTATATAATTCCACATGTGTTAATTCATAGTTTTGATGCCTTCATAGTCATGAAAATAAAGAAAACTCTTTGAATGAGAAGGTGTGTCCAAACTTTTGGTCTGTACTGTATACACGGCAGGCTGTAGGAATTCTATGCATCTTTTCACTATTCTGACTCCGATTGTTGTAATAGCGATTTATCCCTAGTGAGACCTCTATGCCTGGCCTGTATAGGCAGATATAATCACTGCGGACAATCCTTATCAGATAGCTTGAACTCACCAACACTGAGTTTATCCGTGTAAGTTGCTTTATTCTGTAAGCCAGGTACAGCAGAACAGATGGATACTGGTATTGTGCGGTCAAAAGATGATGCTTTTGTAAGCTTACATGAGAATACATGTGTACCTGTTCAATGCCTGGAGTAGTATAGAGAAACAGGAAGTGAGGTACACAGAAGAAGGGGTGGAGCAATGAAATGAATGACAGATATTACGAACAGAAACATAAGCGCATTGCCAAAAAACGGCCACTAGATGGGAGTATATGACAAAATATAAAATATAATATGAATTAAACTATATAGATTTTAACTGCGTAGCAGCACAGTTATGCTCTTCTTCATACTTTACCAAGGTTCCTCTTTTGCTCTTCACAGACTTCCCAATTGCCACCGCCTGATGTATCTCGACCGACCCACTCCCCAGTACTTCTGTGTACTCTCATATATTACTGTATTTCCTATATTTTTGTGTACATGTCATTATATGCGTTTTGTGCAATTTGATGTACTACTTTTTATTCCTGCCGTCATGTCATTATGTCTCATGTCAACTCTAATTATGCATTCTAGTGTACTCTATTATTTTCTACAATCATGTACCCAGCCTTTTTGTAATGTATTTCTTATCCATATCTGCACTAGGCCGTGAACAAGGTTCATGTTGGGACCGAAATGTTGGCCAGTAACTAACTATGCGGATATGCGGATGGATTAAAATAATGAAATAATAATAACAAAATAAAATAATAATAACTAAATAAAAAATAAATTACTACATAAGTTTCTTGTGAGTGCCGTGGTCTCTGTCATTACTGTGAATACCCTCTACCACTAAGCACCGCCTATCTCCAAAGAGGAGTGCAGTTCAACCCTTTTGTTAAAGTGCCTGTTTAGCTGAGCAGCCTTTGCACCCCGGTTCCCAAGTGATTATGCCTGGGGGCTGGGTGTTTGTTGGTCCATAATAGTACATCCCTGTACGTCAAGTCACGTCCTGCTGCGGCGTACTATTATGGGCCGGTCGTGAATTGTTTAAAAGTGCCAACAATGAGGGGTCAACAGAAACTACATTACTAGAAAACAACAAAACTTCACCCTTAGGCCGCATGCACACGACTGTTGTGTGTTTTGCGGTCCACAAATTGCGGACCGTGTTCGTTTCGCAACTTGCAGAATGGCACAGACAGCCATTAATATAACTGCCTATTCTTGTCCGCAACACGGACAAGAATAGGACAGGTTATATATTTTTTTAAGTAAATGGGTCCGCATCCAAGCTGCAAAAACTGCGGCTCGGATGCGGACCAAAACAAAGGTCATGTGCATGAGGCCTAACTCTGTAAATTACCTAAAAAATATTAACTAACCAAATAAATAACATTATACTCTATCCGAACTATCACTAAGCAAACAACACTATAATTAACATAAAGATCTATAACTACTGAATTTAGATGTAAATTGGCAGTGTTTAAACACATACTCCACACAATGTACTAATTGTCTTGTAACATGAATTGCAAAAAATTTTATATATTTTTTTTTTACAAACAGTAATAAAGAAATGCATGAAACGGCTGGCCCAGATGAAGCGTGACCAGCGTCAAACTATGCATGAAATAGACAAGATGCTAAAGAGGGTCAACCGGAAGGTTAAACACCAGAATAAACAGCACCCTTAAGGGATGTGCCCAACTTAAAAAGTTGCCCTAGAGGCTTTTTTTTTCTCGATTATGTTAATAAATAGTAGAACGCGTGCTTTCGTTTTTTTATACTGTTATGTTATAGTGTCATTTTAACTGATAACTTAGTTGTAAGGCCCCTTTAGTCCAGGGTCAAACTCATCTGGATCAGGACAGACAGCAGCAGGTACATGGTAATACTGTCGTATAAGGCCCACACATAACTCAGCAATGTCAGAACATACATCAGCAGTTATTTGTAACAGTGAAGTATAAAGCCCACATATAATTCATCAGGGTCAGGACAGACAGCAGCAGCAGGTAGATGGTAACGGTCGAGTATAAGGCCTACACATAGCTCGGCATAACTCAGCAGGACAGGCAAGAAGCAGCAGGTTCTAAGTGTGCACTGTGCAGCAGGAATGTGTCCCCAGGAATGGGCCCCCACCAGACCAGGGAAACAACAAAAATAAACTAAGACACCTCTGACATCAGCATGTTGTAAGTGTGCAGCAGGAATGCGTTAACATGCAAAAAAAGCAGCACTATTTTACATTGTCAATTTTTTTAAATATAATTTTAACTTATTGAAACCACGCTAAAAATTTGTACTAAATTAACTAGACACGCCGCCTGCATCGGTCAGCTATCAGTTTCCATATCGGGCACATCGAGTCTGTGGCAGAACTCTACGGTAGGGCAGACAGCCTCACCGTATGCTGATTCCTCCAAGCCAGAGGGCAGTAGGAGTGGCAGTGTTTTGCAGCGCCTCTCTCATCCTCCTGTTGTCTGTGAGGAGGAATGGGTACCGCCGCTCTCCCCATCCATACATGGTCAGCACCGCACACATGCTGTGCTCCGGCCAACGGCAGGACACATCTGTCCTGTGTCTGTCTGAGCACAGAAGGCAGTGAAGAGCCAGCTTACCTCGGCCAGGGTGTGGAAGTGTCCCCTGCTCAGCCGCCGGGATTAGTTCACCTTCCCATCCGTGAAGACTCAGCAGCGGTTCCCGGCTGCCGGTGGGGTCCTCGGCGGTTGCCTCCAGTGCACAGCCCGGATTATCGATCGCAGGTCATGGTGCAGAATAAGCCTTTAGACATGAGGCTTGTCTACACCCGGGGTAGTGTCACATAGCCCAGGGCAGACTTCACCAGGAAGGGGCTGACAGGCAAAGTGGAGCACCTTCACTGTCATTCAGCAGAGCGCAGTTTAGAGTTTGATCTGCAGGCACCATGTGTTCTATAGTTAACGAATGACCTGTGTGAAGTTGGCACCCCATGTTTTTAAATTTCAAAAAGAAATACACCATTAGTTTGTGCTGCGTTTGTGCTGGTTTGTGCCGCAAAAATGAACGTTTGTGCCGGTTCGGTTCCTGAGATATTGCGCGTTAGATTTTTATGAAGCCCCGCCCATTTTCCACCCCATGTTCTTAAATTTCAAAAAGAAATACACCATTCGTTTGTGCTGCGTTTGTGCTGGTTTGTGCTGCAAAAATGAACGTTTGCGCCGCTTTGGTTTCCGAGATATTGCGCACTTGATTTTCTGAAACCCCGCCTATTTTCCACCCCATGTTCTTAAATTTCAAAAATAAATACACCATTCGTTTGTGCTGCGTTTGTGCCGCAAAAATGAACGTTTGCGCCGCTTTGGTTTCCGAGATATTGCGCGCTTGATATGCTAAAACCCCGCCCACTTTCCACCCCATGTTTTTAAATTTCAAAAAGAAATACACCATTCGTTTGTGCTGCGTTTGTGCTGGTTTGTGCGCAAAAATGAACGTTTGTGCCGGTTCGGTTCCTGAGATATTGCGCGTTAGATTTTTATGAAGCCCCGCCCATTTTCCACCCCATGTTCTTAAATTTCAAAAAGAAATACACCATTCGTTTGTGCTGCGTTTGTGCTGGTTTGTGCTGCAAAAATGAACATTTGCGCCGCTTTGGTTTCCGAGATATTGCGCGCTTGATATGCTGAAACCCCGCCCACTTTCCACCCCATGTTTTTAAATTTCAAAAATAAATACACCATTCGTTTGTGCTGCGTTTGTGCTGGTTTGTGCCGCAAAAATAAACGTTTGCGCCGCTTTGGTTTCCGAGATATTGCACGTTTGATTTGCTGAAACCCCGCCCATTTTCCACCCCATGTTTTTAAATTTCAAAAATAAATACACCATTCGTTTGTGCTGCATTTGTGCTGGTTTGTGCCGCAAAAATGAACGTTTGTGCCGATTCGGTTCCTGAGATATTGCGCGTTAGATTTTTATGAAGCCCCGCCCATTTTCCACCCCATGTTCTTAAATTTCAAAAAGAAATACACCATTCGTTTGTGCTGCGTTTGTGCTGCAAAAATTAACGTTTGCGCCGCTTTGGTTTCCGAGATATTGCGCACTTGATATGCTGAAACCCCGCCCACTTTCCACCCCATGTTTTTAAATTTCAAAAAGAAATACACCATTCGTTTGTGCTGCGTTTGTGCTGGTTTGTGCCGCAAAAATGAACGTTTGTGCCGGTTCGGTTCCTGAGATATTGCGCGTTAGATTTTTATGAAGCCCCGCCTATTTTCCACCCCATGTTCTTAAATTTAAAAAATAAATACACCATTCGTTTGTGCTGCGTTTGTGCTGCAAAAATGAACGTTTGCGCCGCTTTGGTTTCCGAGATATTGCACACTTGATTTTCTGAAACCCCGCCCATTTTCCACCCCATGTTCTTAAATTTCAAAAATAAATACACCATTCGTTTGTGCTGCGTTTGTGCTGGTTTGTGCTGCAAAAATGAACGTTTGCGCCGCTTTGGTTTCCGAGATATTGCGCACTTGATTTGCTGAAACCCCGCCCACTTTCCACCCCATGTTTTTAAATTTCAAAAAGAAATACACCATTTGTTTGTGCTGCGTTTGTGCTGCAAAAATAAACGTTTGCGCCGCTTTGGTTTCCGAGATATTGCGCGCTTGATTTGCTGAAACCCCGCCCACTTTCCACCCCATGTTTTTAAATTTCAAAAGGAAATACACCATTCGTTTGTGCTGCGTTTGTGCTGGTTTGTGCTGCAAAAATTAACGTTTGCGCCGCTTTGGTTTCCGAGATATTGCACGCTTTATTTGCTGAAACCCCGCCCACTTTCCACCCCATGTTTTTAACCCTGACCCTAGACCCCCCAGGTGTGCTGCAGCTTGCCCCCCTCACAACTTTTTTTGGGGCACAAGCATATTATTTTATTTTTTTCTGCGTACGCTGACTGTGGCCGGGACTCTTAGCATCCGGCCACTGTTTGCGCATCGCACACCCCACCGCTGATCAACTTCGGACGGTTGATCAGTGAGTTTGAATTTGTTTAAAAAAAATTCTAATTTTTTGGCATTTTTTTTTGTCTGTTAGGTTTAGGATAGGTTTGCGAACACCCGTCCCCCCACACACACGCACACCAAATAAAGTTTATCACGCACACACTCCCCTATGGCCCGCCGGATGTTCTCGGCTGAGGAGGCATACGCCCAGCTTGCCTCAGAGTCCAAGAGAGCCCCAGTGAGGACGAGGATGACCCCACTTTCCTTTTGTCATCCGCGTCCTCCTCATCATCTAGCGATGATGATGAAACCCCATGGCGGCGGAGACACCGCCAGGCGGAGCAAGGGGACCGCCATTCTAGGGACCCTGTGGCCCACACTAGTACGAGAAGCTCTGGGGCTCGTACTAGTTTTCCGGCCCACCAGTTAAGTCCACCGGAGCCCCCTACCGGTGAACTTGTCTGGTATACCCCAGAGCGTTTTGAGCCCATGATTCCTGATTTCGTAGGCCAACCAGGAATCCAGATTTCCACAGTGGGCTTCACTGAATACGACTACTTTAGTCTTTTTTTCAGTGACCACTTTGTGAATCTGATGTTGGAGCAGACGAACCTGTACGCCCAACATGTTCCTTGCTCAACACCCGGGCTCCTTTTTGGCTAGACCCGGTGGCTGGACTCCGGTCTGTGCAGCCAAGATGAGGACGTTTTGGGGCCTCGTGCTGCACATGGGCTTAGTCAAGAAACCTAGTGTCAGGCATTACTGCAGTGGGGACGTCCTCTACCACAGTGGTCCCCAACCTTTTTTGCACCAAGGACCGGTTTCATGCAAGACAATTTTCCCAGGGACCGGGTGGGGGGGGGGAAGGGGGCGGGGTTGACTGATTCACACGCATAACAAAACACAAGGTGCATATTAAAATATATAATGACTATATAAACTGACTATGGTCTCTGCTGCACTGGTCTCTGCTGCACTGTACCGTATTTTTCGCCCTATAAGATGCACCTAGTTTTAGAGGAGAACAATAAGAAAAAAATATTTTTCATTACACCTCAGGTCAGACCAGCAATCAGACCCCCAATGTTAATCAGACCTCAGATCAACCCCCAAACCTTTAGCCATCTATCAGCCCCCAATGTCAGCCATAACCCCCCCAATGTCAGCCATAAACCCCCCCTCAATGTCAGCCATAAACCCCCCCAATGTCAGCCATAAACCCCCCCAATGTCAGCCATAAACCCCCCCAATGTCAGCCATAAACCCCCCCAATGTCAGCCATAAGCCCCTCATGTCAGCCATAAACCCCCCCAATGTCAGCCATAAGCCCCTCATGTCAGCCATAAGCCCCCCATTAGCCCCTCATGTCAGCCATAAGCCCCCCATTAGCCCCTCATGTCAGCCATAAGCCCCCCATTAGCCCCTCATGTCAGCCATAAGCCCCCCATTAGCCCCTCATGTCAGCCATAAGCCCCCATTAGCCCCTCATGTCAGCCATTAGCCCCTCATGTCAGCCATAAGCCCCCCATTAGCCCCTCATGTCAGCCATTAGCCCACCATTAGCCCCTCATGTCAGCCATTAGCCCCTCATTAGCCCCTCATGTCAGCCATAAGCCCTTATTAGCCCCTCATGTCAGCCATAAGCCCCCCATTAGCCCCTCATGTCAGCCCCATGTCCCCCAGGTCAGCCATCAGCCCCTAGTGCAAATAAAAAAACAAAACAAAAAAAAAAAACGTACCTCTCCTGCTCCTGGTCACCATCGCGATCCTCTTCATTCTGCTGTCGGCTGGCTGTGTATAGCGGCGCACAGCGTGAGGTCACAGAGAGACCTCACGCTGTGCGCAGCCCTGCACAGCCGATAGCCGAGCCGAGGACCAGGAAGTGGTGAGTACAGATCCTTCACCGCTTCCTGGTCCTTCTGTACTAATGAAGCGCTTCCATAATGGAAGCGCTTCATTAGTACAGAGTTAAAGACTGCCCTGATCGCCGCGGCCCGGCTAACAATCCTCCACGGCCCGGTCCTGGGCCGCGGCCCGGCGGTTGGGGACCACTGCTCTACCAGACCCCACTTTACAGTACGGCCATGACACGTACCCGGTTTAAGGCCATCATCCGGAAATGCCTGCATTATGCAGATAATGCAGCATGTCCCCCCCAAGGTGATCCTGCCTATGACCGCCTGTACAAAATCAGGCCGGTCATCAATCATTTTGGGGCCAAATTTGTGCAGGCCTATGTACCTGGAAGGGAGGTCGCGGTTGATGAGTCTCTCATTGCTTTCAAGGGGAGACTCATTTTCCACCAGTATGTTCCCTCAAAGGGGGCGAGGTATGGCGTGAAGCTGTACAAACTTTGCGAGAGTACCTCAGGGTACACTTACAAGTTTCGTGTTTCCAAGGGCGAGATTCCCGTATTCAACCCCCAGAATGTCCCCCCACTCTGGGTGTTAGCGGGAAACTTGTATGGGACCTTATGCACCCACTGCTAGATAAGGGTTACCACTTGTACGTGGATAACTTTAATGCTAGTATCCCCTTGTTCCTGTCCCTCGCCGACAGGGACATTCCTTCAGTTCTATGAGGCAGTCCTCAAGGACCTGATCTTTTCTGACCGGGAAAGAGCAGGCCGGAGTACCTCGGGAACTGGAGACGCCCGGATCGTCCCTGGCCATCACTTTCCAGGTGTGGTCCCCCATACTGGAAAGAAGGGACGGACTCAAAAAAGGTGCAGAGTGTGTCACAGGAAGGGGATACGGAAGGACACCACTACTCAGTTTGCGGCACAAACCAGCACAAACGAATGGTGTATTTATTTTTGAAATTTAAGAACATGGGGTGGAAAATGGGCGGGGCTTCATAAAAATCTAACGCGCAATATCTCAGGAACCGAATCGGCACAAACGTTCATTTTTGCGGCACAAACCAGCACAAACGCAGCACAAACGCAGCACAAACGAATGGTGTATTTCTTTTTGAAATTTAAAAACATGGGGTGGAAAGTGGGCGGGGTTTCAGCATATCAAGCGCCAATATCTTGGAAACTAAAGCGGCGCAAACGTTCATTTTTGCGGCACAAACCAGCACAAACGAATGGTGTATTTATTTTTTAAATTTAAGAACATAGGGTGGAAAATGGGCGGGGTTTGAGAAAATCAAGTGCGCAATATCTCGGAAACCAAAGCGGCGCAAACATTCATTTTTGCAGCACAAACCAGCACAAACGCAGCACAAACGAATGGTGTATTTATTTTTGAAATTTAAGAACATGGGGTGGAAAATGGGCGGGGCTTCATAAAAATCTAACGCGCAATATCTCAGGAACCGAACCGGCACAAACGTTCATTTTTGCGGCACAAACCAGCACAAACGCAGCACAAACGAATGGTGTATTTCTTTTTGAAATTTAAAAACATGGGGTGCCAACTTCACACAGGTGAATGTTAACGAATGCAGCTGTGCTTCATTTTGGTTGACTTGAAATATTGAAATAGAAATTATTATTTTTTTCTTTTAATTTTTACAAAGTACACATCATTATGATTTGTACAGTGTAAATTTTTTTTTAAAAAAATGAATATTCGTCATTACGAATTTATGGCACTATATTAAATGAATGTAGTGCTATATATTCTTAATGACGAATATTTATTTTTATTTTTTTCAATGTTTTTTTTAATAATACACATCACAATGATGCTAATAGTCAGTGATTAGCTGAACCAGCATTTCCAGCCTTTTCCCGTGTTTCAAGCCAGGAACATGACTGCAGATCATTATTGGCCAGAAGAATATCAGTATGGCAGCGGAGGGAGGAACTATGAGGTGAGTAACACTTATATTTTTATTTTTAACTCATCCGATTCCTGACTATTAAAAATATGTATTTCCCCAGAACACATTTTTCGCCCTATAAGAGTTTTAGGTTGTGGGCGAATATGTAGAATATAGTATATTCTACATATTCGCCCACAAGCTAAAAGTAGGGATGGATCAGTGTCTGGCGCTATATTACTATATATTAGTTTTTTAGAATAGTATGTAGCAATATAGTGAATATTCTAAGAAAAAACTAATATAGAGCAATATAGCTAATACACTCACCTAAATAATTATTAGGAACACCATACTAATACGGTGTTGGACCCCCTTTTGCCTTCAGAACTGCCTTAATTCTACGTGGCATTGATTCAACAAGTTGCTGATAGCATTCTTTAGAAATGTTGGCCCATATTGATAGGATAGCATCTTGCAGTTGATGGAGATTTGAGGGATGCACATCCAGGGCACGAAGCTCCTGTTCCACCACATCCCAAAGATGCTCTATTGGGTTGAGATCTGGTGACTGTGAGGGCCATTTTAGTACAGTGAACTCATTATCATGTTCAAGAAACCAATTTGAAATGATTCGAGCTTTGTGACATAGTGCATTATCTTGCTGGAAGTAGCCATCAGAGGATGGATACATGTTCTCATTCTGTTTACACCAAATTCGGACTCTACCATTTGACTGTCTCAACAGAAATCGAGACTCATCAGACCAGGCAACATTTTTCCAGTCTTCAACAGTCCAATTTTGGTGAGCTCGTGCAAATTGTAGCCTCTTTTACCTATTTGTAGTGGAGATGAGTGGTACCCGGTGGGGTCTTCTGCTGTTGTAGCTTATCCGCCTCAAGGTTGTGCGTGTTGTGGCTTCACAAATGCTTTGCTGCATACCTCGGTTGTAACGAGTGGTTATTTCAGTCAACGTTGCTCTTCTATCAGCTTGAATCAGTCGGCCCATTCTCCTCTGACCTCTAGCATCCACAAGGCATTTTTTCCCACAGGACTGCCGCATACTGGATATTTTTCCCACCATTCTTTGTAAACCCTAGAAATGGTTGTGCGTGAAAATCCCAGTAACTGAGCAGATTGTGAAATACTCAGACCGGCCCGTCTGGCACCAACAACCATGCCACGCTCAAAATTGCTTAAATCACCTTTCTTTCCCATTCTGACATTCAGTTTGGAGTTTAGGAGATTGTTAAGTTGACCTTCCCAATAACTGCGTTGGTCAGGACACGGGTGATATTACAGGACACATGCTGGTGTAAGGTGGGGATTGCACACCAGGAAAAATAGTGGCGGCGGTCCCTCAATACTCAGTCCCCACCCGCCACTATTTTTCCTGGTGTGCAATCCCCGCCTTACATCAGGCTACGGAAAGCCTCAGTATCCACAAGCCGAAATGGCAACATTTCCAGGGCCAGCAATTTGGAAAGGTGCACATTTAGTGCTATGGCCTGTGGGTGGGTGTCTGTGTATTTGCTCTTTTGTTCAAAGGCCTAGGGTATGGACTGTACGCTGCGCTGGGCCACAGAAGTGGATGTGCTAGCTGATGGTGCTTGCAAAGGTCCAGGTGCAGGGCGGGAGGCATCCGGGCCTGCGTCTTGAACAGGGGATTGGCCAGCACATAGCACAGGGGAAGAGGAAGCAGTGGTGTGACCCGCAGACACTGATTGTGGACCCAGGCATTCGGCCCACCTATTAGGATGCTTTGATGCCATGTGGTGGATCATGCTGGTGGTGGTGAAGTTGCTAGTGCTCACGCCCCTGCTCATTTTGGTACACCACAGGTTGCAAATGACAATTCTTTTATCATCCGCACTTTCCTCAAAAAAGCGGAGGACTGCGAAACACCTAGTCCTTGGCAAGGGAGATTGCCACAAGGGGGTGCTCCAGGGAACAGTTGCGGGCCTTTTTGGTGTGGCCCGCCTTCTCCCTTTTGCCACCCCACTGCCTCTTCCAGCCTGTTGCGGTGCTGCGGATCCCCTCACCCTCTGTACTGCTGTCCTCGCTCGGCTTGCCACCTTCCCAGGTTGGGTCAGTGATTTCATCGTCCACCACCTCCTCTTCCACTTCCTCACTCTGACAACTGTGTTCTCATCCTCATCATGAACCTCTTGAAACACTAATTGTGGTTGACTTATTGGCAACTGTGTCTCATTATCATCATCCACCTCGTGAAACACTAGTTTCCGTTCCCCACCATTATCTTTTTCTTACTGTGGATGCTTAAGAGTTTGGGAATTAGTGCACAAGATCTCCTCATGTCCCGCTTCAAGCGGGCTTGGCGAGGAGGGCCAAATCAAGGAATGGCGATGAAAAGAGCTCCTCGGAATATCCTAGTGTGGGATCACTTGTTTGCCAAGACTCTCCATAGTGGGAGGAAGAAGGATCAGGGTGAAGAGTCTGTTGACCAGACTCTTGGCTACTGAGACTGGACTTTGTGGAAGACAGGGTGGTGCTTAACCGACTGGAAGCATTATATGCTGCAATCCAACCAACCACCTGGTCGCACTGGTGTGACTTCGAGAGCGGTGTCCTGCGCCACCCTGCAAACTGGGACATGAAGCTAGGTATTGTGGATGAGTGTGTTTCTTGTGCTCTGGCAGCAGGCACAGTTTCACCGCGCTCAGGGCCACGGCCTCTGCGTGCACCATCAGCAACATGGCCACTTCCCCGTCCCTTACTGCTCGCTACTGCATATTAAATGGTATATATGCTTGCAAGTATGTCACACGTACAGTAGCACAGGTTTTGTAAGTGTATGCGCAAATAAATTAAACTGAATGTCACTGATATTTATGATGCGCAAACGTTATACAGGAGATGTAGTGCAGGTAATGTCGCTGTCACCAGCAGCGAAAAAATTAGACTGAATGTCACTGATATTTATGATGCGCAAACGTTATACAGGAGATGTCGCGCAGATAATGTCGCTGTCACCAGTGTCGAAAAAATGAAACTGAATGTCACTGATATTTATGATGCGCAAATGTTATACAGGAGATGTAGCGCAGGTAATGTCGCTGCCACCATCGGCAAAAAAATTTGACTGAATGTCAGTGACTGAATGTTTCTTTTCCCGATGGTGGCAGCGACATTACCTGCGCTACATCTGCTGCATAACGTTTGTGCATCATAAATATCAGTGACATTATGTCACTGATATTTATGATGCGCAAACGTTATACAGGAGATGTAGCGCAGGTAATGTAACTGTCCGCAGCGGACACCGTCTACGGAAAAAGTACACTGGATGTCACTGATATTTTTAAGATGCGCACTTGTTATACAGGAGATGCAGCGCATATAATGTCGCTGTCCGCAGCGTCTACTGAAAAATTACACTGGATGTCACTGATATTTATGATGCGCACAAGTTAAACTGGAGATGTAGCGCAAATAATGTCACTGTCCGCAGCATCTACGGAAAAAGTACACTGGATATCACAGATATTTTTAGGATGCGCAAACGTTATACAGGAGATGTAGCACAGGTAATGTAACTGTCCGCAGCTGACACCATCTACGGAAAAAGTACACTGGATGTCACAGATATTTTTAGGCTGCGCACGTTACACAGGAGATGTAGCGCAGAAAATGTCGCTGTCTTCAGCGGCCAAACAATTGCAAGCTATTTAGCGCAAGTTGCGCTAAATATATATATTGCTGCCAGATACAACAATAGTCCTTAAAAGGACTTTGAGGTCTCTAACAATTGCACGCAATTTAGTGCCAGCCAATCACTGTAATGCCAGTAACCAACATGGCTACGGCATTACAGTGAGTGGCAGTACATACCTGCACGTTTATGGCTGCGTAGCAGCCAACAAACGTGCGGGAGGAGACTCAAGCATGGCGCTCGAGCACACGCGGTATTCGGCTGAACACTGCGATATGCCAAGCATCGCGATGCTCAAACTGAACTGGTGTTCGGCTGAGCATGCTCTTAGTGGCACCTAGCATTGTCCATAAGTCAAATTTAAAAAAAACTAATGAAATACCTTGCTTCTACTGTATGGTTACTTCATTCTTCCACCCTGCTGCTGCACCCTGCTGCTACCAGCAGTACTGCAAAGGCGCTCTTTGCTGGGTCTCTGATGGCGTCATGACGTTGTCACATCACATGTGACCCGGCGCAGGAGGTCGTGATGATGTAATCGCGACCTCCTGCACATTAGCATCGTCTCATAGGCCTCAGGCCTAGAGGCCTTTAGCCTATAAGGCTAAATGGTAGGGAATAGGAACCAATAGTTCCTGTCCCCACCGCTCAACAAGGGCGCTCCCCGTGGAGCAGTACCAGATGGTTCACGTCCCGGTATTGCTCCCCGGCCCAGTGGCTGGGGACCACTGCATTAAACCATTAATGGTTCCATTAAGTATACAAATCATTCCACAGAAAACAAGCGCTCATAGGGCTATATATTAATGAACTAGCATTAGGGTAGCCAGAGGTCCAGCTTTAGGCTGGACCGTTCGATTTCCTGGCTCCCTGTCCTCCGTCTTGTGCAAGGCCTGGATGGACACACACTGGGGTGCACTTTTTTTCTGTAGCTCCACGCTCAGGCAGCATCATTGCGCTATCTGAATGTGAGCTGCAGGCACAAATTGACTGACGGAGTCATCTCTCAATCCCAGTCAGTTACTAAACCCAGCCAACATGTCACTCTGTGACTGACTGACTGAGGGTGAGAGAAGTACTCCAGGTTCCACACAGCTCGCCTTAAGTCTTCCAGTCTTTATTTATTTCTTTTGCCAGCACAGTTACTGGGAGAATGGCGTGACTTAGCAGAGTTAGGGGCATGGCCTAGAGCAGAAATGGGCAACCTGAGGCCCTCCAGCTGTTGCAAAACTACAAGTCCCAGCTTGCCCAGACAGCCTACAGCTATTAGCCTACAGCAGGGCATGGTGGGAGTTGTAGTTTTACAACAGCTGTAGAGCCGCAGGTTGGCCATGCCTGGCCTAGAGTGTCCAGATTTTTTGGGTGTGTAGCAAGTGGCCAACCTAACTAGCACACATACGCCATATTATTTACAGCATGGTAGACAGGGGATTATTGTATTCATGCAGTAATATGAAATAAAAAACTGTTATGTTTGTTAATATGAGAGTGAAAATATTTTCAAAGCAATGTATGTTGTGTTTCTGCATGTGTACAGTATAACCAGAATAATAAGAAAGGATTGTATTGAATGTAAAAGATTTGAAGAATATCTTTTCCATCCTGTCAGATATACTAGACCTAAATTCTCATGTAGGAGACACACGTTTGGTGTATTTTTCCTTCCCTGTCTCTGTGATGTCTCTTCGTCTGCCTCTCTGCACTTATTGCGGTGTCTCATACTCACAGTTTGTCACACTTGCTGTATGATTATGTCACTGGGTTCACACTCAGTATATTTTCTTTGTGTCTATGCACTTTTACGTTAAGCCTTTTGCTGTATGTAACTTTTTTTTTGTTCTCCCTCTTTTCCAGACTACTCCCACCTTCAGTGCCTGTCCCTCCTCCCTTGCCTGCCTCTCTAACTCCCTTTTTCCCCCTCCTCCGTCTTCCTGTTTTCTCACTCTCTGTTTCTTCCCTGGCTGCTCTCAAGACATTGCTCCCATCCGGAAAAACTTTTTTACCAGAGCCTCCGGCTTCAGGGACTGTCACTGTCTATGTGCATGCCTACATCTGTCTGCGAAAGCTTTCTCTTTGTTTCTTTTCTCCCTCTAGCTGACTGCTTTTTTTGTGTCTCCTCATCCGTTCGTTCATCATCATTTCTCGCATTCCAGTCTGCCTTTCTTTTCGTTTTTTTCTTTCTTTAGCCAGTTTAATTTTTCTGGTAGGTAATAACATTCTAAGCATAGAAATCTACATTTGATCTTAGAAGCAGGTATAATCTAACATTTTTCATTCTATGGGACAATATATTGCGTATTGTAGCGGATATGTAGGAGATAACATTTTGAGCATCTGTCCAGAAAGTATAATTAGGCGACTCACTTACACTATGCACAAGTATACATAGGATTGTCCTGTAGCACAGCTTTCCTACTACCAAGTGGATGGTAAATTCTTTGTCGTGGACGCTGTCCTATTCCGGATGAGGTAATCATGAGAGGTAACAGGCAATAATAAGCAGTGACAGTAAAGTGTCAAACGGACAAGGCTAAATACACATAGACAACACACAGGGACACTTTCTGTAATTTCAGCATGGCTCCAGCACGTTTCTATCCTACATTTTCTATCCTGATCCTCTGGTTGGGAACATTTGTTTGTTACTTTTCTCCGGCTGCATCGCGTGAGCGCTTCAAGGTGGTCTTTGCCCCAGTAGTATGTCAAAGGACATGTCACAAAGGCTATTGTCATGACGTCTGCAAACCTGGGAGCAACATGACGCTGATAGCTGAGAATGGAGGTTCCACAGACACGCTGACAGGATCTGGATTTAGAGTGGGTGAGTATTTGTTCCACTCAGACACTGGCCAGTTGGGGCTTGACGTAGGCACACAGATAGCATATCCTACAGGCCATAGTCATTCCTCTGCAATAAATCAACAAATGAGGTGACTTTCTTTTACTGTGACACATTGTACTTTAATTCCTATACATTAACTGTATACTGTACACAGAGGTATAAAGCAACCGTCTTCACACTGAGCAATAGTGATACTAGAAAAATAATGCTACAGTTAATAAACATAATAAAGAACTAATGTTTTTTTTTTACTGCGGCCCATTGATTAAAATTGGCTGTTTTCCAGCAGGGTGGCACCATGACACAAGCAAATAGGAATTTGTATGTTGGTGATTATCAGGATAGAGATTTGTACAAAGCACAAAAATATACCTGTGCTCCAAAGAGAGATGTGTCTTGAAAATATCAAATTTGTCTCTATTGTGTGAAATGTGTTGATTAGAAGCCCATCCACTTCTCTCTTTCCTGTGCTACATACGGTAGTTCTTATAATTAGTGATTACATAGATTTTGTCGAGGACACACATTTTTAATTGTTTAATTCATGTTTATTTTGCAGATTTGTAAATGGGTTGGCCAATCTCACACATTGTTGGCATATCGCTAGGATATTCCCATCAATGTCACCTCTGAGACCCACACCCATCTCTAGAAGGGGCCCCAAAAGCAATGGAGAGCACACAGTGCATGCACAGCATGTTCTCCATTCACTTTTACGGGAGTGCCCAAAAAAGCCAAGCACTGCCTTAGCTATTTCCAGAACACTCACAGAGGTGAATAGAGAGGTGGCCTCGCTTGCGCTGTGCGTTCTCTATTCACTTTTAAAAGAGTTCCAGAAATGGCTGTGTGCACTCGCTCTGTCCTTTTTGGAACTCCCGTAGAAGTGAAGGGAGAACAGGTTGTGCATGCGCGGTGAGTTCTCCTTCACTTTGTGAGACCCTTCTAGAGAGAGGTACGGGTCCTAGAGGTAGGACCCACATCTATCTAGCATTGATGACATATCCTGGCGATATGTACTATAATGAATTAGATGGGCCAACCCTTTTAAGGGCTAAGGCCCCTTTATATGGGCCAACTGTGCAGACAATTATCAGGAACAAACCATTCATTCCTGATAATTGCCTGATCATGAGCAGAGTTGAGAACTGCATTTACATACAGCGATCAACAGTGGCGTACATAGAGAAGTAAGGGACCCATAGCAAGGATCAAACCAGGCCCCCCACACAGGACAGAAGGGTTTCTGCCTAAACCCTTTTAAATGACCTTTTGGCCATTTTTCCACTGCTTCATTTGCTAAAAGTTGTTCCTTTAGAGGGTAGAACCCTGACCAAGTTTTTACCTCCAGTAGAAGAGGAGATAATCCCAACTAAGACTGGGCCCCCTCTTGCCCTGGGCCTCATAGCAGTCGCCTGGTCTGCCGCTATGGTAGTTACGCCCCTGGCAATCACCTCCGCTGTATGGGGACCAGTGTTCGCTACTGAGGTCACTTGTCCCCATACAGATTCATTGTTTCCAAGCAGCAAGTCCCTGTTTACAGTAAATAATCTACTGCCGAGCAACAATGATTTTGGTGTCTACATCAGCGATGCTATCACCCCAATCAACAAATGTTTGCTTATTTTTAAGGCTACTTTCACACTTGCGGCAGAAGGATCTGGCAAGCAGTTCCATCGCTAGAACTGCCTGCCGGATCCGGCAAAACGTATGCCAACTGATGGCATTTGTAAGACTGATCAGGATCCTGATCAGTCTTAAAAATGCCTGATCATTCAGAAAAATGCATTGAAATGCATTGATCCGTCTTTCCGGTGTCATCCGGCAAAACGGATTCGGCATTTATTTTTTTCACCTTTTTTTCAGTCTGCACTAATACATTCCTATGGAAAAAAATGCCAGATCCGGCATTCAGGCAAGTCTTCAGTTTTTTTGGCCGGAGATAAAACCGTAGCATGCTGCGGTTTTATCTTTTGCCTGATCAGTCAAAATGACTGAACGGAAGACATCCTGATGCATCTCCATTACTCTCCATGATCAGTTCTTTTCCGGCATTAAGCCCTTTTGACGGAACTCAGTGCCAGAAAAGAAAAACGCTAGTGTGAAAGTACCCTAAGGCGATCAGCAGCACATTTACACAGAGCAATTATTGTGAATTAGTGTTTCTAGGAATGCTCCTTCAGGATAGTTGCTCTGGTTGTCGACTCATGTAAAGGGGCCTTTAAATCTCAATGACCATCACAGTCCCTGACACCTTTAATTATTCACACCATTCGCACTCTCTCTAAAGTGACCTATAAGTATTTAATAGCATTGTCTGACGCACTGTGCTATTCAGTCTATCTATCTAGCATAGAACACCAATGACAAATATAGAGGAACCAACAGCGTCCACTTGAACTTAAATTCAAAATAGTAATAATTCAGTTTAATGTTCTAAAAGTTTCGGAATAATACTTGAAACGTAACATTTGTTTTTGCATAAACTATATTTTAATTAATAACTTACCGTACATTTATCATATTTACTCAGCTGGTTTGCATTGCAATTGTGCATAAATATAATTTTTTTGTTTAGTTACATATTTAGTCAGTTTTGCATTGGAATCTGATAGTAGACAAAAAAAAAAAAAATAGTAGCCATTGGCTCCTGAACTGAAAAATTTAGGAGCCAAATTAAATTTTTTGTTGCCAAATCGAAACCGAATCAAAATTTTGGTATCAGATCGGCGTAGGGTTGTTTCGATACCAAAATTTTGATTCGCTTTCGTCACCATAAAAAAGTATTGCGATACTCAATACCACCAAAAAAAAAAAGCCGCGTGCATTTCACATTTTATGAAACGTTCGGCCCATAATAGAACAGTCCTATCCTTTTTTTTGGGGTAACAAGGTGACTAAAAAATGGCGAGTCGCATGGTTTTTATTTAATTATTTCTGTTACGGCGGTCACCGCATAGGAGATATTTTTTAATAATTTAATAGTTTGGACTTTTCGGACGCAGCGCTATGTAATATGTTTATTTATTGTTTATATATTTTATATGTAAAATTGGGAAAGGGGGGATTTAAACGTAATATTTTAGGGTATTTTCATACTAGCGTTTTTCATTTCCTGCATAGAGTTCCGTCACAGGGGCTCTATACCGGAAAAGAACTGATCAGGTATATCCCCATGCATTCTGAATTGAGAGCAATCTGTTCAGGATGCATCAGGATGTTTTCAGTTCAGTCATTTTGACTGATCAGGCAAAAGATAAAACCGTAGATCTCCGGCAAAAAAAAAACTGAAGACTTGCCTGAGCATTTTTCCCCATAGGAATGTATTAGTGCCAGATCTGGCATTCAAAATACCGGAATTCAAAATACCGGAATGTGTAAAAAGATGCAAGACGGATACGTCTGTCCGCATGACAAGCGAAGAGATGGATTCGTTCTTGCAATGCATTTGTGAGATGGATCCGCATCCGGATGCGTCTCACAAATGCTTTCAGTCACATCCAGATCGACGGATCCGGCAGGCAGTTCTGCCGCAAGTGTGAAAGTAGCCTTAGTGTTTGTGTTTTTTTTTTTACTTACTATTAGCCCCCTTAGGGGCTGGAACCCTTGTCCTATTCACCCTTAGGCCCCTATCACATGGGCGAGATTTCTGCGCGGGTGCAATGCGTGAGGTGAACGCATTGCACCCGCACTGAATCCGGACTCATTCACTTCTATGGGGCTGTTCACATGAGCAGTGATTTTCACGCATCACTTGTGCGTTGCATGAAAATCGCAGCATGCTCTATGTTGTGCGTTTTTCACGCAACACAGGCCACATAGAAGTTAATGGGGCTGCGTGAAAATCGCAAGCATCCGCAAGCAAGTGCGGATGCGGTGCGATTTTCACGCATGGTTGCTAGGATGAAAGTCTATTCACTGTGTTATTTTCCCTTATAACATGGTTATAAGGGAAAATAATAGCATTCTTTAATACAGAATGCTTAGTAGAAGGTCAATTGAGGGTTAAAAAATAAAAAAAAATGAACTCACCTCCTCCAATTGATCGCGTAGCTGCCGGTCTCCTGTTCTTTCTTCAGGACCTGTCAAATGACCTGTGGTGACATCAGTGCTCATCACATGGTACATCACATGATCCATCACCATGGTAATGGACCATGTGATGAGCTCAGTGACGTCACCACAGGTCCTTTGACAGGTCCTGAAGAAAGAACAGGAGACCGGGAGCTACGCGATCAATTGGAGGTGAGTTAATATTTTTTTTATTTTTTAACCCTCATTGGCACTGCGCCACCAATGTTTATTATACTGGGGTGTTGGGGGGTCGCACTGTGCCACCAATGTTTATTATACTGGGGTGTTGGGGGGGCGCACTGCGCCACCAATGTTTATTATACTGGGGTGTTGGGGGGGGGCGCACTTCGCCACCAATGAAGATAACTGACCTGTTAATACAAATACAGGAGGCGGGTGCTGGAATCAAATAGCCAGCACCCAACCTCTATGACAGGGAGCTGTGATCCGCTGCAGTTAACCCCTCAGGTACCGCACCTGAGGGGTTAACTGCAGCGGATCGCAGCTCCCTGTCATAGAGGTCGGGTGCCGGCTATTGGATTCTGGCACCCGCCTCCTGTATTTGTATTAACAGGTGAGTTATCTTCATTGGTGGCGCAGTGACCACAGCCCCTCCCCTCCTCCTCCCGTGTCTCTCTTCTTATTGGCGGTGGCGGCAGCACAGGGGGGAGGGAGAGACTCCTCCACTGCGTTGCTGAGAAGAACATCGGCGGCGGGGCAGAGAACTATCGTCTCCTGTGCGCCGCCGCTGTATTCAACTGCAGAGCTGCGCCGGCGGGTCTAGTCGCAAATGGCAACAAGACTAAAAAGTTTTGTCGCCATTTGTAAATTCTAAGTCGCATTGGCGACCATTTTGGTCGCCATCTGGAGCCCTGTAGTGTGTGTATTGACTGGTCATTTATTCATTTTAATTTTAATTAATAAACATTGTATCATTATGTGTGATGACATGTATGTTCAATCTTTTCTATCTCTATGTCATTCTGTATGATGTATATTTGTTGCATCCTTTTATTATGAGACATTAACATATTTCTGCATTACTTATAAATGCTTTTATCTTGTCCAAGAAACAAATAAAAGTTAAAGGGTATGCTCTTCTGTTAAATCAACCATACTTCTTCCTAATCCACCATTTCTATTGGCAAGAAATAAGGGACAATGGAAGAAATCATGACTGCAGGATCAGACTACACAAGATTTTATTTAAAGCCTGTGACCACAGCTTTGAATAGGAACTGTAGACACATCAAGAGGATATTTATATTCTAGACAATTTGCTTCCAGACGAGATGCTTCATTTTTTTTTATTTTAGATGCACTTGAGCCCTAAAAAATGACTGCAAACATGTACACATCCTCACAGCCCTCCCCTGTGTCATAAATATACATTGTTGGTTGGTGGGCCTCAACATTAAGAAACATACATTTACAGTGCATGCATGGTGTAGTCTCAGGAGCTGAGCCTGCACCATCAGCAGTGAGTTCCAGCTGTAACATACAGCTATCTTTGATATCAGTTGTCTCACCTCTTTAGAAAGAGTTGGTAGACATTGGGAGGACATTGCTTGGACATCCCATTGGTGCCCCCACAATGTGATCACATGGTGCCTACGCGTTTGTATAGAAACAGGCATAAACAGAGGATCCCAGGACTGCCATCATTGAACAGGTATAAAACACTGCACATGTGAATCTAAATCATTCTCAACCAATGGCTAGTTGTCCCTGAGTACTTACGGGATTCTCCCCAGTGGTAAGTTGCCTGAGCTTTAAAGAGGACCTGGCAGTAGGGCAATCCGAGAAATGGGCTTAAAGGGAACCTGTCATGTGGATATTTGATTATAATGTAACTAATTATATACAATCATTAACTACTAAGTACCTTAGATGTATTCACTTACTGGTGTGACAGATGGTTACCTCATAATATACACACAAAGATGCCGCATGCTAATGAGCTGATTGGTGTCCGGCGTGATGTCATTGAGTCCAGCGTATATTTAAATCAGAGCTATAGCCACTCCCCTGCCCACCTGCTGCTGATTCCTATGGAAACAAACTGTCATTCAGCAGCAGGTGGGCGGGGAAAGTCAGGAGCTCATGAATATTCAGGACTCATCATTATCAGCTGGAGCTTTTCAATACAAGATGTTGGCAGATTGACTGGGTCAATTAAAGAAAGTGACCCAGCATTGTGCTAAGAGAATCAGTCACTTATTTATGTTGCCCTTAGTTAGGACACCATAAAACTGGTGACAGGTTCCCTTTAAGTTAAGGCTGGTGACTAGAATTCAGTGTCTGTTGTCAGGCAGAAGTTCAGTACATTGGAAGTAAACAGAATATAACACCTTTGCTGGAATACTAGACACAAGAAACTTAAAGCTTTCATGGGTTTGTAGTAAGTGAGATAAAAATCTGTACCTGCCGAGTACCCCCCGCTGTGCTGCCACCCTGCCTGGCTTTTTAAAACAACGCTCCTGCGCCCCGTTATGGCCCCCTGCAAATTTCGCTCAGTATGCTAATACTGAGCATCGGAGCAATAGGGAGGAGATGAAGTCTTTCTCTGTGGGTGTCTCCTTCTCCCTGGCTGTAGCACTGTGCAATCGCAGCGCAGAGCGTCACAGCCAGGAAGAGAAAACCTCCCTGGCTGTGACACTCTGCACTGCGATTGGATAGCGCTACAGCCAGGGAGAAGGAGACACCCACAGAGAAAGACTACGTCTCCTATCCATGTGACAGAGCCGAACAGCAGTTCGGCCGAGCATGCTCGCTCAACACTACTAAGGATCTTGTCCCACATAGCAGCCACCACCGGGCCAAGACGCAGTTAAAACCGTGGTGTGGCCATAAACCAGGTGGATGTCCAAACATAGAAACATAGAATGTGTCGGCAGATAAGAACCATTTGGCCCATCTAGTCTGCCCAATATATCTGAATCCTATGAATAGTCCCTGGCCCTATCTTATATGAAGGATAGCCTTATGCCTATCCCATGCATGCTTAAACTCCTTCACTGTATTTGCAGCTACCACTTCTGCAGGAAGGCTATTCCATGCATCCACTACTCTCTCAGTAAAGTAATACTTCCTTATATTACTTTTAAACCTTTGCCCCTCTAATTTAAAACTGTGTCCTCTTGTGGTAGTTTTTCTTCTTTTAAATATGCTCTCCTCCTTTACCGAGTTGATTCCCTTTATGTATTTAAAAGTTTCTATCATATCCCCTCTGTCTCTTCTTTCTTCCAAGCTATACATGTTAAGGTCCTTTAATCTTTCCTGGTAAGTTTTATCCTGCAATTCATGTACTAATTTAGTAGCTCTTCTCTGAACTCTCTCTAGAGTATCTATATCCTTCTGGAGATATGGCCTCCAGTACTGCGCACAATACTCCAAGTGAGGTCTCACCAGTGTTCTGTACAGCGGCATAAGCACTTCACTCTTTCTACTGCTTATACCTCTCCCTATACACCCAAGCATTCTGCTGGCATTTCATGCTGCTCTATGACATTGTCTTCCCACCTTTAAGTCTTCTGAAATAATTACTCCTAAATCCCTTTCCTCAGATACTGAGGTCAGGACTGTGTCAAATATTCTATATTCTGCCCTTGGGTTTTTACGCCCCAGGTGCATTATCTTGCACTTATCCACATTAAATTTCAGTTGCCAGAGCTCTGACCATTCTTCTAGTTTTCCTAAATCCTTTTCCATTTGGCGTTTCCCTCCAGGAACATCAACCCTGTTACATATCTTTGTGTCATCAGCAAAAAGTCAAACCTTACCATCGAGGCCTTTTGCAATATCACTTATGAAGCTATTAAACAAAATCGGTCCCAGTACAGATCCCTGTGGAACCCCACTGGTAACATGACCTTGTTTCGAATGTTCTCCATTGACTACAACCCTCTGCTGTCTGTCACTCAGCCACTGCCTAATCCACTCAACAATATGGGAGTCCATGCTCAATGACTATCATTAGTTGTTGAAATTGAAAGTTTACTGTTAGTTGATTGCTGATTGATAATGTCTGCAAGATTAGCTGCTACATGGGTCCACAGTTTTAATTGTACCATGTGAATAGAGATATAGGGATTAGATGTTATCTGTTTTCTTTTTCACAGTGGTTTGCCCCATAACATGTATGAACGGTGGCCAGTGCTCCTCCAACAATCACTGTCTATGCCCTCCGGAATTCACAGGGAGATTTTGTCAGTTCCCTGCTGTTCTCGGAGGGGGTGTGGGGCGAAGTCCAAGTGAGGTGAATGAAGGAGAAGGAATGGAGGCATCCTCAGGGAAACATGCAGTCTACGCTGTGCAAGTTATTACAGGAGATGATGATTCTGAAGGCAAAGGGGTGAAAATCAGCCAGTCTGCTCTTACAGTACCACTGGGCCCTGGACACAGTTCTGCGGAAGGTATTTTGTTTAGAAATCCTAGGAATTGTCCTGAAAATTACTTATATTGCATTACATATAGATACTGTAAATAAATCCACTAACCTGGCAGCAAGTTTTTACTTCCCATTATAATGTACGATTATAGAATGACCATTTGAAAGTTATAAAAATCATACGTTTGGGTCCTCCAGGATTGGAGAGACTTTTTGTAGCCGCACAAGGTCTTAGTTAATAAGTGAGAGTCTTGCTCCTGGGATTCCTCCTGTTACAACAGGAGATTAAGTGGAGCATCACTTACCTAGTCTTCATTTGAGTGATTAGGAGTCAGTTGAGACAATGGCGGTATATCCAGGTGATATGTCACCTATGTCTGTAGTAAGGCAACCGTTTTGAGTCTGAATATTTTATGCACACTTTCTATTATGTATTTGGTAGATGAACAAACAAACATCTAAAGCCACACTCATCATTATTGCTGTACATTATTTTGTTGACTTATCACCATTCTTTCTTGTGTTTTATCTTTTCCATCTCTACCTCCATATCCACTCTGATACATGTTGTTATCTCTCCTCATAGTTCAGGTCCTTCCACCTCTTTTAAATGTCCGAGTTCATCACCCACCTAATGCATCCATACAAGTTCATCGTATTGAGGGACTTGGAGCTGAAGGAACAGCAGGAGGTGGTAGCCAACACTTACTAGCTCATCCCGAAGGAAATAAGGCAGCACCATCCCGACCTGTCACCTACAAACCTCTAGGACGATGTTTTCAAGACACCCTACCTAAACAAGCTGTAAGTAATACTGTGAGAAAGTAGTTGGTGGTACATCTTGTCTTTAAAGTTACATAAGAAAATGTGATCACAATCTAACAAGTGTTATTGTATTGTTTGCTGTCATGATGCTCATCATGGAAGGGTTATGCTCCACATGTATATTTTGGTGATACTAAATGCTATGATTATAGATTTTTCATATACAAACTGAGGAAATGGTGAAATACTGTACTAACAAATCTGCCAACATGCAATATAAGGAGAGTCATTAAATGAACCGATTCCCATTAGATATCATATTCTCTTCACACAAATAATATTTTCTATTCCTGTGTAAAATTTTGTCTTGTATAAACTTGGTCTTAGTGCACCACATTCATGAAAATGGCTCATGCTGACTGATAAATCTGTTGCATCTTTAGACACCTTTGTCTAACGTTACACCATGTATTGGTCGGCTTGTTTTGTGCTAAAATGGTAGGTATCTTAAAAGGGTTTTAGACTTTAATACTGGTGATCTACCCTCTGGATAAGTCATCAGTATCTGATTGCAGAAGGCACCAGTGCTCCTGTGAGCGCCACGGCCTTCTCTGTGCTTACCAAGCATAGTGTCGTACATTGCATAGTGTCTGTGCTTGGTATCACAGGTCATCCCCTTTCACTTCTATGGGGCTGAGCTGCACCTAGGCCAAGTCACTGGCCTAGGAACAGCTGATCGGTGGGGGTCCCGGGCGTCGGATCCCCACTGATCACATACTGATGACCTATCCTGAGGATAGTTAAACAGTATTAAAGTCTCAGAAAACCCCTTTAATTCATGCCCCCTTTCACACAAAAGTTTCTAAACACATAATGATTGTGTTGCTATGCATGTGCACCACTTTTTTCTTTGGCACAAATAAAGTCAAAATGCTGGCTCATTTAGCTTAGTAAATCTCTCCCAATGTTTGCCATTTATGTAAATCTCTCCCAATGTTTGCCATTTATATGCTGTCCAGTGAAGAGTTACATCATTTAGTTACATGGTATGGCACGGCTTTCTACTACACCTGCTGTAGTTTTGCGTTTCCTTTTCATGCCCGCAAAAAAAGCAACTCCCATTTTTCCGGTGACTCATTGCTTGAGAATCACCCTGTGAAAAGCTGTCCCAGATTGACACTGCCAGAAGCTGATTCTCTGTAGTAAAAGGGCAGTGTGGCTGAAAATACTCCTGTGTGAAGTCAGCTGCCAGTGGGGAAAGGAGACTGACTCAGTCCAGAGTCTGCCCCAAGCAGCACAGATTGGCAGCAGTAATAAAGCAAAAAATGGATGAAAAGAGTATTTGTTATGGAGGAAACTCTGTAAATTACTTTAAGACAGCTATTGACAGCATTTCAGGTATGAAAATTATTCAAGGCATAACCCCTTTAATGGACGCTATTTTCTCTCAGATTAAGTCCTCATGCACACGACCGTCATTTTTTGCGGCTCGGTTGCAGACCCATTCACTTTAATGGGGCCACAAAAGATGCAGACAGCTATCCGTGTGCTGTCCGCATCCATCGCACCTTTCCGTGGCCCCGCAAAAAAAATATAGCATGTCCTATTCTTGTCCGTTTTGTGGACAAGAATAGGCATTTCTACAATGGGCCGCAAAAAACGGCACGGTTGTGTGCATGAGGCCTAACTATTTTTGATATTTGATGTTAAATGCTTAACCCTGTTGAACCTGCATTTGTTGATTACAATCGGTGAGATGGTTTGCATGCATATGTCTGGCTGGGCATACATTCAATGTATGCCTTTACCTGTACTGGAGGTACACAAAAATGTCAGAAAAGAGGGAATGCATTGCATCCTAATGGGATTAGCTTTATCTGCATTTCTACTCTTCATACACCAGTCTTTGAGTCATAGTTTGCCACTGGTTGCTTTTTCTAGAATTTGTAAACCACTGTGGATAATAAGTTTATCAAGTATTCTGAGCAAGTATTCTGACAGGTGAATCAATTTAAATGAAACCATAGCAAGTAATGAAATGAGAAAGAATCAGTATTAACAGAAAGGTGTGTGTATAGTGCTGTGTGATATCATTTTCCCAGATAGTTTGTCTTCTTCCTGTATTGCATATGTCAGGGGTAGGCAACCTCCGGCACTCCAGCTGTTGTGAAACTACAACTCCCAGCATGAATACTTCCTCTACTCTTCTCTGAAATCTCTTGGAAATGAATGGAGCATGCTTGGAATTTCACAACTGGAGTGCCGAGGGTTGCTGACTCTGGTATATGGTATGCCATAGCAGAAACTGTTTCTCCAACACTGCTGGATTTTTTGCAACCTGGCCTGTGATCCCATTAATTTCTATGGGATCACTGCTACTCTGTAATCCTGGCTACAACCAGGGGCAGATTGGCCATAGACCTTACAAGGAAATTTCCCGGTGAGCCAATTCCCTGGGGGCCGCTTGGGCTCTCCTCATGGCCGGCCAGTGAAAATTTTTGGAGATGTATTTTGTGCTGCTGGTAGTATTTTGTGATGGGCTGTGGTGTTTGGCTCTGTTGGGGTGGTATAATGTGCCACAATATGGTATTACTGGCCAGGTCTTCCATCAATTTGGACCCGACTACAAAACAGGGCCACTTTTAGTATTTTTTCATGGGCCACTTTAAGTTCCCAGTCTGCCCCTGGCTACAACCAGTGTAGCCGTACCCAAAAAATTATGAAATTATAGCAAGCTACAGAATGGAGTCTTTGTCCTACACAATATTGTCAGTTTCATCCAATTTAGCCTTGGTCTTTAAGGGGGTCACAATCACAGACTTCCTTCACGGACACCAGGATTCAGGTCCAAACTTGTACTTTATTGTGGTACATCACAAACAAAACTAAATAAACTCCTGCCTGTCTGAACCCTAACTAACACAACTTTGTTTACCCTGACTCACCTCTAAATACAGGGTCTCAGGTTCCAAGCCTTTAGCAGGTCAGCCCACCAAACACAGTCCACACGGGGAAGAGATACGGCTTCTCTAAGCCACACGGTCTCAGCCCACCTGACTCTGACCACACAAGCCTCCAGGCTTCCCTCTCTGTAAAGTCACTTCCTCTTCCGTAGACTGACAGTCCGGGATGGGCTTGGTTACACCTGGAGATCCCTCAGGCTAGGGAAAAAACCTGCCCTGGAATGGGGTGGACTGGGGAGGTCCCACTACCCAACCTACCTTCCCCAGTCCAATAAAATCCAGCCCATGAACTACTAAAGAAAAATAGCTTCAGCAACTATGTTTGCTGAAGCCAGCACCATCCTGGATCTTTCTTACCTCAGCCAGTTGAGAAACCAGGGTGAGATATACACCCCTTCCAGGGCTTTACCGCACACATCACTGTTCACATTGCCATAGAACGTATTAAAATCCATCAGTATACTGGCTCTGGATGATGCATGGATTTCTGATGATATACCATCAGTATTGCTTCAGGATTTCATCATGATTTACTTGCATATTCTTTCCTCCTTGCATTTTTGATGCACTCTAATAGACTGTAATGTGCATTTGAAAACAAATATGCACAAAACTCGGACATGCTGCAGACTTCAAATACCGACGGAAATTATATGCTCATGTGAATAGCTCTATTCGTTAACATAAGCAGCAGATTCTGGTACATAAAATCCGAGCCATATACGGATTGCAAATACACTCATTTGAAAGTGGCCTAAAGCTTGGTTCACAGTAAAATAACACAGGTCCTACCCCCTTGTAATATATGTACCAAAAAAATGAGAACAGGTCCCATCAGAGGGGACAACAATAAGATAACATGTCTAAACCTTTACTTTCTGCTTGCGTTGATATCTGTTACTTAGTTGTAAACATGGAAGGGAAATGGACCCCTAAAATCCTAGAGTGAACTAAGTCAACATTAGCTGGCAGAAAGTGAATGTAAGTTTTAGTAGCAGAGCACATGTTTGGCATATACTGCTCTATGACCATGTATTTATAGCACACTGCAGTGCCCTCCAGAATGTCTTTCCTTTATGGTGGTATAACACTTGGAGATCAATGCATACTTTTTGCGGACAGAGGACTCTTGTTCTTTACGTAATTTTATAATTTAAACAAAATATATAATAGCTGTTATATGCACAAGACGTGTTGCAGATAGGCCATTGGTCTAGGGATTGATTTAAGATATTTAGAGTCAGAAATAAATGTTTACCCCTGGTATACGGCAATTGGCATCTTCCTTATAGGGATTTTTGCCTTCTTCCGGATCAATACTGTAGAGATATCGGTTGCACTTGATGGACTTTTGTCTTTTTCAGCCTATTTCAATACTGCTTTTGCTTATAAACAAATGTACAGGGACAATAGAATATATCCAGCTGCCAAAGGCAGGAATCATGGTGTACCAAAACACCCTTGGTGCCTGAAGTTCATAATGGTAGCTGTCAAAAGGACATTCAATTTATTGCACTAAAGGGAATACATTCTCTATGAATTACAGCATAACTAGCTGTTTGCACTCATGGTCAGTTGTGGGGACAACTCCCAAACTGTCAGACTCAAGCCTTCCATTTATTACATTGAAGACTATTTATCTGAATGGCCACTGTTTTAAAGTGAATTCAAAGATTTGAGAATAAATAGGCTTGAACAGGCTAAGTTATAAAATGTTTACTAAGTGTGGTTAAATACATTACATACAGAACAGAAAAACAACTCACATACATAGTAAAAAGCAATAACTCTGACCTGTGATCACTGGGTGTAGTATGTTGTCGACCTTCCTACCTGTATCAGTGCACCGACCCATAGCCAACAACCAGTCATGGTACATTACAAGAGAGGGAGTTTTCTGGCATGCCACAACTTATACAGAGAATGAGAATGGGGGCTTAAAAGTGAGTTGAGAACTCCAGATGATAGTCAGGATGGAGTGTTAGAAACATATTTTTATTTTTTTTACACAAATAAGCCCAAAAAAACTTTTTAAAGGGGTTGTGCAGTGCCATGATACTGATGTCCTTTCCACAGAATAGGTCATCAATATCAGCAGCAGTCAGACTCGTGTGAGCTCTGCGTTTACTTCAGTGATTATTTGCACACTGTCTAGATTGTAGTCGTGGTGCAGTGTAATTACAGTATCCTCTACCATTCAAGTGAACAGGAGAGGGAGCTGTAATTACACTGCACCTCCACTATGGTCTAGACCAGTGATGGCAAACCTTTTACAGACCGAGCGCCCAAACTGAAACCCAAAACCAACGTATTTATCGCAAAGTGCCAACACGGCAATTTAACCTGAATACTACATTCTAATGTAGTATATATTCCATGTACTTTATCATTTTGCTATAATAACCTGCCTACATTCAATGCTCTGCCTATGCTGTTCATAGTGCGCCCTGCGCTGATGAATGGCAGGAAAAGTCTAAGGCGTATTGGTTCACCATAGACTTTTTCCATGATGCTGTGCATAAGACAGGGCTCTGAGTGCCACCACTGGTCTAGACAGTGGGCAGATATACAATGAGTTGGATGCTGTTTGAAGAGGCCACATAGCACTTGCTATGGGGCCCAGAGGTTGAGGGGGCCCAATCAAGTGTATGAACATTATACCTTTTTGTGAGGAACAACAATATGGCGGCTTTTGCTGTAATGTGGGCTTTCTGATATATTATACATATTTTTAATTGATACCTGTGCCTTTAATTTTCTTACAATAGGTGGTGGGGCCCCACTTTATTTTGTTATGGGACTCTATGAATTATAGTTACGCCCCTGTTGACGACCTATCCTGAGGAAAGGACATCAATCTCATTGCTCTGCACAATCCCTTTAAAGCCAGAATTCTGGAATACAGACAATAATGAACACACTTACAGAAGCTTTTAACAGGTTTATGCCAGTTTTCAGTTGGGATGGTTTAATTTCCTTTAAAGGGATTCTGTCATGAGATTTTACCCCTATAACCTAAACATATGCCCATGTCCTTACTAATAACATGAATCCTAAGCTGGCCTTATTAAACCTGCTTGTGGCTCTATTAGCCCAAAAAACAGTTTTTTATAACCTGTCAATCACCTACCTAAGGTGCCCAAGGGGACGTCCGTTAATACAGGACGCTAGAGATGAGTGAATCTGTTCTAAATGAATCTAATTTGTTTCCCAAAAATTATTTTTCAAACAAAGGTGATTTTTCTTTTGGGGGGGGGGGGCAATTCTATTACAGAAAAATAACACAAAAATGTGACCGCCATTTTGCATATCAAATTCAGTAAACCCAGCAGCAAAAACAGCAGTAAGATAAAAGATCATGTGTGGGAACCATAATCGCCTAATCACCAAACTACAAAGACCACACATGTAATACAAAAACATTCTTTATTGAGTCATTCCAGAGGACATACAATACATACAGAATAATATAAAAAAAGCAGTACAGATAAGCAATGTAAAGAATAATGCCCCTACCGGACTCCAGGCCCTTATACATACATTGGTCACACCTGGAAATGTATGTAACCACGTACCAAATAGTACTAGTAATCAAATAAATGGTCCACAGGTGTGAACTATACCGCTCACTATCATCAGTGCTATAAATACTATTGAGATCCAATCCTCAACATATTGCAATATATATTGCCCCCAAGAGAAAGCGAGGCGTGAAACGTACGTCAGGGTTTTCTGCCCCTCCTGGCTCCTGGTCTGTATGTCTCATCTATTCAGTGCTTTCTTTATTGTCCCCTCCTCTATTATTCTTATTAGAAGGGTTATTTTGATATCTGGATGATAATATTTGTATTTTTATCGGATCATATCCCCATTGATAGACTGATGTTTAAGACAATATTGCAATATGTTGAGGATTGGATCTCGACCGGTAGGGGCATTACTCTTCACAGCGCTTATCTGTACTGCTTTTTATATATTATTCTGTATGTATTGTATGTCCTCTGGAATGACACAATAAAGAATGTTTTTGTATAACATGTGTGGGCTTTGTAGTTTGGATATCAAATTCTGTATACTAGTGAGGAAGATAGGGCAGGGAATATGAAAACGACGGAACACCTGACCCTGGGTGGAAGCCTGGCAGATAGGCTTGTCTATAATGCCTTGGAGTCAACCTGACAGCCAATCAATAGGGACAATATAGACTTGTCTATTAGGCTCTATGGCTCAAAGAGGTAGATGTCTCTTAATAAATTAGGCAAATCACTGTCAGTCCGTGCGCCAGAAACTGAATATGCCGGGACAGGACTGGTGTAAGTTATAGCTAAACTTACACCATTTTGTGGCATAACTTATAGTAAATTCAGTGGGCTGTGCCAAGCCCCACCCATTCATAAAAGTGAGAAACTTAAAAATTTGCAAATTATTGCCCTCACATGGCGTGCACACAATGTGCGACTTATTTACACCCCAATAGTGGCATAAATAGATTGATAAATGTCTCTCAGTGTGTTTTTACATAGGTAGTTTGTTAACACCACCATACAACTGTAGCTATATATGTCACTGTCATTCTGACATAACTAATGCTGTCTTTGCATTATAAAAAAAAGAGAGAGAACGACAAGAAAAAAAAATAGTCCTTAGAATGTCACACACACCTTTTCAGGGTAACCAGCACATTCTTTTTGGGTCAAATTTATTGGTACCCAAATCGAATCTTCTGACCTATTTGTTAGAATCGGAACCTAAATGAACTTCAAGACTTTCAATCATCTCTAGGAGACATTTATATAATTTATATGTATCCAATTGCAAGTGGATAATAATTATCCTGTAGCCTGTTTTGCCTCACAGGCTGATTTTAATTAGCATGAGTATATAATTTACTCTGCATGCATGTTGGTACTTGTAGTCCCTGGATTCAATGGAGACCATTTTGGCACCACAGAGATATAAACCAAAAGGGGTACAGTATGCATGTGGAACCTACACCTCCTGAACTTCATGGTCGCTGTCATGGCACATAACAGGTGAAGTTAGTGTTAGGTTCCCGTCTTATAGAGATCGCCTTGACGTGCGACAGACGGGCTCAAATTTTTGGACAAAATATATTTGCCAAGCATCTCTAATTTATTAGCATAGCATTTGCAATGTAATATGTCTTTGTTTTGTAGAGTGCTGTTTCACTATGTGTTGTTCTATTTGTGTTTTCAGCCATAGCGACGTGCACCTACGCATTGGGATGGAAATGGGAGAGTGAGCGGTCCAGTAGATGGAGATGGGAGAGTGCTCAGTCCTGTAGCCTAGGCATCTATTGATGCCGGAAGTCTCTCCTGGCTCGGCACTCACTATGCTTTGTCTCGTATAATCACTTTTGAATTTCTGATGGAAGAAGAAGCCTAATGTGTAGAAGGCTAACAATTCTGCAGGCTTCAGTAATGAAATCTCCCAGCATTCCTGGATTAATATCTGGTCTAGTGATTCAAATTGTGGATATTGTAGGTTTTACACATTATTCTAGGCTTTTAACTCTGTTGTCCCATTAAGACAATTTATGGGACTACCAGCAGTGTCCGAATACAATATTCAGCAGCCTCATAAAGCTGAATGGAGCGGCTGCGCTCAAGGATGAGTGCAGCTGAATTCTCCATGTAAGCAGTGGAGAATAGGCTTCCATTTATGGGATCGGCAGGGGCCCCAGTGGTTGGACCCCCAGCAAATACTTATTTCCTATCCTGTGGCTAGGTGATAACTTGTTTTCCTGGGACAACTCCTTTTAAACAACTGACAGGTAAAGTGAATAACATTGATTGTCTCATTACAATGGCACCTATCAAAGAGCGGGATATATTCAAATGATTTCAATGATTTAAAATGGCCGCAAACAACCTGTCCTAGAGTGTGAGTAGGACAAGTTGCCCCCACTTGTAGGGCTGCCCTTGGGGGAGGCCTCACTACACATATGAGTGTAACTATACCCATAGCAGCCATAGTACTTGCTGTGGGGCCCAGGGGGGCCCATCGTGTGCAAGAAAATTGTACCTTCTTGTGGCAAACAACAATATGGTGGCTCTAATTTTGCTGTAATGTGGGTTTTCTGATATATGGTACTATTATACATATCTTTAATCATTGCTTCTTATCCTTATATTTTCCTGCAAATCAGTTATGCCCCTGACTACACAATACTCTGGCACTTGCATATACTATATTATATAAACAGTGTTCCTGTCAGGCTGCTCAGCTATGAGGGCATTTGGTAGGCAGGATCACATCATTACTATCTATATATTAATTGTATAGTGAAGCCCTCACCACCCTAGGCAGCTCTGCAAGTTGAGACAACCAGTACTGCTCACATTCTAGGACGGGATTCTTGTGGACAATTTAAATCATTCCTGGACAGGGTTGCCAACCAGAATTTTTCTTTTTTCTTGACAAATTATCCCAAAATCATGGACAGCCAACATTTTTTACGGACAAATTGGAAAAACATAATGAATGATACAAATTCAAGGTAATACAAATAGCTCTATATATCGATAAGAACTCATTTTCAGTATTTACTGTGCGCTGTAATATGATGATAATTACCACCAAAATAATATAGTCAAGTACCACTAGCCTCAAAAAAAAAATCACAGACAAATCTATTTTTATTCACGGACACAGGAAAAAAAATTAACTATTTTCACGGACTGTCCAGAAATTTCCGGACGGTTGGTAACCCTGTTCCTGGATAACCCAGCAGCAAATAAATAGTCAGTTCTTGAAGTTGATATGTTGGAAGCATAAAGGATGGGCTAGTTTAAGAATCTGAGTGACTTTGACAAGGATCAAACTGTGATGGCTGAGCCTACTGTAGCACAAATTGCTTAAACAAAAAGTTAAAGTGATCCTCCAGTTCAAGAAAAAAAAAACCTAACATAACATTTATATACTGCTTTTCTTTTCAGCTGTGGATCCACCAGTTCCTGGGCTCCCTTTCTGCATACAGTTTGGCCACACCACTTCTTAGACTGCCTGATGAACTGTCAAAGACACTTCCTACTGTCCTTGAATCCAAGATCAAAGCTGGACAAGCAGGAAGTGTTGGCCGTCTTGGATGACAGAAATGGAACTTGGGAATCAACCGATCTGCAGCTGAAAAAATGAAAATGGAGTCACTATGCAGTTAATTGCCCTGATTTATCACACCTTCACTGCAGAATTCTGGCGTGAAAAAGTCACAAAAATAGGGCTTTTGCGACTTTTTGGACTCGCTTGCACAAAATTTTTTGATTTTTTTGCATTTTTATACCACTGACTCCAGTTTTGTAATGTGGGTGGAAAAGTGGGTGTAGTTAGCTATGTTAGGCTACTTTCACACTAGCGTTTTTTGCAGATCCATCATGGATCTGCAAAAACGCTTCCTTTACAATAATACAACCGCATGCATCCGTCATGAACGGATCCAATTGTATTATGTCTTATATAGCCAAGACGGATCTGTCATGAACACCACTGAAAGTCCATGGGGGACAGATCTGTTTTCTATTGTGTTAGAGAAAACGGATCCGTCTCTATTGACTTACATTGTGTGTCCAGACGGATCCATCTGTCACGCTCTAGTGTGGGAGGGAAACCCCACACCAAACATAGGAGGGAAAGGGGAAAGGAAATAAGGCATGAAAACTACGAAAGGAAGATGGACACCTCCTAGTGAAAACCCTAACCAAAGCGCTGACTAACTACCAGTATGAACAGACCCCAAAGGTAGGCGAGTTCATACATAGGAATACCTAAAGTCCTATCTAACCCTAAAGGACCCTGGTACTAATGACAGAAATGAGACAACCTGTTCCTCCAAAAGAAGGATGAATGGGAGTCATCCTAAGGTCTAATACAAAACGACAAGGAAATGCAACAGCCAAAATACAAAGGGAAAAGTAACACTTAACTTCCAAGAAGCTATGGCAGCACCAGGAACTCAGCCGAGATCCAAACATCAGCTATCCACAGGTCCAACTGAAGCTATAAACCACATAGCATTGTGGGAGAAACAACTATAAATAGGGAACGTTAAATGACCACAATAGCAACACCTGGAGGTTAAGGGTGCGGCCAGTACCAGAAACACAGGTGCCTATTGATCCACAAGGTAAACATGTCAAATCAAACCACGTGTTGCCAGTTTCAAAGATCTCCTGGCACTCGCTGTCGGTGGGACGTCCGTATGTCTCGGTACGTCCATAAGAACCGTCTTGCTCCACGCCACATCGCGGACAGAAAATGCTGCTTGCAGCGTTATTCTGTACGCGATGGGAGCACAACCAAATGGAACGGAACGCATTTTGGTGCACTCCGTTTCATTCAGTTTTGTCCCCATTGACAGTGAATGGAAGCAAAACTGAAGCGTTTTCATCCGCTATTGAGATCCTATGACGGATCTCAATAGCGGAATTGAAAACGCTAGTGTGAAAGTAGCCTAAATGAGTTTGACTCCAGATTTATCATTGAGACTTTTTTTTTAAAAGTCACAAAAAAATTCACAATCTCACTCCATGAGGAGGGTGGCGTAGAAAAACTGGAGTAGCTTCTCTAGACAAACGTTTTTAGGTTTAAGGATATGACAAATTTATCAAGTAACATGAGACATTTGATAAATGTGGCTCGAAGGCAGACTCAAGCAAAACTGACTTCAAATTTCCCCCTCATTATAAATCTCCCCCAGTGTGTTTTTTCTTCTGATCCGGAGGGTTGCTTTATATGATAAATGTCAGAACACATTACAGATTAGTGTAGCTGCAAACTAGTTACAGTACCCATGTTGATCCTTGTCCATCACTGAAAGTGGCATGTGAGCATCAGAACTGGTTTTGGAGAAATGAAAGAGGTGGCTTGGTCTGATGAATCACATTTTGGGATGTGCTTAACCCCTTCCGGACTAGCACCGTACTAGTAGGGCGCTGGACTGGTATTTAAAGATGTCACCACATTTGAGTGAAGCGGGCGCTATAGCTGCAGGGTGCATGTTTCATACAGCAGACACCCGCAGCTTATGTCTGTGACTGGCGATAATGCCGGCTGCAAATATTTAACACTTCAGATGCTGTGGTCAGCGCGAGCTTTCGGTTATGTGCTGGCTCCCTCCTGCGGCAATCGGAGGAGCCGAAGCTTGTATGCAGCAACCCCTGTCATAGAGAATGACAGAAGCCTGCTGCAGAATGTTTCCTATGAAGCCCCTGTTTGTAGCAGTTAATGCATTGGAGAACAGCAATCTAATGAGGAGTATAAAAAAGTGTAAAAAAAAAAATCTAATAACTCAATAAAGTGACTTAATAGGATGGAAGATCACATTCTGTCAGCTGCCAGACCTAACTCCAAATACCCTCACTCCCAACTAACACTCTGACACAAACTTCTTGGTATAAATGGCCGTAGCAGCCCGTTTATTAAGCAACAAATTCTTCATCAACTTTTCTTTTAACGATCATAATAATGAACACATAAACACATAAATAAATGCAATAACTTCCAACACATTGCGAAAGGATCCTAGAAGGCAACCCAAGCAAGCTGCGTTCTTCACTCCCATCTCCACTTGACTCTCCACCTTACCCTTGGCCGCAGTCACCGACCCAAAGGTACCAAATCCTCCAAAATTATATCTCCATCCACCCCTGTGGGCATTTTAGCCCAAACAGGAGCCCCAGCCATCAGCTTAACGAACCTCATGAGATGCACGCTCCAACGTGTCATGCACCTCTTAAACATTGTATTGCCTTCCAGGACCCTCTATTAACCTGCCCCCTTAAGAAACCCTCACTTCCACCGAAACAAATTAATAACCAAACCATGGGCGGGAGGGTGGGTAACTCACTGAATATCACCGGACACTGCTGCAGATCCCACCCCCACATTGGGTTATAAACAGCCCGCGAATTATAACCCCCGCCCACTTTCTTAACCCTGCATACACCTATCCTGAAAACCCACTTAACCCTTTCCTGCCTACATACTTCCCCCTAAGTCAAGTTACACTACGCTACTGTCTGCGCCCCGCTCCGTTGCTTTAATTTTTTTGAGGAAGGCTCTAGTACTGAGCCGAAACGTCGTATTTCCATATGGGTGAATAAACTTCTTTTCATTAATTTTTTGGACTATATATATATATATATATATATTTACCGTATTTTTCGCCCCATAAGACGCACTTTTTCCCCCCCTGCGTCTTATGGGGCGAATGCTGGCAATTTACATCGCAGTCCGCAATGCTGCAGCATCGCAGACTGCGATGTATTAGTGAGGAGGGAGGAGGGTCTGTAGTAGGCAGGGAGAGCGGCGGGGCCGTGCAGGTACTGTACTCTGGCCCGCCGCTCAGTATGTACTGTATTATACGTAGTGTTAATCATCAGATCTAAACTGCGCTCCCCATGTGTACCGTACTTACCAGTACATGTCACGCTCCTGTAGTAAGCACTAGCAGCTAGCAGGCAGGCCAGGCTGCAGGCGGCCGTACCTCACTGAGGTCACGTGCCTGCTCCGCCTACTTTATGAATGAAGTAGGCGGAGCAGGCACGTGACCTCAGTGAGTTACGGCCGCCTGCAGCCCGGCCTTCCTGCTAGCTGCTAGTGCTTACTACAGGAGCGTGACATGTACCGGTAAGTACGGTACACATGGGGAGGTTAGTTTAGATCTGATGATTAACACTACGTATACGGTACATACTGAGCGGCGGGCCAGAGTACAGTGCCTGCACGGCCCCGCCGCTCTCCCTGCCTACTACAGACCCTCCTTAGGGATCTGTGGATGGGATTATGATGGTGGGGGGATCTGTGGATGGCATTATGATGGTGGGGGGGGATCTGTGGATGGCATTATGATAGTGGGAGGGGATCTGTGGATAGCATTATGATGGTGGGGGGGGGTCTGTGGATGGCATTATGATGGGGGGATTTGTGGATGGGACTGTTATGGGGGGGGGGGGATCTGTGGATGACACATATAGCAGTGTCATCCACAGATCCACTACCCCATAACAGTGCCATCCACAGATCCCCCCCACCATCATAATGCCATCCACAGATCCCCCCCACCATCATAATGCCATCCACAGATCCCCCCCCATCATCATAATGCCATCCACAGATCCCCCCCACCATCATAATGCCATCCACAGATCCCCCCCACCATCATAATGCCATCCACAGATCCCCCCACCATCATACTGCCATCCACAGACCCCCCACCATCATAATGCCATCCACAGCTCCCCCCATAATAGTGTCATGCACAGACCGCCATTAGTTCAAACCCACCAAAAGCACACCTTTTGATAAAAAAAATAATTTTTTCTTATTTTCCTCCTCAAAAACTTAGGTGCGTCTTATGGGCCGGTGCGTCTTATAGGGTGTAAAATACGGTATATTTTTTTTTTCAAATTCCCCCCTTTCCCCAAAATATAATTATTATTTTTTTAAATACACATCATGGGTACACACATTGACACACATGAAAATCCTATACTATAAAAATATGTAAAAAACTGTGAAATGGAAAAAAAACATCAAAATGGGCAATTCGCAATTTTTGGTCGCTTCATTTCCCACCAAAAAATTAATAAAAAGTGATAAAAAAAACTTGTACACACCCCAGAATGGTATTAGTGAAAAGTACAGATTGCCCTGCAAAAAATGAATGCCCCCACACCTCTGTACACATAACTACAAAAAAAAGTTATAGGGGTATACAACAAAAAAACTCATTTTTTTTTCTATGGTTTTATTTTATCATTATCAAAATGCAAGAAACCTATACATATAAGGTATCGCCAGATTTATCTGAGCTATAGAATTATCACACATCGAACGTCGTATTACAATTTGTCCTGAAAAAACAAGCCCTCATACGGCTATTTGAACAGAAAAATAAAAAAAGTTATAGCTCTGGGAAGGCATGGAACACAAGATGAAAACGAGAAAAAAAAACTCTGGGGTAGAAAAGGTTAAAGGAGTTTTCCACCTTCTAAACCAATTTTAATATACCCCACAAAGCTTACCACAAAAATAAAAACTTCCACTCAGCTGTTCTCCATCACTCCTGGTCCCCAGTTTGAAAATTTCCAGATGGGGTCATGTGTACTGCTGCAGCCATGCACTGGCTTCAGTGGTGACATATCTCCAAGCAGTATATGATCCCTCAGTGACACTGAGGCCAGTGAACGACTATAGTACATGGATGACTCTGTCCGGAATGGAGGTTCAGTGCTAAAACGGAGTAGCAGGGAATATTACTTTTGTGGTCCACTTTGTGGGGCATATGAAAAATGGGTTTAAATGGTGAAAACACCATTTAAAGAGGATATGTCACATCTCCTAATGTTGCTTGCATTAATCATGTAATAGCAATTCATCATATGATAAAAATTCTTGAGCATCTACACATTTGACTCTATGTTGTGCCATTCCTCTATTACTCCTCTTAGAAGTTTATTATTAATGAATTACCAGCAGTCTGCAATATAGGTCCAACTGGGTGTTACTATTTGAGGGTTTATCCCTGCACAATCTTACATTATCCAATCAGTGCTGCCAGTGGCAGACTGTACAGGGGCACACCAACTGGCAATACCCAGATGGGCCTTTATTGCAGATTGATGTAAATTCATCCATAAAGCTCTAGTGGGAATAATAGAGGAAAGGCACAACATAGAAACATAAGACTAGATGCTCCAGATCTACAAGGAGAATGCAAGTAGATAGATATGTCAGGGAGAGGTGCAAAATGGTGCTCAAAGTGGATAAGGATATGACTCGTCTACTCCAGCGGTATTCTGCTTATTTTTTATATCTAGTTCTAGGTTTACTCACACTACCCATTTCTTCACACTATTAGACTTAAAATATTCATGGTAATATTTCTCTTAAAAGTAAACTTAGGCCCAAAAATATGGACTAAGCTTACTTTTAAGGGAAATAATAAAATGAACGTTTTAAATCTAATAATGTGAACAAATGGGATATATAACCCTAGAGAAACTGTTGTATCAGTAAATGACATCCCTAGTCACACTGAAGGGTCTCAGTGCTAGTTCTATGTTTTATATGCAGCTCCGCTTCTCTAATGTTATTTCTACTCTTCATTTTTTTTATTGGAGCTATTTATCTAGTGACGTCTATCTGTCTTCATCCCATATATTTATTTTTAGTTTATAGATATTCCTTAATTTGGGCTGATGGCG